>NC_058509.1:13794475-14114475 GCF_020382885.2 Scatophagus argus
GTTGCCCTCATAGGTGAAAAGATTTGGAAAATCGTGTCATGCCAAATGTCTGTATTATGTTGAACTATAAGCCATATGAATTGCACGTCGGACCTAATTAGTAGCTACCTAGCCTAGAAGCCTACTCTTAGGCTAGGTCACATTTCCTTCCTCTAACTGGTCTATCCAATCACGTCCAGAGGCATTTTGGTCTCTGCACATTGGAAACAACCCTTGAAAAATGAAAATGAACTGAGAGCTTCCAGACCACTTTGCAATGCAAACTAAATCTGTAGCATTTAAATGACCACAAAACTTGTTAGAATGCAGAGGAGTGGCTTATAGCCACCAGGCTGGATGGAGGGGGGACGGATTGCTGATGGGAGGAGAAATAAATGAACCCTGAGCTGAGAAGTTAAGAGAGCACAGACGCATATAGCAAGGGAGCTGTCTGGCACTGGGATAAAGATAGATGGGCTCTGGTAGAACCTCTAGGTCCAACTAAACACTGTGTGGGGACATAAACGGAGGCATCTTCAACCGCAAATATTAGAGACTGAAAGACTTCTAAAAGCAGGCATGTTTCTTTTTTAAAAATTCAACCATTATTCACAACCAGCATAAATATGGACAGAAAATGTGTCTTTATTTTTACTTTATATTGACAAGGCTGCTCCATGCCCCTCTAGAATTATAAGCTATGCAGTTGACTTTTTAAAAACTGAGAAATGTTTTGTTCCAGCACTACTGAGTATTCTATTTTTAATATTTTGTTCAGCTGAATCTGCTGTCCAAAAATACACACTTCATGAAGGGAAAATAAATTCAACTCTGGCCCCGCGAAATATGTTGTTGACAAACCAATCACAACCCAATGGCTACTAACTCATTGTTTCAGAGCTTTAAACTATACCACACTGTCCATGGTGAATAGCTCTATAGCAAGCTAGTTGACTTGAGTTAAGATTTTATCAACTGGAGCAAAATAGATTAAACGACGAGTACAGGCATAATTCATGTGAGCTTTATTTTGGACAGCTAAACTTGACCAAACCTTGTTTTATTACAAAAGTTACATACTCTAGATATAAAGCTAGAGCCAATGGTTTGTTCAGCTTTGTATCAGTAGACTGGTAACTGTTTGCTTGGGATTATTCAAAGTTAAAAAAAAAAAAGAAAATCTAAAGCTCATTAATTGATGGGTGATATCCCCTTTGTTTCATCTCTACAAAAGCAAAGTGTGGACAACCAGAGCCAGGTGAGCTATTTCCAGTCTCGATCTTATGCTAAACTAAGCTAACTTGGCAACATAATATTGCTTCAGTAGGCAATTAAGTGTCTTTCACAAAAAGTTGACTTGGTTGTTTAACTGTATGAATTTCTGCAAACTTACAAATACGTAGAAAAACTTTAGCTCTGCAGATATAAATCCGACAGAGTTACCATTGTCACTTGTCAGTGGAAATGTCCTCTGGGCAAAACAGACAGACAGTATACAGTATGCTATATACAGTACACTATAGTTCCCCCTGTTTCACTTCTGAGAATGTCTTCAGCCATATGGTAACACACACATGCACACACACAGAGGATCTCATCATTAAGTGGAAAGGAGGAATGGATGCATGCCTCAGTCTTTGTCACTATCAGTGTCATATTCTCCTCCTTTTCTGGCTTTCACTCCATTATTTCTCACAGATCAGGTTCCAGCTTCCTGCAGTGTTTTTCTGCTTGTCCATTCACCATGAATTATCCTCTCCTTCCGTGTTTTTCTCCCTATCCTTCATCCTCCTTCACTTGTTCTCTGCTCTCCTGGCTCTCCGAAAGCAGACTTTTTCTGTTCATCTCCTTTCTCTCTGCAGCTTACATGATCCCTCCTCTATCCTCATTTTCTCCTGCTCTGCTCGCTGCGTGTTCAAAATATACAGAGGCCCCCCTGGAGAGCCGGAGAGAAGTGCGCATGGGCTTGAATAGAAAAGAGAGGATGGGAAAGGAAGAGAGGGACAGAGAAAATGAGAGCAGAAGGAAATAAGGGCATATAGGCTCACCTGAATTTCAGATTTCAAGCCCCTAATTCCTCTTGCTCCCTCTTTCCCCTCACTACCCTTTCCCAGCCATAACAAATGTCACTGCAGTAATCCTGCACAAAGCATGCAGTCTCCCTTCTACTCCTAGCTGGCCGGGATTTATCACAAAATGCCAAAATTTGCCCTTTGCTACATCAGTTCATTGTTCTTCAACGGTGCCCACTTCATTTATTGTGGTAATGCTAAATACATCCATGCAAAAAAGTGCCTGTCAGGAGTATTTTACAGGCTGTAAGCATCGCGGTTGTGGTGGTGTCACAAAGCAGGGCTATGATGATGATTTGCAGAGACATGTGAAGAACGCAGCTTTTACTTTTGAGTCTTCAATTTCAAAGACGTATTAAGGGCAAATTCACTGTGCTGTTCATGTATTATTTATGGTTTCCAGTCATGTGAGTGAGTGAGTGTTTAAGTTGCATAAAGAATTGGGGTGCAGCCTTCTCCCGCGATCAGTGTTGGAAAACGTAAAAGTGGTGTTCCTTAGTCACATGAGAAGCTTAACTCTAGAGGTGGCGGTGTCAGCTGGTTGGACGGCCGGTCTACTGCATTGGTCCAGACCGAAATATCTCAACAACTATCAAATGGGTTGACCTGAAATTTTCATTCATGGATGCTACTGATTTTGGTTATCTACACCTTTGGTACACACATTTATGTTTTTCTCAGGAACAGAACATTTACAGCAACAGTTGTAATGATTAATGAAGTGATAGAGCAGGCGGAAAGGGAAGTTACGTAGAAGTGGAGAAGTGAAGAAAGAGAAATATTAAAAGTTAGTGTGAAAGTACAGTGTTGGCCACAGTGCCTCTACATATTTAATGTGCCCCCAGGCTGTCGGTTTAGCCTCAGTGTAATCACTCTGGCATTAGGAGAGAGGAAAGGAAAGAAGGAAAAGAGAGGGGAGGGGAAAGAGATGTCATGAGAGAGATGCTGAATGATAATACTCCCATTTTTTCTGCAGCAGACATTTTGACATGTAACACTAACAGAGGCATGGGTGTAAGCGAATAAATTAATGATAGCTTCCATTTGGCCGTTTCAGTTTCGGAGTCTGGTATTGTTCATGTGGACTCACTGTCATCGCCTACTTGAATATAAGAGATCTATTGTTGATATTCTTAGTAACACCTGTGCCTTTCCAACAACGATGACGAAAAGGCCTGTAGTGAGAGTTGTACTTCTGCAGCCAAAGAGTGGTGTGTGTGTGTGTGTACCAGTTAAATGTCACAAAGTTTATCAGCGTATGATGAGAGTGCGTGTGGACACATACACACACAGGTATCCTCCAAACCAAACCATCCAGTGATGACGTGAGCTGGAGAGTTTATCACCTGTCACTGTTTAAGGTCAGACACAGAATGAGATTCCAAAAAAACACACAAGACAAATACCAGCTGACAGGGTCACCCCACAACAGCAGGCCAGCCCTGTCATTTGTGTGTGTGTGTGTGAGACTGATGATATTTCTTAACTCACTTGAACAGCCTGCTGCCATCTGCACTGTCCTTTTCTGCTGACCTTTGTGTTCCTTGCTTCCTCAGTTTGCAAAACTACTGGACGTCAAAAAGACTTTTCAGAGATCTTTTCACTTTTAATTTGTCTTCTGTGGGACAGGAAGTCATTTTTGCTGCCTCTGCAATAAGTAGAGAAATTTAACTGAAAAACAAACTGTGGTTGAAATTCAAACTCGGTGTCCTTCAGCTTTGGGGAGCTGCTGCAGCTGTAAGACAAGCTATTATTCTGTATTTCATCAGACACACAGTGCAATGTCCTTTTATTTGAGCTGTTGTATCCCTCCCACCTTCAAGCTCTACTCTACTACAATCCTCACCTTACCTTTTTTTGTCCTCTTTTATCTTCCTTCCTCAGCCCTGCTCCAACTTTCTGGCCCTCCAGTCCAGCAGGACCATGATGCTCAGCAGCTCCGTGGAGGTGCCCAGCCCTGGCGGCATGAGCGGCCTCAGCAGTCTGAGCGTGGCGGCCCGGAACGTGGTGCGCTCGTCCAGCATCTCAGGGGCCATGTACAACCTGGAGAAGAGTCCCAGCAGCAGTGGCCCGGACTCCACATCACTGGCAGGCAACAAGAAGCGGCGCTCCAGTCTGGGTGCCAAAATGGTGGCCATTGTGGGGTTGTCTCAGTGGAGCAAGAGCACACAGCAGCTCAACCAACAAGGTCAGTTTCCAGTTTGAAATACTCATGTTGGATTTTTTCATTCCTACCGTTCTTCTAATTATCAGCTTCCACAGTTTTGGTCTTGGTTGTTCTTTTCAGTTTCTCCTCTTCATATTTTTATTCTTTCTCTTTTGTCTATTTTTTTGTGTGGGGACATCAATCTTTTGTTTGTTGTTTTTCCTGTAGATTTAAAGCTCAAAATTGTAATCCTCTCCAAATGGCAACAGCATTTTTAATAGTTAAGACATTTGATCCACCTGTACCCACCTGACTTAGGTTTAACAATTCAAAAAATATTCCACAGGTCTTTAAAATGATTAAATGCTGTCCTGCTACAGTCAAACAGTTAAACGGATACTAACACAGGCCTAACACAACAGTGACTGTTTGAAAGTATGCACAATTACATTACCATAATCCTCTCCAAAGGATATTTGGTGGTGGAGTACCTTAATTCTAATACATATAATATCGTATTCAACAACCTCTCATTGGCTTTACCTTTTGTGGTATTATCATTGTAATGAGCCCTATTTAAGAGCCTTCAACATTACTGTGAACATCGTTGTGCGCTGAACTCTGGAGTAGGTTTGCAGCTTTGGCAGCCAGTATGCATGGCGGCTGCATGGCAATGATAGCGGTGTTATGTTCCTATATGTGTCCTGTGGGGTATAATTACAGATACTGTGTGGCTGCAACAAAAGTGTTTCTTATTTTGCACCTCAGCATCAAACACAAATGCACTCAATCCTGGTGGGAAACAGGAAAAACATGCCACACACCGAGGCTTGTTAAAGGCTGCGAGGCAGAGCGAAGAGGGGCAGGGGATGCAACTCATTTTCACTGCAGTTAAATTCTTTTGTCTGTTCATAACAAACTCGTCGTTTGTGTGCCCACCTCCTCTTAGTACATTCTGTTTCTCCTTCCAGTACATTTAACTGTAACCTTGTCAGAACAGTGTCTGCATGTGCCTTTCTGCTTGCCTGCTCGCTTTGTGGTCGTACTGTGTGTGCGTGTTATTCTGTGAGAATGTTCACTCTTATTACAAGATCTGAGAGTGGTTGCTTTCTGCTCTGTGTAGAAGGCTGTGCACTGTGGGATGCTTGAGTTTCTGTACCAATGTCAAAATGATACTTTTTTCATTTCCCTACTTTGAAGTAAATATATATATATATATAAATGCTGAGGATTTTTGTTTTTTGGACTATTTGTTAAAATGAGACATTTGAGGAAGTCACATTGGGTGGTGGGCTCTTAGAACTCGTAAGGCTGGAGTCCAGGTGATGTTATACTGTCAAACAAACTGACTCATTAACTACTTATACTGTCGTGAGTACAATTACTCCAGGGCAAGCATTAAAATAAAAATATGTGGAAAGGAAAAATCACTTTACACATAATGTAATATGTTAGAACTGAAAGTTTATACTTTAAAGTTTCCCATAAAAGATCATTTTTTATCTAACAATATTTAACAAATATGGTGATGCATTAAGCACATATATTATAGTGTCTTAATAGAATCAACAGCACACGATAAATGCCTGAAAAAATCATCAAAAAGTGTTAATTAATAATCTCATGAAGCATTCAGTTAACTTTCATCCATCCATTTTCTATACCGCTTATCCGTCAGGGTCGCAGGGGAGCTGGAGCCTATCCCAGCTGACTACGGGCGAGAGGCGGGGTACACCCTGGACTGGTCTCCAGTCAATCGCAGGGCCAACACACAAAGACAAACAACCACACACTCTCATGCACACACACCTAGGGGCAATTTAGAGTAGCCAGTTAACCTAATGTGCATGTTTTCGGTATTGTGGGAGGAAGCCAGAGAGCCCGGAGAAAACCCACGCATGCAAACTCCACATAGAAGGGTCCAGACTGGGATTCGAACCTGGAACCCTCTTGCTATGAGGCAACAGTGCTAACCACTGCACCACCGTGCCGCCCCAGTTAACTTTCGATGCTTCACAATTCTTGCTTTTTCATGTCGAGGACAGAATTCAGCCACTGCTCCAAAAGCTCGACACTTGATGCCCAGTTCTAGTTCTAGAATGTTCAGGATATTCATCACCCCACTGACACGTACTTACTATGGGTGGTGTCACAAGAAAAAATATCCACCCTGTCAGCCAAAGCAAATATGTCTCCTTCTCAACCATCTGATGTTCTCACTTCGCTTCAGTCCTTTGGTAACACTTTTGTCTCTCACTCGAGGCAATGACAGCCGTGAATTGATGGGTCAACACTGACTACTGGGCAGTGTATACACACACACACACACTCTAAATCCTCCGTCATTATCTTGTATCATTACTTGTTTTCAGCACCCATCAGGTTGAGATTACGCACACACACACACACACACACACACACACAGAGCTCAGCGCTGCACAGCTGACACTTGTCTGACGCACAGAGAGCTGTCGATATTCTCACCACAGGGGCTTTCATGTCTCTGTGTTTGCGGTGATGAGGAGAGCACAATGAAGGGGAAAGTGTGGATGAGGAGGATAGGAGGGGCTGAGTATGTCGAGAAGAGGAAGGGGAGATGAGGGGTGTGTCTAAATTTAGACGTTCTCAGCTGCCAGAGGAACATGTCGCGCCTGGAACAAAAATCACAGTATCGTGCTCCACTCTTTTCTCCACCGTCCATACCACATCTCTCCTTGCCATAGTGATGTCATCTGCAACTCCTGCATGGTGCTTTTCCTTTCAGATGCATTTCCAGAACGAACCTCTGATGAGTCCTATTACATCTGTTATCAGCCAAACATGACTGACCCACATTAAATACTTCAGCTCTGTTCAGGTGCTGTGATGAGCAGCAAAACTTAACAAAGAACATCCTATTAACACACAACAATTTTAGCAGCTGTGACTGTGGAGGGAGTATATAATGTTAGTTAGCAGAAAAATGTATGATATTCAGATTTTAAGTTTGGGGAAAAGAAAACACTGGTTTTATCTGTACTTATTATTGGCAGACAGCCTGAGTTTCGGTATTAGGAAATGGTGCATCGCAATTTAAAATAGTCTTGATGAAACTCAAAAAGATTTAGGTGTAAACTGTATCAAAATTGAGGTATTTTATGTTGATTATTTGACATAAAATCCACCCAATGACAAGATTATGTCACTGACCTATTAGGAACATATTAGTTTCCTGACAACAAAGCTGAGACTGGAAACCTGGTCCCAGAGACAAATAAGGCTCAATGAGTTACCCTAATCTGTTATTTTCACAGTCTGATAATTCACACCATCAAGAGGTGGAAAAAAATGGATGCGTGTAATTAGATGGGTGACCCGCACATATAGACAGACAAACAGACAAACATTCCCCCTCTCTCGGTTTGATTAGGGTCCTCTCTTGTTCCTTCCTGGTGCTCATTAATGACCCAGTGTGGTCAGCTGTCACTGCTTCATGTCCCGAGTGACACGTGCATCGATTAGCTGATAGGGCGGGCGGGCCCATGTGCCAGGCACCTTGTTTCGTTCGGTCGGTCATCAAATGGCTGATGAGGCCTGTGTGAGGCAAGTAATGGGGACTTTTGGCACAGAAATGTGATAAAACAAATAAAATACGTTCCACAAAACAAACATCTGAATGACCAATTAAATGAACCTACAGGGGAAAAAGAGAGACCCAAAGCACTCCACCTTATCTATTAAATGCCTTTATGCCACATTTCCAGCCATTATTCTGACTGTTTGGTGTCCTTTTTTTGTGCCTTTTAAGATTTAAGATCTTTTATCTTGTGATGGTTACTGTTCTACTTTAAATGAGATTTATAGTTGATGACTTAATAGGAATACGGTAAATAAAGTAACTGAACACCAAGGCAGCTCAGACACACATAAAGGTGTGAAAAAGACAAAGTGAACAGAGACACTGGGTGATTATGTCAGCATCTCACCATTAAAGCGCTATTAGATGGTAATGTGCTTATGTTTATTGTTATTGTGTCAGAGTTTCTGCAGGGTATGTTCTAGCCGTGCTCCATTTTGTGAATTGGATCTAGTCAATTTACAGCTATCAGCAGAACTCGTCCCGGTAAGCTCTTATGCAAGCAAGGAAGTGTTTTTGTAGACGTGTCCAAGCAAGAATTACACCTTATTTTCAAGACAACTTAATTTCCAACATCATTTCCAAACTGGAAAAGAAAAAGTGTTGGGTTTTTTTTTTGGACAATGTTGGTATTAAATCAATTTGAAATGAAGAATTGTTGTTTTCAAAAGGCAGCTGTTACATCTGCTCAGGATCTCAGGAAGTCTTTCTTTTAGGGGGTGTAACAATACATTCTCAATAGTTGTAGTAAAGATAGAATGAAAACACATTATTACTTACTTTCTCAAGCTACATCTGTGCACAACTGCTGGAACTGACATATAAGCTTCCCCACCACACAAAGTAACAGAAGGAAATAAACTAACCATCACACGGCTGTTTTATTTGCATTTGTCAGCTGAACACAAACCTCAATATTAATATGTTCTTTTTGGTGCCTGAAGTAGGACAAGGACATTTTCATGGCTGTAGCCTTGTCAATATTTTCAGACAGCAGCTGAGACCTCTGACAGTTCTTTGTGTTAATGGATGCTATTTAATTGCTCCCTCTGGTGTTTCCAAACAAAAAATATATAACTTTAAGGAGCCATAACTCATTATATTAAGTTAATATTAACGATACATTTTGCTTCTCAGAAATGTCGCATTTTACATGGTGGCACATGTGTTGTCCTGATCAGTATCCTGCTCACATGTCAGCCCTCATCTGCCAAAGATCGCTTTGTGAATAAAAATGTCAAAGTTTGATCGACATCAGCAAATAGAGAGAACAAACAGAAACATGCAGTGCAGATGATAAAATGTACAGTACACTTGGACTAAACTGCTATAGTTGTGTAAATTCTGTTTCTATATTTAAATCCTAATCTTTGATACTATTTTCATAAATTCTTTCACACACTGTGTATATTTATCTTCCAATAATGTGTCTCAGCTTTCTTCATGTAGCTCCATTCATAGTCCCGACTCCCACCGTGTCATTGTCTCGTTATTCTAGGTTTTGTAACGGGCGAGTGTTGGGGATGGCATTTAGGTTGTGTCTGTGTTCTGTGTATTACCTGCTATTATTAGTATCAGTAAGGAGGATGCACACACACACACACACACACACACACACACACACAAATGGTTTCCCAGGTTTAATGGGTGACTCACTCCTCTGCTGAACACGGTCTTATCTCCTGAGCAGGTTCATCCATGACTGCGAAAACAGAGCCAGCAAAGCGGCTCCCAGTACACTGTCAGCCTGCACAGACGGACGTGGCTCACAGAGAAACAAGCGCCACTGATGAGATGCAGTGCACCAGGAGAGTTAGATTAAAAGAAACCTGCCGTGGATGTGTGTCTCTATGTGTGTGTTTTAGGTCAGAATCCCAGCCTGAGCCCAGCGCTCTGTTTGTGCATTTATATTTATGTGTGTGTTCAAGTGCATGCATGTGTTTGGCTAGTGCACATTCACACCAGCCAAACACCTCACTCTTTTCTGCTCCATTTAGCTCTCTCAACCCACTCAACACCCATCCTCTTCTTTTCTCAACCTTGCTTTTCAATTCCTTTTGATATTCTTTATTTAAATCTTTCTGTCTTCTGCCTGTTTATTTCTGTGTAGCTGTAGATATTGTTGGAAGTACACCAGAGACACGGCGAGGAAACAGAGAGACAGAGAAGGAAAAATGTCTGACACAGGAGGAGAATATTGTTTGTTTGTTTATGAAATTGATTCCAACTCTGTTCTGAGACCAGCAGTCGTCACATTTCTGGGTAATTTTGACTCTGCTTACTGTAACTTGCTCCGACCTGGAAACAAAGATACATGAAGGGACGTTCACCATTTTCAGTATTGCTATGAAAGGTTTTCCCTCTGCTTCTGACTCAGTTGACTTCAGTAAAACAACACAGATTGTTCTGTGTCATTTGCTAAGCTCACATGTGTGCAGTGTTGTGGCAAGCTGTTTTCATACTTGTTTATCTGATGTTTTGGGTACTTTCATAGAAGGCCTAAATTTTGATTAATGAAACGGTTGTCAGCCACGGTTATTCATGTAGGGATAAACGTATCAAGAAGAATCTCATGCCAGTCTGTGTTAACGTTATAGTCAAATTACCCCCATTGTTTGATAGCCTATGGACTAGACTGCACATAATAATATTTGTTTGATGTACAGTTTAACAGGCATGATTGTGGTGTTTAAAAATTTTCTGACATTAGCTAATGTTAATGTTAGCCTACAGTTCCGGTTATTACTGATGAGCTGTGCTGATACTGTTCTGTTGATAGAACAGTGTTTAACTAAAGGTCTGCTTTAATCATTTTGCCTGAACTACAGTGTACATAAAAATTTGTTTCCTGAAATACTTTCAATGTGAACATTGTGCTCCTACACTTTGAGATAGCAGGACAGGCTGATGTGATGCAGATGGGAGATAGCTTGGGATAACAGTTTGTAGGAGTGGGTTTCTATTCCAAAATAAATACAGAGTGCTGGTGTATAAGTTCGAGACACACAACCATGCCTCTTGCCGAAACATTGTTCTCTATGCCCTGCAGATATTTTCCTCTGTCTCAGTTACTTATATAACATTACAAATACATTCTATAGCTCAAAGTATCCTTCCCCTGTAATATCCAGCTTTCTTTAAAGGACCAGTATGCAGGATTTAGTGACATCTAGTGCTGAAGTTGCAGATTGCAACCAGTTGAATACCCCTCAACTCACCACTGCTTTTACAAGCATTGAGGAGAACCAGGTAATGTAACAATTAAGGCATAATTACAAATATTACGCTGTATTTCTCCAAATAGATCCCCCTAAATCCTACATGCTAGACCTTTAAATTTCAGCTTCTTTCTCTCTCGTTACTGAAGATGTGATTTTTATGATATTTAAGCTCATGATGGTCAACAGCAACAACAATAACACAACAAAAGGTCACAGATTACTATATCCACTGGTTAAAAACAGTTACATGTCTGCTGACTGCAGAGAGTACAGCTGGCATTTCATTACTCAGGGTGTTTTCGGGGTGACTCACTCATGCCCTACTTCTAGCTCCGTTTCTGAGTCACAGCTAGGAAATACACTTCAGGAATTTTGGCAGGCATTTTGGAAAGCTTACGGTGCTCAGATCCTTTGAGGGAAAATCACTCCTGAAGAGAATTTTTTACACATGAGGAGAGCTCAGAAAAAGCTTGTGATCAATATGAGCAACAGTGGATAAAGAGCAGTGAATTGTTAGAATAGTAACGGAATAGTAATGGAATTTGTTGAATCTCAGCAGCACCTGAACTGCCCTTTCATAATAATAGCTATTTCACTGGATGACTGCACATGATAGCTATTCCTATCCCCTATGACTAATGAAAAATCGTCCTTGCATGTTGTGAGCTGCTATTTCAGGTGAGACTGCTGCTGTGTTGTCTCCCTCAACCCACCTCCTGCTCCACCACCTCGTTTTTCTTTTGAAGCGTATTGAGTCACTGGCTCTCCTGACACACACAAACTGAAACCTTACTCATGTCTCTAAAAGCTTTCTCCTCCCCACAGGTGCTTTTCGAAGCTACCAAACACCAGCTAAGCTGACCGGCAATCACTTTCCTTCCCCTTTCCATCTCTCATCTCTCCACTCGCTGTCATCCGTCGTCGCCCTCTTTGTGTTTCCCCCAGCTCACTGACATCTTAATTTTCTCTCTCCTTTATCTCTCTTCCCTTGATCTCCATTTTTTTGCTCTCACTTTCACTCAGAATGTCTATCTTGTTTTCTCAATCTCGCCCACCGACTCCCCCATGCTCCATGCTCTATTCTTAGCCAGTCAGACTGGTGAACCATTCAGCTGTGAATCTATCTTTCTTTGTACCTCTGTTCCTGTTAATGTGTGTGTGTGTGTGTGTGTGTGTGTGTGTGTGTGTGTGTGTGTGTGTGTGTGTGTGTAGCTAGCTTCTGCATGTAAAACACAGCCTCTCAACCAAGTGTGAACTTTTAAAGCACTGTACCTGCAATCAGATGCCATCCATATAGGTATTTAAAGGAATAATTAGATATTTGGTGGAATTATTTATTTGCTTTCTTGAGTGACATGAAAGGAATGAAAGGAATCTCACGTCTGTATGTACATACTGTATTTCCACCAACTGCAGAAGCAAGTAACAGGCCTTTATATGAATCATTCTTGTATTAGAGGCAGGTCTTCATTTCTATGCAAATTCCTCTGTGTGATAAATATGATATAACTGATCATATTTTAGTTCAAAGCCTTGTTTTGATCCTATCCCGTTTGCCCCGTTATAATTGCTACATTACGCTATGAATACAAACTCAACACTTTCTGTATCTGTGTCAAATTAAAGCCCACTCTAGCATTAGTGTCTTGAAGCTGTCTACCCTGAATTTTCCTCGTCATACTGGTACTTTAAAACTCTCTGGCTGAGACATTAATACATTTGCAGTTGTCATGGTTTGATGTGTGATGTAAGATGTGAGATAGTGTCACAGAGACAGTATCCCTGCAACACCAAGGGTCTAGATGAACTTATGTTTTGCGAAGATGCGGGTTACACTCACTCACTCAAGTGGGAGGTTTCACATAACAAAGCCACCTGAGACCTCTTTAGGTGTTATTTATCATATGTTGATGGCATTTAGCTGATCTGGCTAGCCATACAAATAGAGCAAAAGCTCTTGGATTTCGCAACCAGGGTCGAAAATGAGTAAGTGACACCCCTGCAAGCTTTTAACTGGCAGTCAAGTGTCACAGATCTCATAAGTGTATGAGGTGAGTCACTAAGTTGTGTGCATATGAATGTCTGTGTGTAAAAGACCTATAATCAGGGTGTCAATTCCACTCCTCCTGATATAGAGTGCCGTAAACAGACAGCCTGCTTTCCTTCTGCTGTGTGGTGCTATGAAAGAAAAAGTGGACTGGAGAGCTTTTGGTGCAAAGGAGCAACACACACACACACTCACATGCACGCATGTTTGATTTCTAGCTCTGTGTCTTAGCACAGGGAGGCTGCTGTTGCACTGCAGGAAATATGGATTAAGAAATTTGGTTCAGTTTTGAGGCTTAAACTGTTAATTGCTCTTAAATCAGAGAACACAAAACTGCCGAGATGATCTTCCTCTTGTGTTCAGTGTGAGTCGGTTCGTCTGGGGAATTTTCTTGACCTAAGTGTAATTGTCCTCATACAAAGTGGAACTGGCTTCATTGGTCTGCTTTACCTGAAGATACTGACACTGTTTCCTGAAAGAAGGAGTTTAATTAGATCATAAGAACATGGATATATGACATCTTCCACCAGCAGAATTTTAAGACATCACAAGACAGTTTATTAAGATGAATGTTTTGTTTTTTTTTGCAGTGTACCAAATACTATTCTGTTCTCTCTTTGGGTATGTTTGTGGAAAATTATCCCCAGTGCTTGAAGTCCTGATGTGCAGCAGTTGTGGGTTCTGTTCTTAAACAAACCATTAATGGGTTCTGGATAAAGGCCACCAACCCAAAAACGTCAGTATTTGATGTGGATACCCAGAAACAGTAATGAGAAAATAAGAAAATATGGGCAAAGGGCAGGGCCTTTGCAAATACAATAAATTGTATGTATTGTATAAATAATTATTGTTGCGATCAATGTATTCCACATTGGTTTTTTTTGTGGAAGTTCCAGAATATTGTGATTTTAACTGCAAGTGAAGGTTGCATAAAATATTTCAATTTTTTTTCCAGCCACATGATGTCCTTTGTTTCTTCTCATCTGCTCATATTCCCTATTAATCCGTCTACCGTCTTTTGTTCATCAACCGAGTTGAGTAATCAAGAGGAAATTACATCTGAATTCGATTACTCCTTTCCTCATTGTAATTAATTGTCATTAGACAGAAGGCCGTGTGGTGTATTAACTAACTGACAGACATCCTGCCATACATGAAGGTTTAAGATTTGAAGAAATCATTTCCTATGCAACACGGTGCTGAGAACGGCTAATTGTGTCTCATTGTCCACTCCCTGGCTTATGACACTGCCTGAGCTGTTAATGTGACTCATACACTGACAGTGCACAAATACACACATGCAAAGACAACACAGGAGACTAGTTTTGTTTAACTCCCCTGCATTATCATTAAACACAGAGTAACAATTAGGATTCTAGGCTGCACTTAACTTTCCACCACATTTATTTGCTTTTGCACACACTGTTAAATTGCTGTCTTAGAAAAGTGGACCAGCTGGCAGTATCTCATAAATGATTGAACTGTAGAGAAAAAAGGTTTTAGGAAGAAGGCAAACATACACAGAAGCAGCTGGGAAAGAAAACACAGGCATATAATCACACACAGACATAAAGAGTGTGCAACCAAAGAGACACACATTTTATTACCATTGGACAGAGCCAGGTTAGCTGCTCTCCCTTGTTTCCAATCTTTATGCTAAGCTAACCATGTACAGGTATGGGAGTGGTTTCAATCCTCTCATCTGAGTCTTAGCGTGAAAATAAATGAAGCCTATTCCTCAAAATGGCAAACTGCTCTTTTTATGCACACCTTAAAACTCCTGCTTCATCAGGATTGTGTTGGTTTGACTGACAAATTTGACTGACAGTGACCAAACAATTTACCCAGCTGACTTTGGATTTGGATTCTAATGTTGCTAAGTAGCAATTGGAGTACTGTATGTGCCATTGCTTTGTTAAGTTGCTCCTGCCTCAAACAGAGCAAAGGAAAAAGAAACAAAAATCTATTATGTAAAGCAGTCTAAACTGTTTTGATTTTTGGACAGCTTGTTAATGCAGTATGCCATTGCACATATTAAGACCTTGAAAAAATGAGTTGTCAGAACTTTTAAGTGATCTGCCATCTGAACTGGGAACATTTCTTGTAATGTATTGGCACAATGAATGAGTCTACTCAGGCAGTTGACGCCCCCCTGAACAAAACACAGAAATTGTTTAAGTCTTTGATTTTCCACACTAATGTTTTTAGAGGGCTACATCATTGCAGAATAGAGTTTACTCTCATTTGCATTTTGATATTCATTGTTGAAATTCCTTGAAAACAATATAAATTTGTTACATAAGTTACTTCAATCTTTATGTGATAGTCATAGTATCTGTGTTTGTCTTTCTCTCTCATTCTCTTTCTATTTATTATATATATGTGACTCACAAGCTACAATCTTATGTAACTGTATGAAACATCAATATGACTCTAAATCTAAGATTTGTTGTACATAATTTCCTGTCTTATTTAAGTTTCTACCTCAACCCTTTCTTTTATCTGGATTTAGTAGGGGTCTGGCTGTAAAGATACCACAACAAATATTTCATCTCCAACACTCATGCTTGGATACTGTTGCTATGCATGGTGGATCATTGGCGTCACCGGTGCATCCAGTCGGTGCAGCCAGGGAGTCTAAAAACAGCTTTCTATATTACAGCATATAATGAGAAAGGCTTCATCAGTGCTCTCTCCAAATGTCAGACCAGCTTTAATGATCTGCTGAGCGCACACATGCACACACACACACACAGAGAAGCTATATATCATGTGTGAGTGTGAATGCAGTCGTAGTGTGTGGCTCTTTTCTGCGTTGTTGGCGTTTTCGGTAATCCCACCTTTCTTTATTTCCCTGTCTGCTATTAATTCTCTCTACTGAAGCTATTATTTCTTTCCATCCCCACCACTTCTTCCCAGTAACTTGATCTTGCCTTATCATGATTATGAAAAGTGGCTTGCATAAGTAGCCACACGCACACAAAGAAAATTATGAGTGTGTGATTGCTCCCCAGGCTGCACATTTCTGTGAGCGTGTCTTCAGGGATGAGTTACTACTCATCATAGTGGAGCCAACAGGAGACACTTTTAACAGGTTGTGGCCCACAAAGAGCGCTCGCTACCACAGTAAAGCATAACAGCTTATGTAATATTGTTATTACAGCTGCTCAGACTGAATATATGTGAGACTACCTCAAATTGCTTCCTCCAGGATGTGTGTGTATTTGACATTAACAGTGCATAACAAAGTTAGTTTGGCAGAGCAAGTGGAGAAGATGTGCTAAATAATGTAGATGGGATGGGCCGGCAAAAGAGATAAGTCGTATGATAAAGATGAACAGAGGCCAGAAGAACTGAGAAACTTCCAGAAAAGGGAAAACGCAAGTGAGGGTGATTTGTAAATGCAGATAAAGCAAATACAATAAAGGAATCAGCACACAAGGAGTGGGTGTAAAGGAGCAAGGATGTGAAAAAAGACAGCAAGCAAAGAATGAGCTGGAGATGAAGAGCAGCAGTCAGAAAGAAAGAAGAGACAAAGAGAGAGAAAGAAGTAGTGGCTGATTAAGACTTATGGAGAGGACAATACAAGTGAGGAAAGACACATACACAAAGAGAAAGAGGGAGAGAGAGAGAGGGGGGAAAGGCTTATGAGCGAACAGGCCGACCGGGGCTCTTGGTGCAATGCAGACGGCATTGCCATGGAAACGAATGGAGGGAAAGCGCAGACGAGGAGGAGGGGATTAAATAGGAAGGAAGAGATCACTGCTTCGCACCATGGGGGGATGTGGTGATGGTGGGGTGTCTGTTTTGGTGAGAGGGGAGGGGCCGGCTGATAAATGAGTAACAAGTGTGGCTAGGAAATTTAATCAATAGCTACTTGACCGTTCAAAGATTGGTTTATAGTGGGAATGTCCCACTCTTGTGCATGAACTCACTCGTGTTTTGCCAGATTCACCAATGTTACAGACGTGTCATTGACTGGTATGGCGCCTAGATCATATATATGTGATGTTTCTGCATTCTTGACCAGCAGGCCTTGTATGCCTCACTTACAAGATAGTTCAGGTCCCTGTTGAAGTGATGGTGTTGTTTGTGTAAAGTGCAGGAGTTTCAGTGGTATTTTTTCTCGATAGGTTCATTGAAAACAAAAAGGGATGGGGATGAGTCTGTTGTAATGGCGCCGGTTGTCTCAGGTGGCATTGTCTGGGTCCAGATCTGAGGGCGGGGGTTGTCATGGTAGCAGGAGTGCATGGGGTTTGTCTCGGCATGATGCACGTGTGTGTGTGTGTGTGCACAATTTTTCTCTCTCTCATGCACACACTGTCTGTTAGAAATATTCTTGACTGTAGGATTATAAATAGAAAGCAGCAGAAGGCAGCACCCCTCTCCTCATCTCCAGCACCCATGGGACCCCATCATTCTCATCTTCCTCTTTACCCATTTCTCCTCAACTGTTCTACTTGTCCTCTTCTGTGACTCTCTTCCTCTTTCTAAGCCCTCGCCTCATCTTACTAAATCTCCCGTCTTTAGCCCCTTGAAGTCTCAGCATGTGGCTTTGTTTGCTGTTTATTTATTGCTACAGTGATCATGATGGCTTATTATAGTTCTTTTTCCCATTTTTATTTTGTTTTTAAATTTTGTTTTCAAATCAGTTTAGTTTAAGTTTGTTTCTGGAGTGGGTTTACTTGGTTGTGTTGAGGTTTTATTATTTAAAAATGTTCAGTTTTATTTTTGTTTTTTAAGTTTTGGTATTAGTTATAGTTTATTTTTCATTACATTTGTCAGGGCCAAGATTTAAGAAGGTCAGATAGTACAGTACAAACACAACACCTTGTGAAGGCGACTGCCTCACAGTCATGTAGACTTTCCACTCCCAGTAAGCACCAGTGCCTCCTCATTCTAATTGTGTTGGTGAATTTGACCAAATTAAAAAAAAAGACTAGTGGCCATGACACAACCCCAGTTACGCAGAAGAAATGGATGCATAACAAATTTTAAATTTTTATTTTAATTATGTAAGTACACAATATAGTTGCGGTTAGTTGTTGTTATTTTTTTTCTATTTCTTTCTTTTTACTATTATTTTCAGTTCAAACTAAAATTAAACTAAAATGTTTTTTCACACCTAGTTTGTTTTTAGTTTAGCTTCAGGTAGCTTTAATAAACTTGGTCTGTGGTTGTCATGTCGATGAGATGGGGATGGTGAAGATGCTTAATGAGCTTGGAGTTGCTCAGGCTAATGAAGTGGGACGGCTGTACCTACCTGGGTTTGTGCTCAACTGGTAACGATGAGCAATCGCTTGTTAAAAGTCTCCACTGGTGACTTCACTGCACCGTTCAACTATCTGGGCTCCTATAGAAGAGAGATGTGTGAGTTTCTACAGCAACTGCTGTCGTAATGAGCTGCATGGACGCCGCACTAAAACAGGAAGCTAATCGGTTTGTTCCTCGTGTTGCTGCTTTGTTAACTAGTGATTTACTTCAACAGTAACAAGCCAGAGAGGAAAACTGAGATTTTTTTTTTTTTTTACCGTTTTGAAGAATTTAAATCCCTGCTACAGGATTTAAAAAAAAAACACGGCAGCTCAGAGAGCCCAAAGTCAAATTAAAGTCCCAGAAATGTCCCAGAGAGCAGCTTTCTCCTCCTGTCTGAGACTGTCTGCAGACACTCTGTGTGTGTGTGTGTGTGTGAGTGTGATTGTGTGAGTGTGAGTGTAAATGTCTCACAGAAGTGTGAATGTACAGATACTATTGGAGTCTAGTGTCAAGCTGACGTTTGTGTGTGAATGAGTGCATGTGTCTCTACAGACTATTGTGTTAATTTGCTTTGAATGTTTTTAAATTCCTTTATTGTTTTCTGTTTTTCTGTATTGTTTAATTATTTTTTTTATCTGACGATTATTTTCTTGCTCTATCAATTATTTGCTTTGACTATAAAATATGATGAAATAGTGAAAGATGAAAAAGGTAACATTCTCACATTAAAATGTCTAAATACAACGATACTTTCGTTATTCTTGAGTTGTGTACTTACATTATCCCAAATGTTTCCAACAATGTTCAAACACAGAAATGACGGTGTCTTTCATTTGGTTGGCTATCACGATATCTTCCTGGAGAGAGTGTGAGAGTGATGAAGTCGGCAAACGTGATAATATGAATAAATCTTTAAGACATTACCTCAACCATGAACATTCCTGAGTCATTTCGGATGGATTGTCGTTGGCAGCAGTGGCTGTTTTTCAATGAAGATAACAACTCCCATGATGCCACGATATTGAAGTTCATGATCGGAGTGTGTCTTTTGTTTTCATTGATTTCATTGAGAGACCCCTAGTGGCAAAACAACACACTGTGCACCAAAATCCAAGGTGAGGGCTTCAAATATATATGAATATCAAATAATATATGACAAAGGAAAGCAGAAGATCCTCACGTATGAAAAAATGAATATTCATCAATTGATTAATTGACTAATAGTTTCAAGTCAAGTACATGTGCCTCATTGTGTGTGTTCATCTGTGTAAAGTGAAACTGAAGTGCACTGGTGAGATGTTAGCCTGCGTTGCCTCTTTGCTCACTGGGAACTTGGTGTAATGTTGTGAGAGGGATAGTGAGACAACGATGCGAATGATACAAGAGATGAGGAGAGGATTATCCGCTAAAACAACCTCACGTGTCATATCCTGAATCACTTTGACTGCATCCTACTACTTTGAGCTCCGCTTGTCAAGTCACGCCGAGGTACAGTGTGTCATTACAGGGGATGATGGCCTGAAAGCTTCTTCAGGGGTTAGCAGCTCTCCAGCTCAGTCCTGTTCTCCTACCGTCAGCAAAGCTGGAAAGCCTAAATACCCCCCCCCAACACACACACACACACACACAGGAATGCTACACAACAGGCTGCTAAACAACTACAATCCTAACATTATGAAGTTATTATTCTCTAATAGTGTGTGGACATCTCAGTGGAAATAGACTGGCT
This sequence comes from Scatophagus argus, assembly GCF_020382885.2. Taxonomy (NCBI): domain Eukaryota; kingdom Metazoa; phylum Chordata; class Actinopteri; family Scatophagidae; genus Scatophagus; species Scatophagus argus. Next base: position 13,814,542 of record NC_058509.1, read on the forward strand.
TCTCACTTGAGTGAACTTATTTCAAAATAAATAAGGTAGAAATGCCAATCTGAATTTATTTCAAACAGCTCCAATGGAACGTGGTGAGAGGTTTAAAAAAAAAAGAAAAAAAAAAGGATATTTCCTACAACACATCTCGCTGCCATGAAAATGTTTCAAAGAAACATCCATTCTATGTTTCTTTTTGGAAAGATCTCCTCTTGAGGGAAGGAAACATCTACCTTAATCTTAACATCTGCTGAGCAAGAAATGTAGGGGTTCTGTTCTTTTCATAGCACCTGTTTGTGCCTGAATGTACAGGCAGCAGGCCTGTCAGGCAGGTGCTGATGCTGTGTAATACCTGACTTCCTTATCAGATAGCTCTATGACTTTCTCTGATTACTGTGCTTAGTGGATTATCCTGCTGAAATAAGGGTGTGCTTTTCAGACGGTGGAACTAAGAAACTTCGCAGCACCATCCGACGGAGCACGGAGACCGGCATCGCTGTGGAGATGAGGAACCGAGTGACACGGCAGGGCAGTAAGGACTCAACTGACGGCAGCACCAACTCTAACAGCTCTGATGGAACGTGAGTATCCAAACTGCAGCTCATCCACTGTTCCATCCCTTTACAGCATCCATCCATCGCTATTCTGTTTCTTCTCTCTCAGGTTTGTCTTCCCTACCACACGCCTGGGGCCTGAGAGCCAGTTCAGTGACTTTCTGGATGGACTAGGCCCTGCTCAAATCGTAGGCCGGCAAACCCTGGCTACACCCCCCATGGGTAAGCTGAGGATGGAAACCAAAAACTCAATTTTTTCCACTTCAGTCCGTCTCATTCTTGTCCTCTTGTAGTTTGTTTCTTTTTGAGATTTCGTAAGATTTTTTGTCCTCACGTAGGAGCAAGATTTTGGTCTGTTAAACCATGAAAATACTGTTTATCACATATCAGTAGTACTAAAGTATCTAAATATTCTTGGGCTGTAGGGTGACAGAGCATCAAATACAAAAATCTACAGCAATATACCAACTTAGAGACAGTTCGATGCACCGCAGTGTCTAAAAAAGTACTGCTCAATACGAGTGTATTCACTCAATTATTCTTGCATGAGGTATAAATCTTTCATGTAAAGGTCATTGCTTGTGAAAAACAACAGAACAGAGCACTGTGCTCTGCCATACCTGTGTGTAAAGGAAGGCTTACAACTCTGTGTCGCCCTCTGCAGTTAGATATCAGCCACTGCAGCCTCAGCACACCAGAGCTTAGAGCAAAACATGGTGAACTGAGCACCACAGTATTTTTCATTCTGACCATATAGATTTCAGTTGGATTAACAGGGATCATGTGTTTTCTTCCTTCCACAGGGGATGTGCATATAGGCATGGTAGACAGAGGAGGGCAACTGGAGGTGGAGGTCAACCAGGCCAGAGGGTTGACCCCCAAACCGGGCTCCAAGAACATACCAGGTACTCTGAAATGACTTCACCTACTGCATTAAAAGTCTATTCACTTTACTCATTTGTCCAATTTGTATGCGCATGTAGGAATTTCACTGGGTTGTGTTTTGTTGCTTTGTCTGCAGCAACATATGTGAAGGTGTATGTGCTGGAAAATGGAGTGTGTTTGGCCAAGAAAAAAACCAAAGTAGTGAAGAAGAATCTGGACCCCACATACCAGCAGGCTCTGTTGTTTGATGAGAGTCCTCAGGGCAAAGTCCTCCAGGTGTGTGATTTCTTTTTGTTCCCACTGATCATTTCCACAACTTCCACAACCCAACGTAATACTAATAAAGGCCCACCCTCTGCCATTTCATTTATTATTGGAAGTCAAAATGTGTTTTCGCCTGTTCAAAGATATTCCAGCCACTGAGTGAATTTCATATCCTGTCAAAGCATGCTGACATTTTTGAAGAATTTCATTTTAGTCTAATCACATTTTCTGTAACAGTGTTATGTGCCTTGTTCTTCCTGGTTTCAAGATACTGACCTTATTTTTTGAAATTTGTGAAACATAAAAACTGCTTTTGAAACATTTCATAGTAAAATATAGCAAAAGGATTTGTATATTTCTGCCCGAAAGGGACATGTAGAGCATAGGTTTTGAATGACAGGGTTTTATCAACATATTTTAATATAAAAGTTTATATAAGTATTTGCCCCTCGAGAACAAGGTGCACTCAACAAAAACTTTTTGCTACTTTACTGGATGAGAAATAATACGTCACAAGATTTGTTGCTTCTGGTTGGTTGTTGATTCAATTGTGTCCGGAGTTATTTTACTCTGTGCCCGTTGATAATACCCCATGAAAATGAACTATGCGATACCACGCTATCGAAATGTATGACCTCATATTTTTCTAAATGAACCCCTTCCATTTTAAACCAATGAAAATAACATAGGAAAAAACAGAATCTTGTGACATAAACAAAATTGTTCTAACTTTGGCAAAAAAGAATGGAAATATAGTTCATGTAGGACCACATAAAAATTTGTGAAGCTGCACATTGTCATGTTGTTGGCATACAACAATAGCAGAGTGGTCATAAGACATACCCATGTCTTAGTGTTACGTATAATTTATTCTCATCTTGTCTGTAGGTAATAGTATGGGGGGATTATGGGCGTATGGACCACAAGTGCTTCATGGGAATGGCCCAGATCCTCCTGGAGGACTTGGACCTGTCTGCCACAGTAAGCGGCTGGTACAAGCTGTTCCCTACCTCCTCTCTGGCAGACCCCAGCATCGGACCCCTCACCAGACGCCTCTCCCAGTCCTCCCTGGAGAGCGCCACCAGTCCCTCGTGCACCTAGACACCCAGTAGACACCCACATGCACCGGCACAGACAAAGTCATGCAGACAAGGACACACGTACTGTATATACACAACGACTGTATTTAAAGTCAAAGACAGGTAAAACATACACATACACCTACACACATATATCCATGTGCATGTGTACAGGAAGACACATTCGACATATAGGTGCAAATACCTGATCTCATCCACATGAACACACACACTGACATGCTGCCATATCCTGTTACACCATACTTTCTTCCCATATTCTCTACCCACTGATCAGTGTTTTTATCTGAGAAAACGTTCAGCAAATTCAACTTGAAGTGGATCTAATTTATTAGAGCATGTAGCATTTTTCACCTTCCCATTTCAACATTTCCTACCCTGACACACCGGGTGCCATATTCTGCATTCCAAGGTATCAGATTTACATGGCACGACTCATCCATCCACGGCCATCCCTTTGCCAGTTTCTAAACTCTCTATGCCAAACTAAGAAAAAAAAACTTTATTTTTTAAAACCAAAGCAATTGTTATTGTTGTTATTATTATTATAAGTAGTAGGTGAACTAGTATACAATATAAAGTATGGATATGTAGCAGAGTCAATGACTTAGATGTAATGCAAAAAAATAAGATACATTCTACACACATGAGCTGAGAACAGTAAGCCAATCACATAAACATACCCGGGCAACAGGCTTGGATATTTACATAATGGCTATTATGTGAGGTAGCAACACTGCTATTCTATAATTTTCACAGGGCAGAGTTTATATATAGATATACATATATATATAAATAGATAGATAAATATTTATTTGTGTTGTATGTACTGGCTGAATTCTGCATGTTTGCTAACAACCCCTGTAGAGGCATTTTAAAGTGCTTAAATCTTTTTATTTAGCTCAACCAATGTAATGGCAGTGTAGTGCCACTTTGTTTTGCAATCTGTCCTGAAAAAAGAAGGAGTGCTGAGTTAGGGGGAAGGATTGGGGTGACAGCGAAGAGAGCAAATCCGTCGGCCAGCTACCCACTTGCTGATGAACACATTTCTGATCCTGCCTTCATCTCTTAGAGCATAAAGGACTGTTGCACTCGGCACAAAGGAGTTGTGGGAAATGTGTCAGCTCTTGTCTGGGGTTCTTGTGTTCCACATCCAGAGGGTGCCACAGTTTCACTTTCTCTTCTTGTATATATACCAGCACTTAGACTTGTTTGGACTTCCTGTTGATTTCCCTGTTGTGATGTCATCTTTTTTCCGCACTCTTCCTAATAGACTAAGATGGTGGCGTGGCTCTGTCTCTCTCGCCACGTCTGGTGAGACCACAGGCAGATGAGCAAACACGCACACAGCTGGTACCAACTACAACCTTTAACCTGCATACTTTCTCTTTGGTCTCTCCTCTCTCCTCTCTCACTGACTGTAACTAAACCTGTTGTAAACGTGTAAACATGCACTTGATTCCAGGCGAGTTTTTCTTTTTGATATCTGACTATTACTATTACTTTGCTAACAGGGTGACTATGACCCAGCCATGTACAGTAGATTTACTTGTTTCAGGTGCAATATATCACTCTTCTTATTTTGTGTCAGACAGTGTGTTTGTAATGAAGATGGCACTTTATTGTGAAATGTGTATTATGTTTGCATTACAAACATGCAGTAGTTGACCACATGCTTTTTTCAGTTTTATTTGGTCACACTGCAGTCTGTACCACTGAATCTTTTAGCAGAATGGCAGCATGGAAATGTAACATGTGTGTTTTGAGTTTGAGCGTAAAGGCCTGTGAGGACAGTTGAAACGGGTCAGTTCTGTCACTTAGATTAGATTTAAATCAGAGCAACTATAACAGCCATTATTTGCAAATTAAACAAAATCTTATACAGCATATGTTTATTCAAACACACAATGAATTGTGTAAGGTATATTAAGTGTATGTATCTATATGAGGATAAAGAAGTGTATCTACAGGTATTTTTCTTTAAATAACACATTTTTGTTATTTAAAGATATTCGTCAACTGACAGTTTTAGATGAAACATTAAATGAAGCTTTTAGTTATTTTTTAGTTAATTGTTCATTTGCAAAATTACAAACCCCACTTTATTATGTGAAACATTTTATTTGCATTTGAGAACACACACACACGCAAGGTAAGACTGACCTGTCAGCTGTTCATGTGAAATGTGCAATGGTGGAGTCTTCACTGATAGCAGAGGAGTAACAGGGCAAATGGAGCTATTGGTGTTTACTGTTTTCTTTAGGATGCAGTGGCTTTTTCTTTTTGTAGGGTGTTTTGAATCTGTCTGTCTGGAGACCAACACCAAACCTTGTGTATGGATAATGACATTAAAGACTGTTGTGCTCCAGTAGTGTTATGAGATATGATAGTCTCAAACTGTAGGCTATTAAAAGCTTGTGCATGTTTACGAGCTCACATTTTGTTTCATCACCACCATATGTTCTGTTGTCTGTTAAGGACTGTGTAGCTTGTTCCTCTTGTCATCTTTCTGCAAAAAGGGAAACTTTGAGACATTTTGTCTTCTCGGCACCTCAGACCAACAGGATTCACATTTCAACGCTCTTTGAACTTTGGATAAACGGATCTCTGGCATTCTTGAATCTTTCTGGGACAAACATGACGGTCATTTTTGGCCTGCCCATCATACACACAACCGTTTTAAGAAGAACCATCAAGGGCCTGGTTCCAGTTTGTTTGTATGTTTTGGAGCTATTCCTTGCTGGATCTGTAACTGTAATGGTCATGTATATGAAGTAATTTTATGTACCTTATTAATTTGTATCTATTTTTGTGAGCAGCTGGCATGATGTAAAAAAGCAAGGACTTATAATCTTGGTATTTGCACACGTTCTCTTCAGTGCCCTCCTTTGTGAGGACAAAAAAAAGCTTGGTTGATGAGAGAGAAAATTAATGGAAAGAACATAAAACAAAAAAGAAAAAATATCTAGAATCTGAGAAGATATTTCTAGACTTGTATAAGATCCCTGCTAAATGTTTATTCCTAAGTAAACTCTTTAAAATTACTGTTAGTATTTTTCCATGTGATTTCTGATGTTTTGGAGCTTGTATAAGACCGTATATGTCCCTTTGCTGTGCATTGAGTAGCCCTAAACATTAACAGTTCTGATGCCTGAAAGTAGAGGAAGAGTCAGTGCAAACAGATGTATAATTATACTCTAAGTGTTTTTATTGAGAGCAGAGGGCATTTGCCAAATTTTGATTCCTGAAACCAAAAGGAAAGTTGTAATATTGCCTTTCTTCAAAGTGTAACGAGGGTGTATGTCTTTTAAAGAGGTGCGTTTATTGTACTGTGTGATGCATAATAATGAGTAGCAGGTCAGCAAGATGCGAGTGAGAGAAAAAACCCCCACAGATTTTAAGGATCAGGGTTTTCAGATATGAACATTAACACATTTTTCCTCTGGTTTCGTGGCATTTACTGCAGATTAGAAAAGAAAGATTGTAGTATCACATGATGTAACGTGCATTGTCTCATCACATGGTCATTATTTATTTGGGCACAGACTTTACAGTCTACAGGTGAGTTGAAACAGGACTCCAGAAGGGAGTCTTGAGGGTTTTGTGAAGAGAAGCAAAGCTTGGACTTTCGTAAATGTGAAACTAAACGCATGTAGGCAGTTTAGTCAAAATGTTGGATTAATCATTGTGCATTTGACCCTCATGAGCAGTTTATGGGTGAGAGCACAGGGCATGTTGATAAAAAGTATTTCAGATAGGTGGAAATAGCATTAGCTTGTATTGGTGTCTCAACATGGCTCAGCTGAGGTTTGAATGTAAAGGCTGTGGATGCTTAGAATGTAAACCCATATGCTTGCTTGCTTATCCTGTAAAATCCACGTTGAGCATTCCCCAACTCGTTTTATCGCGTGCAAAACTTTTATAATGTATCTTCAATCAACCTGAGTCGTCTCTTGAGTGCTATGATGAAAATGTATTTTATTTTTGTAAGGAGAGAGGTATTATTCTGAGAAGGAGGAGAAAGTCAGAGAGGCGGCGTGGGCAAAACCTGCCTTTAGATTTTCACAAAAATGAGGGCTTGTTCGGTTTACAATGGCCTTATTTTGTGTAGGAGACATTGCTTCACTATTGTAGCACACAAATGAAAGTTTTGACAAATGTATTTTGCTTGAACTATTGTACTGAAGTTATATATGTGTATATGTATAGTTTTATGAATGTATTTCTTATTCCTTACACCAGAACTGAGTGTAATTTTTTTTGCCATCTTGTTTGCTATATCGTCTATTTGAAGACTTTCCAGGGACCTCACCTGTTTTGGTTCAGGTATCCCCTACTTTTACTGTACTGTACTATACTGTATGTCTTATTCTTTGTGTGTTCATTTACAGCTCTGTGGTTGAAACAAGCATGAACTCTCTCTGGCGAAATGCATTTTTATTTATTTAAATCGCCAGGATGTGAGTGAAACAGAAAGGATTGCTATTTCCCCCCTTGTACCAATGAACTTATTGATTTATATATCAAAGCTGATGGAATTGTTATGATTTTTGTACTTTGAACATGAAAATGTTTGCAGCATGGTTAATCTGATTATTTCTAATATTTAATCTTTATTATGGTATGATTATGATTAATGACAAGTGGTGAGGAAGTCAGTTAGACCCAGTATAATATTAAACGCAATTCATTGCAATGCAAACGAGTGGTCAAAAATGCTGTATCTTAAAGTAGCATGGACTTAGCCTTCCATTTTCTGAAACACCTCTCCTGGCAATAACTATTGGCTGTAGCCTCTACTGCTCTTCACTCCTGGCCTCGGCCTCTTTCTCACTCATTAAAGTTGGGTCGTGGCAACCTCAGGCTGAATCTGTATCAGCTGACCGTGATGAAAAATAAGATGAAATCACGTTTTCGAGCAGTAGAAGCAATTTAGACTCAACAGAGCATGCAATGCATTGTGAATAAATGCTGTTTTATGATAGTCCCATGAGCAACAAGTTTTTATTTTACTACTTTCTACTGAGGCATGCACTCCACATGTAGCAGCTGTCAATGAGAACAAAACAGACCTGGTTTCTGAGCTGATGGGCAAATTGGAGTTTTTGCTGCTGAATACGTCTGTTTGTCTTCATCCATGTCTGTAAATGTCTGTAATCACAGCACAAGTTTCCTGAGTAGGCATTTTGTCCTTTTAGCTGTCTGTCAGACTGTTAAGGCCACTGTAGCTCCCCTCCCCACTGTCAAGACAACCTTTATTTTATCAAGTCCAGCAAAGCACAAACCTCACAAATACAATCTGAACTAAGGCCTGAATCATAATAAAGAAAATCTTTTGAAGGTTTTGATTATATTTAATGGACCTCAAAGACATTCATAACATGGAATCAAATGTAATGATTAATGGGAACATGAAAACATTCAGTCAAGTTAAATTGGATTGCTGGTGTTGGTAGATGAGTGGTTGTCTTTTCTTAACTGGCCTCAACCTTTCCACCAAGGAGTGTTAACAGAGTATGTTTTGAAGGGAAAAGCATAGCAGACCGTCTGATGAAAGGATGCAGTTTATGGCAAAGAAGAAAAAGCGAGCTGTAATTTTATACCTGTGCTTTGTAAATGTTTTGTATGTGCAGTATTTGATAATGTAAAACTGGTATTTTTGTGGTTTGTACGCTGCAGAATTGATTACTTCAGGTGCACGTAGTTTTGTAAGAAAATAGAACCAAAGGAAAAAAAGAACAATTTCAGATCAGAAGCCTGTATTTGCATGCCCTTTGACATCTGAACGCAAAGTTAATAAAGTTTATTTGAATCACAAACATTTGTCCCATGTGAATTTTAATGTTTTCAGTTCCATCATTTGTTTAGAGTTGTGTTTCTGGCCACTCAATAAATGTAAGTCCAAAATTCACTTCCTTGTAGCTATGATTAGCTTAACACAGAACAACGATCTAATCTGTGTAAGTGACTAAATATGGGTTTACTACAGAATTGTAACCATTAAAAAACACAAACTACTACTGTCAGTCAAAGTAATTATACTTGGCTTTTTATTTAAAATGCATGTCACTAATGTCTTTTAATTTAATAAATTTCAGCAAAGCATCATAACCATATCATGATAGGCAACAATTAACCCTTTGCAGCCTGTTCCATTACTTCTGGACAGTGAGACTAAAGCAAATCTTGAAGAGTTCATGTTGCAGTAACACCAAACAAGGTTATAAACAAGAATGATAATCGTTCTTGTAAGGAACCGGAGCCTGATGGAGCAAAATACAACATTTCGCCAATTAGCTTCACTCACACAGCCAACAGGATATAAGAATGTGTGTAGGACTGATAGAGGGTTAATAGTGTGCATGTGAGAGTAAGCACATGAATGGTTTTACAAATCAATACATCGAAGTTAACCAAAACAGTATTTATTTTGTATATTTTCACAGAGACAAGTTTTGTATGTTACATACATATTCTCAAATATATGTGACTAACTTGTGTAAATATGAAATCAAAAGGTGCAAAGCATGTGAAAAAAAATGCAGAGCTAATATACAGTACATGTTCATCAATATTGTTTGAGAAACATACAGAGAAATTCTGATAAAGAATAAGGTACACAATATCTTGATCGACAAGTACATAAAAAGATACATTCCTTCATTTGCTCTTATTTCACAGAAAAATATACCAGACAATAAAGGAACAGATTACAAGCAGCCTAAAATGAAAGATAATCCACAAAAAAAGAAGAAGCTCAGGTGAAGCTTTCTCGCTCACAGACAAGGATCGTTACTGCTTTTCCCAAAACTTCTTTTGCTGGCTGACAGATCTGCTGTGACAGGCAGATACGACACATAGTCTGATGGTGATATTGCTCTCAGCAGAGAAGGTGACTGCTGCTGCCACACTGTTGCCTCAGCTGCCATTAAATGAGCTAAAACTGAAAGACTTTCCTGGAATAATAGAGTTTCTGAAGGCTGTACTGTTTTCTTAGTGGCAGCAGTTAATAGAATCTATTTATGCCAGACTTTAATTTATTTCTCTTTTAACTGCTCCTTTTACATTCTCGCCCTGCACATTCATAATTGCAACTTAACATAGAAGTGCTTCTATGAAAAAAATGGAAAGATTATTTACACTGATGGCTTCATGCATTTATAAGAATGGATATATTTATAAACACTTTCGGAGAAATCATCACACAGAGATGGTTTGTGTAGGCGCGTGTGGGAGAGGTGTAGAAAAGTTGACTAAAACATCAAGAGGTGACAGATGGTGGTCGTACAATCACTTTTTGCTTCACAATGTGGTTTGGCCAAATTGTTAACGCCCCCGAGTGACCTGAAAGTGTGTCAGCCTGGCCACAGTTTGCTCCTCACTTAATGGTAACATCGAAACTTGGTTGAAGTCACCAAAAACAGACGCTGTTGAGCACAGAACATTCAAAGGACGCAAAAGTACATTGCTTGACAGTCATAGAATATCAAAAACAAACACACCGCAGCGATACAGGTGTGTATTCAAAATGTCTGCGTCAATCTTGAAACACATTCAGGACACACATTCATTAAGATTTTTTGTTAGTCTTGGTCAGAGACTGATTGACACGTAGAGAGAAACATTCAGTGACACACATTCGAACATCTTAATAAACACACAGTACAGACAGTCGAGAAAAAACATTCTCCTCATGCAATTCAGTGGAAGAATCTGAAACACGACTGATCTGCTCCTTAAAGTTTTCTCAATCCCCACCACTCTCTCTCGTGAACAGACATTCAACATTATTTGAGGCCTCTATTGTACAAGGTAGATCAACTTGAGGTGTGTGTCTGTGTGTAAATCGACATTTACATGACATGGCATGCAAGTGACTTTTTAAGTGTCCCACCCCTGCTGAAGAAATAGCACAGTGAATTGATATGCCCAAACATTCATTATATAAGAGCAGATATGACCAAACATAGTATTAAAGGACTGCTGAACTGAATTTTCTACTGCTCACTAGTCAGATGGCTTTAACAAAGCACTGGAATACTGTACAACTTGAATAAAGCTAGCGCTGATCTTTGGTCTGCCAAAAATTGAGTCTTGGACTTTTGAGACTTCAAACTGAAATTAAATATCGATTCTAAAGGAAGCCCTCTGTAAATTGAATAGAAGACATCATAATAAAGGGCCATTTTCTAACATGTGAGACAGTGACAGTCGGACGGTTAAGATAACTGAAGAATTTGTAAAGGGATACATAGGTTTTTGTAAGATTTTACAGATCAGATTGTTACTTCTTAGAGCAAGACAAATTCATTAATGTCTTGCAGTTTGAAGATATGATACATTAAGAGACCAGCATGGCCTAGTGTAGCTTCATTCTCTCACAAGAAGGGTAATATAATTTCAAAATATGTTACCTTAAACCTTTATGGTAAAAAAAACTCTTAACCCCTGTGTGCTTAAAAGCTTGCTGAAAAAACATGCTCCTTAAAATATGGCTAAAATGTAGTTGCGACTAAAATGAAGTTAATTGTTACATTCTGCTGTGAATGATTTATTCACACACGATACATATTAGGCCTACAGCTGGTAGCTTGTCTGCTTAGCACAGAGACTGAAAACAGAGGCAAACAGTCGCCTACCAATATATCACAAGGTCACTAATGAACAGGTTATATGGTAAGTCATAGTGAAGACTCCAGCAGGCGCCTGATATAATGTGTAAATACGTAAGCTTTATATGTGCTGGTAGGTGTGTTTTGTTGCCTTTGGACAGACCAAGATGAGTTGTTTTTCCCTGTTTTGAGTCTTTATGCTAATCTGAGCCAACCAGCTTCTGGCAGTAGCTTCATATTCGACATACAAACATCAATCTCCTCCTTTAACTGTCAGCAAAATAGCAAATAAGCATATTTCCCAAAATGTCAAACCATCTAACAAATGATAGAATGTTCACCCATTAGCCTTGCAACAACCTATGTTTCCCTCCTTCTAGGGAAAAAAATTGTTCAAGTGTATCTTGTTCCACTTTGCCAATATTCAAGCACATTAACAAATTCAACTTAGCTACACGAGCCATTTTAATCTGATTCTGAGAGAATAAGAAAAACTATAGAATTCTCCAAAAACCAAACTGTTCTTTCAAGTCAGTCAGTTAGCTGACACTCACATACAGAAGATGTATGAACACACTCTCATACACAGGCTTGGTACAAAAAATGATGTGTAGTCCTAACCAGTGAAACTCTGAACCCTGTTGTCTTGGTCATCATATGAAAATGTTCCGAAGGCAAGCATGGAAATACGCAAAACATGGCCATGGATGAGAAGAAGAGGAAGCATGGGCAGAGAGGAGAGAGAAAGGGAGGTAGTATGGTTTTCCCACACCTTCTTCTTGACATGTCTTCTGGTCCTTCACCTCCCTTTCATTAGAAAATGTCTCATAGAGAGTCTAATCCACATTCACCTCTTTTATTCTGTTACTGGCGATGCATCACTTCTTGGAAATACTGGATCATTTCCAAACATGTGCTGTCATGTGCGCTGAGCTGGGAGTTGTTGAGCCCCCCATGTGTTGACTGTTGTATCCCATCATGCCGTTGGTGTTACAGAGATTCACCCCGGCCATGTGATGAGTCATCTGGGAACCACAAAGAACAAACTTTGTTATTAACAGTGCTTTCACTATTTTCAAACTGGTCCAAAACAAATGAGCACACACACACACACACACACCTGAGTAATGTTCCACTGTAGCTGCTGAGCATGTTGTACTCCATACATCTGCTGATGAGGTAAACCTCCAACCTGTTGTTGTCCCATCATCCCAGTCTGATGCTGTACCATCATTCCGGTTTGCTGTTGTCCCATCATGCCCTGGGTCATCCCTGTCATGTAAGGTGACGCCATAACGCCACTAGGCTGAGCCATGACACCCTGGGCACCCATTAAGCCATTCTGCTGTCCCATCATGCCATTCTGTTGAACTCCAATCATGCCACTTGGTTGTTGACCCACCATGGCCATCTGTGATGTTACCATGGCACCTCCCATTCCCCCTGCCTGGGCTAAAGAATGGTATGACCCATACGGATGCGTCATGTATCCCATTTGGTTCATGTACAAGCCTGCTGAAAACAATTACAATTAGAAAGTGAGCATTTTGACAGCTGGTAAGCAGTTACTCATGCTAATTCTCTAGTCTCTTTGATGAAACTGACATTTAAATTAAGACTTAAGAACATCATGGAGAAAACAAAATCTCAGAGATGGTTTTCTCCAGATCTCACCGTGAGTAGCCACACTGCTGGCGTGCACTGAGGGGGTGGAGGCATAGAGGGAGAGAATAGAGTCCTTTGACAGTTTCTTGACAGTGCCCTCCCCTGGTTTGGGTGCTGGATCCAGGAAAAGACTGAGGTTTTCAGGCACAGAAGCCGTCACTCTGCTCTGAGGCATGGAGCTGGAAGTGGGCTGGTGAGGGAGAGTTACAAGGTGGCATGGCACAGAAAGGAAGTAAGCTTATCATCAACAATGAAAGTCTAGATATATGCTAGTGACTGCAAGGCGGTGCAAACTTTAGCATGCTAACATGCTCACAACCATAATGCAAAATGATGTTTGGCATGTAAGGTGAACACGGTAAACACATTAATTAAACAACATCAGCATGTTAGCAGGTATGTTTACCATGTCCACCATCTTAGGTCACTGTGTTAGCATGATACCAGTTGCTGATTAGTATTAAGCAAAATATAGCTGAGATTAATTGGAAAGTTCATCATTTTGCAGGTATTTCAGCATAAATGAAATAATTGAAATTTTGATCTGATAATGACGGCAACAGATTGAAAAGACGGATCATCAAAGTCAGTAGAATTCATCCTCTGGGGGACAATGAATGTCAACACAAAATTCCCTCAAAATCCATCCAAGAGTTGTTTCAATCTGGATTAAAGTGGTGGACTGATCAAAAGACGAAGTCCTGGAGCTAGCAGGGCAAAAAAACGATGGTTTGTGTGGAGTGCGCCGCAAACAGGGTGTACAGTGTGCACAGTGTGTTATCTCTTACTGTGGTTTTAGTGGAGGAAGCAGAAGAGACTGCTGGTAGGGTACTGAAGAGATCCAGAGCAGAGTTTGCCAAAGCTGGATTAGAAGTTGCTGGGCTCTCGTTACTGTGTGGAACACAACCTCCACCATTATACACTGTAGGATTTGGAGCAGGGGCATCTAGTAAAGGGCAGATGGAGGCATGGCTATGATGATCAACCTTAAACTTGACATGCAGTTGATATTAATTGATAGAATAATAGGATTCATGTTGATTCATGTTTGTAGCTACTTTGACATCTGTAAAGAACACCGGTGTGTTATAAAATGTGGCTGTGCTTTGTCTGTGTACATGTGCATTTGTGTGAGGGACAATACCTAATCCAAGCAGGTCTGTAACAGACTGGGAGTCTGTCTTCGGGCTGATGTCTTTTTTCTGTCACAACAGAGAAAGTCGATACAATTAATGCAATGTGTCTGCACTGACAAATGAGCTTGAATCTAGAATCCTTTTTTCCTGTAGACTTCCTGGCAATGAAATGACCTTCCCAAAGCAGCAAAAATACTCTCAATTTTCTGCTGCTGGTGAAAACTCATCTCTTTAAGATGTACCATGTGTCACCATCTCCTCACTGGCTGGCAGCCTCTCTGTTCTCGCTTTACCTCATCAGGACATCAGCCAAATTGAAAACCTAACAACAAGGGCAAGATCAGTCCTACTCTGTCAATGCTGTGAAACAACCAGTACAAACATGTACTCACCAATTTCATCTTCTCAAACACAACTGGTTCTTTGGGTATATTTTCGCAGCTCTTTTCTTTCTGTATAGAGAACAAATGGTTATGTTGCAGACACTTCAGGTGGAATGACCTTGGTTTTTCTGTCTGCTGATCCTGTTTGAAGCATAACTGCAATGTTTTTCTCTGTGTGTTTATGTGTTTGTGTGTGTAAGAGAAGACTCACTCTGAGCATCTGGATGTCAATGACCTTATCCATGTACTTCTTCTTATCATACTTGTCTCTGATGAAGATCTCTGCGGACTGATCTGTCTCAGGTCGCTGGAAGCACTCAGGTAAGAAAGCCTCATAGAGACGTTTAGCTTTGGCATTTCCCATCTCTTGAACACACTGGTGACAAGAAAACATACCATGTCACATTGTTAAGCAGTCTAATAAAAATCAATATCAAATATAGTATTCCTATTGTGTATGGTGGAGTGTTGATAATAAAACAATGTGAAATGTTACTGCAGAGTACAGCGAAAAATGAAGATGCTGACTAAAGAAAAATGATCTGACTAGGAAGTATAATGTTGACTTTCCTCAGATCCAGACATGCTGAACTGTATACTGATGAGAAAATGTCTACTGAATCCGACAACTGGACAATTCTGACACAACGTTGTGTGTTAAACTGGTGGTTCAATGTTGAAAGTTAATAGTGTAAGTGTAATTTAGTAATAATACTTAATGGTCCATACTAGTGGTTATATAGCATATCATTTATTTTCTCTTTTATGCTAAAATAACAAATTGAGTCTCTTGTTCCCCATAGTCTTGTTACCAGAAAGCCACACCATTTGCAAAAGAAAAGCATGTAGTAAGCTAGACAATCAATAACACTATCATGTCTTTAGCTAACTATGAAAATACAGCCAGAAGCCGATTAGCTTAGCTTAACATAGACACTATATATATATGTGTGTGTGTGTGTGTGTGTGTGTGTGTGTGTGTGTGTATGTGTAGGGCTTGGGTTGGTTGTTGTAAATTCTGACAATCCAGGTAAATTACCTTTGAACCGATCAACATTGTGTACTGTATCACATTAGTGTATCACATGATGTGTTGAGTGTCATGCATTTACATGCAACTTCTTGAATTTTGCATCTGTAGTGTGACCTCTGACCTGGACCTGCTCCTGTGTCCACTGGTCCAGATTGACAGATTTGACCTTGGAGATGTGGACCCCCAGGTTTCGATGAATACCAGCACAGCGAATACAAATGAAGATACCCAAATTCCAAGATGCCCATCGTGGACCTGACAGAGAAAGGTAGGCAGTACTTAATATTTTGAGCAAAGGGTCTCTGCAGCAGGGAGGAACTAGAACTAACAGTAGAGGAACTGGATGAGAGTTTGACAAATGATGAGTGATGCTCTGATTAACTTAAGTCCAATTATAGAGAGACAAGCCTGAAATTCAATTATGAGTTTGAATTCAGCTGGGAACACATCTAATCCTGTGTAAGTCATACTGTGTCCTGACACATAACGGGATCCAATAGGAGAGTTAGCCTACATACTGTAGCTGAGACTGAGTGGAGAGAGGGGGAGTAGAAAGTCACTCAAAAAACACACACACACACACAAGCATTAACACCCTCACGCGGAGCCTGGATACCTGCAGGGATGATTACTCATTTGGTCATGCGCCCGCCTGTGTGGGTGCATGGTTATCTGAGTGGACCATTTTGTCCATCTTACTGCCATAGCTTAACGGCCCATATTCACCCCTGTGCCTCAGCTTCATATAGTGTTGTGTCTTCTGTATGTAGAGCTGTTAGGATTCTTGCCTGACCAGACCACTCTGAGAGAGGAGAAATAAAAACAACACCATGAGGCTGATTTTTTTGCTAGAATTATGAAACTGTCCTCTTCAGAGAACACAGTCAGCTTCAAAGAGAATCCTGGTGCTTCTCTCCTCATCACTCAGTACATCTCTCCTTCATCTTGCCCCTCCTCCTCCATGTCTTCCTGTTTTCCCTTTTGCTCACTCTAGTCTGCTGAAGGATTCTCAGCCTTTGTCTCCATCTCTCTGCTAGTACGAGTCCTTGCTTGCAACCTTGCTGCAACTTGGTACACTGTGGCCTTTACACCACTAGGTGGAAGAGCAGCTTTCAATATGGATTTCTCATTCAGCCATAGTTACAATGCAGTGTTCAAGAAAGGCCATTCTATGCAAATGAAAAATGACATTGAGTGTCAGAAGGGAAACACGCAAAACCTTCCTCTTAAAGGAGGCAACTTATAAAATATGGACTGAATTTGAAGTCAGCTCCAAAATGATGTAGGGCATATGCATGTAGTTATCTTGGGCTCTAATAATCTTTGGCTGTAACTATAGCTACCGTTAGCTCAGTTAGCTCAGGTGGCCCTGTAGCTGACTAGACTGTAACTGGACTAGGGGGGCCTAAGCCAGTGAACATGGATGGAGTGAGTGGGAGCAGACACAGCCTCACAGACTGAGGGACGCCAGTTTGACGACAGGCGATACAGCAAGAAGGTTGATTCTGCTGTTGACTCTTCACATCCTGTTGATAAAGTTAGTTATAGCCATATCTTTCAAATTGGACCTTTAACAACAGCTGTGGAAACACTGTGCAACTGTGTGGTTGTTAAGTCAAACAATAGCCTCTTGTCTTGTTCATATCCTGAACTATGAATTTTAAAAGGGTTATTCCGTTTTCATCATTAGCATACAATTATAAGACTGGGTCTGCATTTTCATATACTTTGCCCAGTGTCTGGGCTATGTTTTCAAATGAAGAAAGGGAAAGACACCAGTGGCCAAACATGAAAACAGAAGTACAAAGAACAAACCAGTAAACATACACAGAGGGTCACCAGACAGAGTGTATGTCCATCATCCTGACCGTCTGGCTGCAGCATTAGCTGTCATGCTGGCTAATAATAGTAGAATTACTCTGCAAAGCCTGCTTAACCACTGTAAACACTGGCACTGACAGAGAGAAAGAGGGAGATGGTCATTTGTGTTAAACTCCCTGAAGACTGGAATTAGTTTGTCTTTCTCATCCTTCTTCTAATGCTCCTCTGTGTCCTGGCTGCCATTTCTTATCTCTCTCATTCACCATTGTGGCCTCCCTCCTCTTCTCCCCTGTTCACCCATATCTCTTGCTCACAGTTGTAATTCTCCCTCTCTATTATGTTCTCCACCCTTACTTTATGGGGTTTCACCCAATTGCATATTGCGCTGACTTTCTATCTTTTTTAAAGCCTGCCTAGTGGCATGACTATAGGGATGGCAATGTGGTCTGTTTGGTTCAGTCCAGAGTCTGAAATAACAGCTATTGGATAGATTGCTATGAAATTTGATACAGATAACTATGGCACCCTGGATGAATACTATTGACTTTGATGATCCCCTATAGTACCACTATGGGTTTGACATTTTGGTTTTTAGTAAAGTATCTCAACTTGTTGCACTGCCAAATTTAGTACATATCCACAGAGTCCTGTGGGTGAACATGAATAATTTCTTCAATGACTTTTCTTCAGCTGCCATGAGTAGGTCAAACTTTTCTCTTATCCTGTGAAATAAGTAAATAGTGGTAATAGTAGTAAATTTGGTGCAGACATTTATGATTCATAGACAATGTATCCTAATAACTTTTGTGGGTGTGATTTTTGAGGAATAAACACCTAGAGTCACATTAGATTGTGCTCAGATCTAGAGAGCAGTTTCCCAGTGGGAGGAGAGCTCAGAGTTCAATTTTTAAACCTTTGGGATTGAAAAGTGAATCTATCTTTGCTCTCGCCTCTCAACCTGCAGCGGCAGCAAGCCTTAGAGGTGCCAATGTCACACGGGTCTGTGTGACATTGCTCACTAGCTTAAGGCTAATGTACAGGAAGGTATCCAGGCTGTTTGAGATGAACAAACATTTGAATAAGCACAAATGAGTCTGTAGTCCAACTTGTGCGAATAATGGAAGGTCAAAATTTGCTTTGTGTTTAACACAACATTAAGCTTATTTTCATGCGTTCATTGATGTTAGCATACTGTAAGTGTATGTCTAATCAGTGCAGAGTTGAAAGTCATTTAAAGTGAATCACTGCAACCCGGTTAGCCTCTTTCCTTCCAATCAGTGCAGTGGTTGAGTAAGAACTCATGCAGTATATATCTGTGCAGCAACAAAGAACACCTCCAGGTACTTTGAAGAGATATAGTAGGTAGGGAGTAGGAGGAATAGATGTCTATAAAAGGAAGGAAAGATTGAACAATATCTACGAATCAGATTCTCTGTGTTACAGAGATGGCATTGCAGTGTACATTTCTTCACTGTTGAGTAAGAGCATTGAATAAGCTTCTTCTCTTTTTGAACAAGTACAAATGCCAACGCCTTCTTCTTTGTATACTGAAATATTTACTAAATTTGACTAAGAAACCTGTCCTCTCTTTTTAAATGGCAAACTACCCCAAAGGAGAGGGCTTGCATATGCGACTGATGAATCATCCTAGCAAAAAAACAACTGCGGTTGTCGTAGTCAAACATGCAGTTTGAAGCACATCAGGGGAGGAGAAGGCAGAGCTGGGATGAGAGCCAAAAACAGAGACAAACAAGAGAGGATTTTTATAGTCATCAAATGGTGGACTTTAGCTGTTTGATGACCTGCTGGGATGTACAGGGGGTATGACGAGCAGTGAGAGCAAACATCTATAATGAACCTCCATGTCACTCACCCGCATACAGACCCCGGGCCTTGTGAGGTGTGTGACCTTTCATGGCCACATTCATTTTGTAATCCCTCAACGTAAATGATTTTCCCTCAAGCACGCTTTTAACTTTATTCCTTCCCTTGAATAAAATGTTTTCACTTCAAAGGGCTGCAGCAGTATATTTGCAGGTTTTAAGTGTTATCCACGTGTGTGTAATTTACATTTTTAATGGTTGTTTTTGAATACAGGCTCTGCAGTTTGATTTTACAATCTGATTTTGTATGCAGTTTGTAAACCTTCTACGCAGCCACTGATTCCAGTTCATTTCCATAGAGTATGAGAATCAATTAGCAAACTTGAGGCTCTCTGAGTGGTTCTGGGTATAAAAATAATACTGAGTTAAGTTAAGAGAGATATGGTAAGCCTTTATGAGTCCTGCAGTGAAGCTGTGTAATCCACCACAGTCTGCATGTGTTTAAAATAATATAAAGTTACACTGTGTAGGAAAACTGTGAATTGGAACCGTGAACCTCATGAAAGCAATGTAACTTTGTCAACAACTAATACAGACTTAATGTTCATGATGATCAATTACACAACTCAAGCATGTTTCAAGAACCTGCTGTGAACTGTAATACATTTTTATACTACATGGAAATGAGTAACCCTAAACTGGGAAGAATTTCTCCCATTTATCAAACTTATGAAGCTATAAATTGTCTTAATATGGAAACATACCATTACAGACCACTATGATTCATTGATAACATATAGTAACATATAAAAATATTGTCTCATTGTCTTAGATATTATTAAAGAGGAGGAAAGGGAACAGCAGAACCAGTTTTTGGCTTTTACTACTTGCCTTTAAAAGTCTGGGAAAACAAGCTATTCAAACAGGTCCAACAGTTCAACTTGGTGTGGTACTTAATATTTATAACAGAGGAGGCCCTTCAGGTTGTGGGAACCCACGCATCTTTGCATTTTTACATCTAGTACCGTTGAGGAAATAAGTGTTGGACCTTACGCTTCCGTTGTTGTATGTAATGTCCTCTTCCTCGTAATATCAGATAAGCAAGACAAAACCAAACTTTAACACAAACATAATAACATTGATGTGCTTTCGTGACACACGCCTGTGGTGACACACAGTGTGTGCACATCGTTCATATACACCCACACACATGCACGAGCAGGTGCATATGGCTCATTAGCCTATATCCCACAAGGATAAACGGTGCTCTCTGTATGAATCCAGTTAATCCCACAGAGCTTCAGTTACCAGTGGATTCTATGTCACCACACAAACACATACTCGTGTAGACACACAAATGTTCTACCCTCAAGCTCCTCAGTGTCTAAACTGATCCAAAAACCCTTAGGCCACCCAGTGACCCAGTCCCAGTCTGAGCTAAACAGATGGACCCCTATTGATAATTTACTAATACACACCCACCATCTGCGTTTCAGTGCCAGTGTCAAGACTGTGATTCTGCAGGTGAGTCATTAAGCTTGAACTGGTTATACATCAAAAGATGAGTAAGACACTCCATTGCTGTGGTTCTTCTCAAAATACATTTTTAGACTAGCTTTTATGCTTCATTTGATCCTATTATTAATATAATTGTTTGTTCTCTCCATGGTTAATATGATTACTATTTCTGTGTGGTGTGTGTTTTTACCAGCTATGCATTTGTGCTTTTGCATGGGTGTTTGGGTGTTGGATCCATCTAATCTTTTAAATACAATGTTTTATTTGAACTATAATTCACCGTAATTCATAAACATGAGTGATAAATGATGCCACCTCCAACAAAAACACTTCCTACAGTACTGTATGTAAGCTCATCATGAGATCCTATTGAAAACTTCTGCTAAAGGAAACAATATATTAGCCCTGAAATACTTGCTACCTTTGGGGAAGTGAATTGTTTGAATTCCATGTTAACTTTTTAGACTGTAGCCAGTGCTGCCCATTATATCGTAAGCTGTTCTTTGTATTGTTTTTTCCTGCACATTGATGAGGCAATTTCCAATTAAGATCTATATCGCAGATTGATGTATTATCACACTCTTTGTGTTTTACTATTACACACACCTGTACAGGTCTGGACTACCAAGTGCTCTGGGGCCTCCTTCAAAACCCTCAAAGGTTTACTGTGTGCAGTTAAAGTGTTTTGAAATCATTACATTGTGACCATTGTGCACTATTGTGCCACCCTCTCCTTGGTACTGTGAGACTTTGAACTCTATGCCAGCCAGGGGACACAAACAGCCAATCACCTCTTTGTTTCAATGGAAATCCCTGCTAGCTTCTGATTGGATGAGATTAAGGGGTGTGAGGGGAGGGGAGCTAGGTGGCGGTGGGGTGGGTGGTAGGCATGGTATCGCCAGGTGATATCACCATGGCAACGGGGGCCCAGCGTGTACATAAACATGAGTACAATGGAGACAATAAAGGAGGAAGGCTTTTATGCAAACATACACACACACACAAAGCCCCTTGAGACTGAAGCCAGAGGTAGAAGTGTTGACTACATTATGCACCCCCCCCCCTCCCCCCCACACACACACGTTTCATCATTATTTCCTGGCAGTATTGAGGATTTACAGTATAAGTGTCACACTGTAAGGAAGTGATAAAAATAAAAAAGCAAATAATATAGAACGAGATGCAGTACACAGGAAAAGAGAGACAGGAAGTTGGGTAGCACAGGCAGTGAACTGCAGTGAAAATGCAGAGATATAGTTGCATTACTGCAGTATCTGTAGAGTAAGCATAGATGGGGATGGCCTGATAGCACAGTTAATGTGTTTTCATGTGTTTTCCTGCACTGCTAAGAGAATGTGCATGGCTCCATACATCTCGCCAACTTCCTCTTCAGTCACCCAGAGGGAGGAAGGTGATAAACGCACAGTAATCTCTGTCAAAGCAAACAAGATTAGACCAAACCTCATCATGCTGCCATATGGCCAAAAACCTGACTTGACAGAAGGAAGAGAAGGGGACAAAACGTGTTTAAGGTGTGCATGTGTGTGGTTTTGTGAGAATGCGTGCAGAAGAGTAACACTTAGTGATTCAAGAAAGGGTTGATGTGCTAATCAGGTAGGAGGCAAAATGCCTCTCTTCAAGCATCAAACCAGATTTATTCATTAGCACAGTTGCATGACTCAAGGTGGGAAATGAGAGTGATGTCTATAATAAAAGCAGCAACACATTTTTTTTGAATAACTGACAGAAAACATACTTTAGGTTATAGTAAATGAACAATAAATGGCACAGAAAAATGTCTCTTGTAAAGATTAAAGCTAGAGATTAAACATCCTTGGTGTGTGTGTGTGTGTGTGTGTGTGCATGTGGGGAGACTATTTTCTCCCCTAGTACCTAATCTTATCTGCAGTCTAATTAGATCAGTCTGCTGCACAGTGAAGTCACGCCAATCAAAAAGGATATGCACAGGCATGCTTGATGACCGCATGTTTCAGTATGTGAGAATAAGAAAAAAGATTTTAATAAACTTTCTCTCTTTAAACACATCTGCGATCTGGCCCACAAAAACACACCACTTCACAAATGCAAATATGGTACCTGGTTATTTATTTTCTTGTGTTTTTGTCGAATGCCCCATCTTTGCACAGTCATGTCTTTAAATGAGCTGCCAAAATTGAACCACAGTCAAAATTCAGAATTGACTTCTAAACAGTCACAAGAGTATTTGCCTGAAGCCTACCAGCATCTGCAGTTCTATTTATACCTTATGAAAAACACCATCCAAAGGCCACAGGCATTGGAACAAAACCTTGTATTGAACAAGTGAGCAATCATGGTGTCCTGGTGACGTCTCCGGTTTGAATCCAACCAAGACCTTGACATCACATGTCATCCCAACAAAATTCTGTACAAATCTTGCCATTGTCTACGTTATGTGAGTGTGAGAGACGAGATTTGATTAAACTTCATTTCACCTTGATTGGGGTAAGTTGGATGTGTTTTAACTGTAAAGTGAAGCAGGAAAACTGATAAAAACAGAACAAATGAGGAATCTATCATAAAAAAGATCTAAAGATACTAAAAGCTGAGCAGATGATGTATAGTGTACTTTTACAACTGCCTCGATTGCTTACTTAAACTCGGATTACCAACAGGGTTTGAAATTAACTCCTGATGTGCTTATGACCCATTGGCTCGATCATATTGCTGTTTTGTGTGGCCTACTCTGCTGCTATGGATGCTGCCCCCCTTCAGTTTGGGCAAATGCAAATGTGTGTGTGCAAGCATGGCAAAGTTGCAACAGAATCCAGATTTAAAAGCTCTGGTTTGGTGCAAAGAATACAGAGATTTACTATGCAGTGATAGGCTTAATCAGCACAGTGAGTTGTCTGACAAGCGCTTGGATTTAACGGACATTCATTTATATGCAAAAGTATCTGTACTGACAGGTGATTTTTTTTTCAACAGCTTTGTTATCCGCTTTGTGTTTCTTCTGAAATATTTCTGATGCCGCAATACCATAACTCAGTGATTTCAAGTCTTTCATCCCCTCCTGTCACGAAGCAGAAGTGTACTCGGTAGGTACAGAGACAGATAACCATAGCACAACTCAGTTAGGAGAGTGTTTTGTTCACTTTGTATTTCCTTGATACAATTTGCCTGTCCATATGTCTGCCTGTTTGTCCGTCTCTGTGCATGCTCAAGAAGCAAACGCATGTCTGAACCTGAATGCAGTTCCACAGAATCCATATCAGTCTGTGTTAAATCTGGCAAGCTGCTTACTCGTATCATTCATCACGTTTTTAAAAGGAATCCCAAGTGTCCCCTACGTAACGTGGCAATGATTTACGTATATTTGAGGCCTTTTGCTTGATCATTTATGACTCAGCTCAGTGCAGTGACATGCAGCTGCCCTGTTGAGTCATTTCTCGGGCCAGGTACAGGGTGGCCAATCTCATCGGTTTCAACACCAACAATACCAGAGTTACATCAGAACCAGTTTGAAATCTAGCACAGGACATAATGTCCAATATGTACACTGTGTACTGGTGTCAGCTCATACCCAACCATGATATCAGCACCAACATTTTTAAAAGGTTTGCTCTAAAACCTAGTATAACTTGCAAGAAAACAGTTTTGTTGAAAAGGGATGTGAGAACCTTCTAATAAAAAATATAATTAATGTCAGACACGCAGGAGGGTTGTTGACTGACACCTCAGATTTGTCTCTGGTTGTGAAGTAGATTTGTGCATATGACACTTTATCTGCCAAATTGCAAACCTGTGGTGGCACATGTATGCTGTGAGCATTTTACGGTTAGAGATGTTCTGAACTTACAGACAGCGTATCCTAAAACTCACAAAAAGTTGTAGAATCGCTTTGTTGAGTCAATCTCCAATTCTATGTGTTTGTGACCAAAACAGCCATGTTTAGCCACCAGTGCAGCAAAACAGGTTCAACAAATAGCTGATGACACAGTTCAAGGTCTCACTGAGGCTCCAAACAAACTGAAGGGTCAGTGCACAAGCATAAACACGTGAAACTGTTTGGCTCTGGTGCTTCTTTAAGATATAAACATATACTACATTTTCATTTCATTTAATTACTCTTAATAATCATGGACAATGACAACCTTACAATATACAATTACAAAACATTGTAGTAACTTTATGTTTGGCGTTAGGTTTTCCTGTGTCCCCATCTGCACTCAGCCTGCAGGAACAGTGTGTTCATGGTGACTCAAACTCAGTACAAATGTATGTGCGGTTATCTCCACCTCAGTGGTTTCCTCAGATGTCCTGCAAAGGTCCCAGTAGTTGGGGTTATATTTACCATTTACAACCTTTACTCATTTCACCTCGTAATAAAGTTGCTCGCTTGCCATCATTAACATAAACCCTTCTTAAATGAGATGCATTCCTCATAAAATCAGTATCTGTCTTGGCTGCCAGGCGATTGGAGGAGCTGGCATGATGTGGATGTATGCCATGCTGCTCCAGCCGTGCGAGGATGTGGCCATAGTACAACGCAATTGGTTGAGAGGTGATGAATGCAATGCCGCATTTTGTAGCGTACTAAATGAGCAAGAGGGTCGATGCATGCACTGGCCATTAGCAGGTATGGACGGAATCAAGACACTGGCAAACACCTACCTTTCGATTCGCAATCAGCGCAGTATTTATTCTCTTCCAGCGCCAGTAAAGAGTTGAGGACAGCCTGGTATCTGTCAACGTCTTTCACAGATTTGCCCGTCATCATTGCACTGGTCCACCTCCTCCACCGAACTCACAGTCCGTACCGGTTATAGTCAAATAGCTTCTAATTTGACCAAATGGAAGCAGTGTGCGCGGAGCCGCTGCTCCCTTCCTCTTCCTCCTCGATGTGAAAGCAGAGCGAGTTTGTTTCACAACGATGGGATGATTGCCTTTCAGCCAACCAGCATGCGGTTTGTTCGAGATGCAAATACCCCAATCAATACGTAATATGGAAGAAAACACCATGTGATTGCTATCATTCAGAATCTAATGTGATGTCGACTAAAGCGCATCTGTAACCTATCACTGGTACTCAGTCCTCCAGCTCTCAGCCTTCTCTCTCTCTCTCTCTCTCTCTCTCTCCCTCTCTCTCTCTCTCTCACACACACACACACACACACACACACACACACACACACATACACACACACACGCACACAGTACGACAACATTGTTATTAATATGCAGCTGCGAAAATGTGAAGACTCAGGCATAAATATTTTGCAGTTTTGATAAACGCTCCAGTGAAATAAAGGTCGTTTGGCTTCTCGTACTGAATATATCACGTATACTGCCACCCTGTGGTGAATCACAAGAAGTTTTTGAGAAGTTGAGCTCGACTCTCACTGTTGTCTCCTGTTCCCCTCCGAGACGCGAGAGGGCGCTGAAACAATCTGCCAAAAAGAAAATAGACGAGGAAACGTTGGCGAGACAGCTGACAGAAGATTACGTCAAACTTATAAATGGCTATCCAAGCAATACCGGAAATTTGATTATTTTTCTTCAAAATAAAGTGTGTATCGTGATTCTTCTGTAAGATGGGAACTCTGTATATGTATGCTGTAACAACAATAACTTATTTTTTATTAATCTGTTTTCTCAAATGTATTGTTTGATTTGACTTTGTCCCTGTATTAGGATTTTTCTCCCAATAATGCACTTCAGTCGACTGTAGAACCGGAAGTTTGTTATGTAATCGAGCTATCTTGACGGTAGCGGATGTGTGACCAAACTGGCGATTACGGAAATAACTGCTTAGCCAGAATCAAATAAATAAAGGATTTATATCGAGTCGCCATCCGTGTAAGCCTGTAACACTATCCACAATGTCCAGGCAATCAAACCGAACAACAGACAGCAAGAAGATGGTAGGTGACTCCAGCAGGATTAACATCAGCCAAACCTCTCGATCCTAGCTAGCAAAATGCTAACCGTAACCAAGTAGTTAGCTAACTGGCTTCATTATACTTCTAAGACCAAAGCAACTTTTCATTTATGCATCTTTGTTAGACAGGCGTGGTTAAATAGACGACAAGCACTCAAAACAGTTGAATAACTGTTTCATTCATTGTTTAATATTAATGCATGTGACAGGAAGTGCCGCTAGATCGTTGAAGCACACAAGCCAAATAGTTAGCCTCCACAACTGTATCGTTACATGGTCCACCCCATAACCCGTTCACTTTGACGACAACGTAAGCCTTTTAAATGAAACCCATAATTGATATAAATGTTGCTGTAGGTTACACTCACACAGTCAAATGAAAATGCTTAATTTAACATAACTCAGAACTGCTGAGCTGGACTAACGTTACACTCATAGCGTTTGCTAAAAACAACTTAAACGAATGTTTTGTTATTAAGAACTTAATTTTCATTACCACACATAAAAAAATATGACAAATGCCAGACTTTACTGCTTTTTGATACTCTTATTCCAGCTTTATTCGTATCATTTTGAGCAGCACATATGAGAAGTCTGTCATTTTTCCTTGTTATAGAACTCTGAGCTGTTCACTCTGACTTACGGGGCTCTGGTCACCCAGCTTTGTAAAGACTATGAGAATGACGAGGAAGTCAATAAACAACTGGACAAGATGTAAGTATCCCCATCATCACCTAGAGGTTGGAGAAGCGGCTTGTGATTGGAGGGTCACCGGTTCGATTCCCCCACCTGACGGGCAGGAAATATTGTGGCTGATGTGCCCTTGAGCAAGGCACTTAACCCGCCAATATGCAAATGCATAAGACGAATTCAGTGTGTGTATGTAAAAATATATATACTGTCAATAAAGTGATTCTTCTTCTTCTAGTGTTATGAGCCATGCCCATACCCAGTTACAGTGCACTGACTTGCTGGTTTGACACAAACGAGCAAGCAAATGTTTAACCAATGTTAATTTCTACCTTTGCACACAGGCCATTTTATTTCCTTTTTGTTTTAGTCGTCACATTAATCCACTATATCACCTGAAATATCTGTTTTCATTCAACCTTATTGGATTCATCCATCATAATTTGCAAAACGTGTGGTGGAATTTCTTGCATGTAGTGTGTAACAGCCCAGTTTCAACATGGACATACATCACAACATACATCACAAACCACCCACAGATATTCAGCAAAATACCGGTACTGAATCAAAGTACCGCACAGTGCTGAATATATTGTACATTGTTTGATTACAAAACATAACTCTGCTTTCTGTGCATCAGACGGATGGTATGCACATACTGTGTACATAAACCTGGTTTCTTTGCCTCAATATGTTAAAGTTTATCTTTTGCTCATTTATCCAAAGAAAGAGAAATGATTTTCTCTGGCCGCTTGAATGTCTCCTTTTAACCCACACCTTCGCACTGCTCTGACACATTCTGCTTCCCTCAATTCATAACATGCCGAGACAAAAACTAAAGCAGAGACGTGAGAGAATCCGGTTTTATTTTTCTCACTTCTGTGTCAGAGGTTCCCCTCTGCTCTTGCAGTTTCTTAGAACCCATGAGGACTTTGAGGAAGAGAAAACCGATATGTGTTTTTATGGGAGAAAGAAATCTCTGGAAGGCCTTGCTGGATAGCTAGTTCCCACAAAATAAGATTAAGATAAATTGATGGTTTTATAACTCAAAAATTCAAAACATCCTATGAAAGAACTTTAGACTGGACGTACTTGGCTTTTCTGTTTGTGTGACAACCCAAAGCCCTCTCCATGCTAAGTCACGATGAGGCTTGTCTTACCTGGCCTTAGAAGGCAGTGAATCTGCACTGACCGCTCAACCAGACAAGTAGTCAGGGGCAGACCATGTTAGGATTGGGATGCATCAGTTGGCCTTCGGATTCTGTAACAAAAATATGTTGACTTGACCTTCTAATCAGAATCATCGCCATTTGCCAAGATGTAAGAAACGACTTCTATATCTACTATGAATAGGAATAATGACTTTGTTCCTCTTTCTTTTGTTTCTCTCTGTGACTTTCTCTCTTTCAAAGGGGTTATAACATTGGAGTACGTCTGATTGAGGACTTCCTGGCTCGCTCAAGCATTGGCAGGTGTCAGGATTTCCGAGAAACGGCCGATGTCATTGCTAAGGTAATCAGTAGGACCCGGGCCAATCAGAGTGGGACTGTGGACTTATGCCAAGATGAAGGGAGGGAGAATTAGAAGGAGGGAAGACGGGGGGAAAAAATGAAACAGAGCGTGATCTCGATGAAACGTACTGATTGTGGAAAGATGAGGTGGATAATGGGAGGGGCAGGGAAAACTGATGATTGTGACTGAATAGATTAGAAAACTTCCCAGTCTGCATCCTTCTAAACCTGAGGCCAACATCGCATTCCTCTTTCCTTTGTCTGATAATTGCCTCATTAGACAGAGGACCAGGATTCACTTGCATATCCGATGAAATGAAATAATCTCTTCCCTCAGAAAGGCAATGATCATATGTTGTACATTAGTCTGCCTGGTCTATGGCTTTTAACATGTCTTTGTTTTGCAAAGGTCAGACTCCGCTTGTGATTGACTGACAGAAAGACTCAGACAGACAGTGAAGGCTGCTCTCAGGCCTGACTGTGTATTCAGCTCTCCAGCTGCTTTGAAGGTGTTACTGTTGCTTTCGAGGGGAATCATTCCACAGATGTAACCTCACACTAGCTCAGGAACCTGGCTCTTGGTCATGAGGAGTAGGGTCATGTCTGTAAATGGAGGACCACTATGGGACAGTGATTTGGAAGGTGCAATGATAGCCTTGCCTGAGGATATCTAGCTAACCCCTTAAAACAACTCAGTCATTTGTTAATTAAATACTTATGGAGATGATTTTCTAGATCCTGGTTTCTTTGGAAGGCAAAACTTAATTTCCCCACTGCGGTTAACTAGCATTCTTTTTCAGGTGGTTCTAAACACTTTTTGGCTGAGGTGATGCTGTGCTACAAAGGCAGACCATTTTACCCATAAAAAAGTAAAAATACGGCCAGCATCAGGGCATATTTTCATCAGCACAAACAGATGAAAAGAAGCAACAGTTTTCAGAAATCAGGTGTGTGAAGACACTGCTGCTGTCAGTATACCCGTATTATATGAAATGAAAAAAAAAGCATATGAATTTCTGCATATGCTTCACAATTTAAAGCCTTTCGGTGAAGCAGCTGTAGGAATTGCTGAGTGGTTGGTGGCTGTGAGCTGCAGATTAAGTTGAAGTTGCAAGACATTGTCACTCTGCCAAGTTTACATTAAAGTTATCTATCATGAATTCCTGTTCGGGAAAGAGAGCGTATTGCAGTAAGGTGTAAGCTAGTTGAACAAACCATCTCTTTATATTAGACCTGTGAAACCCGTTCCATTTGCATCTCATGAGCCTAAAAATTCAGAGGAAGATGATGATCACTTAGTTACAAGCATTTACCCTGAATATATTGTAATGATAAATATAGACTGTGTTTGACAACGTTTTGTCCGGCACTGATGTTTCATGTGACTTGATGTTGTTGTATCCAGTGTAACTAGTAAGAAGAGAACTTGAAAACCCAGTGCCACAGCGCCACCAATGGAAAAAATCAGTCTGCTTTAGCTAAATTCATGTACATTACAATTTTACTGTTTTCAACTGATTAATGCTGCATTGTTTTTATTTTTATCAATTTCTCACCGTTGTGGCTGCTGTTAGGTTGCATTCAAGATGTACCTTGGAATCACCCCCAGTGTGACCAACTGGAGCCCTGCAGGAGATGAATTCTCCCTCATCCTTGAGAACAATCCGCTGGTTGACTTTGTGGAGTTGCCGGATAACCACAGCACACTGATCTACTCCAACCTGCTGTGTGGGGTCCTCAGAGGAGCTCTGGAGATGGTAAGGCCAACACTCTGTTGGAATTCCATGTTCCACATCACTTTTAAGGAGGAAATTCAAGGGCTAAATTAGAGAGCATCATTCTCTGACCTGTAAGGGCAAGTATTTTGAATATGTAGAAGATACATGTTGTACACAAATAGACAGTACTCACTGTGCATTTTTTTAAATTCTACTTTAGATAAATGGTTGGTTGTATCTTATAGAATCATCAGCTGATATCCTGTGCCAGTTTGTGCAACAAAAGCAAGAGAACAGTACATAAGTGTAAGTCTTGATTTTTCTGATTTAGGTCCAGATGGCTGTGGATGTGCGATTTGTTCAGGACACTCTGAGAGGGGACAATGTGACAGAAATCCGCATGAAGTTCATCAAGAGGATTGAAGAAAATCTGCCAGCAGGAGACGAGTGATGGAAACTGAAAAGGTTCCTCCCTCAGCTTTTGTCTAATTTGGCGAGGACTGAGTCACACCTTCACGCACAGACTGAAAGGATGAATGAACTCAAAACATCTGGATGAGTGGCATGTCTCGATAGCCTGAAGGATGCTTACTTTCCTTGCAACTTGTCACTCCTCAATTTCTAGTAACTTCATCTCCGGTTTGTTTTTTTTTTTTTCCATCTGTGTTTGGAGAAGAATGCTAGGAATTAGAAGAGACTATTGTATGCTGTTGAAACACAACACAACACAAGATTATAACTCAGCCCTGTTACCCCTAGCCTTTAGGGGTGAAAAAAATCCTTGGCACTTATCTGTGGTCCAGTTTGTGGGAAAAGTTACTGTGGGTCTGTGCCTAAATTACAGCCATTGTAGCTGAGGAGAAAAGAATGCCTATGACCATTCATCTGTCGCCATCCCTCATGGAAAGTCACTTTTATTATTTGTCTTATTATCTGTTTCTTGAAAGAATTGTGTTTTTCACTTGGCCATGTATAGACTTCTGTTTTTTTGGTTTGAGGCTGGAAAAGATTACATCGTTTTTATGTTTGTCTTTTTTTTTTTTTTTTTTAAGAAATCACACTCTATCTTGCTGCCAATTATGTGGCATGTTAATTTATGTAGATGGGTATGTCAAATAAAATCAGCATATTTAATATGATACTTTTCTCATGTTTTTTGTGAGAATGGAGAGACTTAACATTTTATAATGTGCCTGTTTGGTAACTTGGAACAATTTTAACTAATCTCACACATGTTCACACACACACACACACACACACACACACACTGTGTCCTCTGTACCACCTTGTCAGATCTGCTTCAGTGTACTGCATTATTTCTTTGGAGTACCGCAGCTGCTTTGCAAAGGCAAACAATAACAGACCTAATGCCTCTCTTATGTTTGTTCAGGGTACATGGAAGTAATCTGCGTGCTTATGGTTGTGTGTGTGTGTGTGTGCGTGTGCATGCAGAAAAGGAAAGGCTGCCTTGCTAAAACTCAGCAGACCTCGGTTCTGGTTGTCACACCTGTGAATGGCTTTAAATCATCTAGAAGTAACGAACAGAACTTCATTCAGATCTGCTGAACACCTCATCAATAACTGAAAACAGGCAGTCATTCTCACACACACACACACACACACACACACACACACACACACACATCGTTGGTCTTGCTTTATAAGCAAGAATGGTCTGATTACCACGAGAACTTTAGCTATGTTTTCTTCTTTGTCTTTTTTTGCTTTATTGTATAACAGAACAATAACATTAATACCAAACTCTTCAGTCTGCTGAAAGCACTTCAGAGGATGAGATTGTAAGATAGGGATTTCCTTTTGGAGAAATCTGTGAGCTATTAGCTGCTGGAAACATTCAGGCTCTACACATCCTATTTTATAGCTGCTATTACATGAACCCATTTCTGCTTTTACAGCTTTAGTATTCAGACACTTGAAGTAAAATTCTCCAGAAAGCCACCAGAGGTTGCTGTGTACATTGTGTTTCTCAGCTGTAGGCAGCTTTCAGTATGAGACTTCAGTTATGTATGTTTAGCATTTTTTGGCCAAAGATGGGTATTGTCGGAGAAATACATTCCCTTATTTGTGGGAGAGAGGGTTAGGGCTGCCAGACAACGTAAATAAAAGGTTCATTTTCAGATTATGAATATGGGAAGGGCAGACAATTCGCAATAGTTAAGCCTAGTGTCTGGTGCCAGTATGTGGACCCTTTCCTTTGATTTGGTTGGAGATCAGACGAATGATGACAACATGCATTCTTCATACTTTATAATCCCTGGAAAGATGTATTAGAATGGGATTTCTTAGTATTATTTACAGTCTTAAGCCTCTACCCACTCCAGTCCGGTTAGTGCTCATTTAAATGGATGAAGAGTGGATATTGGAAGGATCCTGACAGCAACATGCAAAAGGTCCGGCGGACCTTTGGGTGAGCTGTCACACATTATGTGCACATATCTATGCACCCTGTTGGCCTGTGATGTGGATGTTAGATGGAAAGTGAGCGGGAAATCATTTTTGTGCAGAAGTTCAATGTAAATGATTTGGCAGAATTAGAGCCGTTTACCTGAGGGATGGATAGACAGCTGGGTTTGTGTATTTGTGAAAACCTGTATTACTCTGCCATATGCTCGCAGGAACTTAACTTGACAAACACACACATGAATGCACACATACTGTACATGGGGCCAAAGTGTGGATGAATTTATTGCAGCCACTGTACTCACAAATGGGTATTAATAGACACTAGAAGGACTTTGTCCAAACAAACAGCTCATTTTCTGTCTCCAGCCACATTTCTTCTAATATGTCTGGTGAGAGTTGTGTGTTGATTGTTTCCACAGTTTCACCCATTAAACAAGAAATAATGAAGACTACAACCTAACTAATGCTGCGTTATGACTTCACTCCTCATAACCTGTGCATCTGTGATTTCTATTCCCTTCGAAAGACTGCAGATGTTGTCGCAGAATGAAAACACGAACGGGAAAAAAGAAGTTGTTGTTAAGGCTCTTCAGACTCTCCCTAAGCCAGAAAGAATTGCCTCCAAGATACTATTTTTATCTATTGTTTTTGCCCCCTCTCCTTTCTCTCACTTCGAGTTGCTTCAACTGCACACGTGCTGTGGGACACAGACATTTCCCACATTTTGTTATTAATTATTTATGTTATTTATTGCAGCTGCCTATATTTTTCAGAAAACTTTATTAAGACAGACCTGGAAAACAAGTAGCAAATGTTAAGGGCCTGAGACAACGTGCGCCGATCTGCTTTAAGCCAGCTAAATGTTTCCATGTGGCCTTTATAGGAAACAAATGGTGAAAGGCACGCTGTGACAGTAAAGCCCAGCGCACAGACTGGTATTGACCTGCACTTATTGAATACCACATCTCTTTCTTCTACCTCCACTCCATCCATTTCCACCCACTGTTTCTCTTAGTTTTCCAACTTAATTTTTTTCTGTCCTTTTCATTGTTTCAATTATTTCTCCTTTTTTTTCTTTCCATTTTCTTAGTCTTGTTAATGTTTTGCTGATGTGCTCAAGAAGAGCCAGCAGCCTCTAAATCAAAGAAAGGATGTGTTGTAGTCAACCTTTTGGAAATGTCCTGCCTCTGATGGAAAACGTGCTGTCTCTCAGGTGAGGTAAGGGCAGACTGAAGATGCAGTCACCCGGGATTTGCAGAGGCTTCCGGAGTGTGTGTTTTGCGTCTGGTCAGTGGAAAAAGTGGAGATGACAGCAGGATGGACAACACAAAGAGAATGCAGTGAGTCAGCAAACAAGTGTGATCATGATAAAAAAAAATCCCCAGTCAGACTGAATAATGTTCCCTGGCAGTGAAGCAGTGGGAAAAGTGTTTCTTTTAATGAGTATTTCTCCGGTGTGCACCTGAAAAGATGCTCACATGAACGTGGGATGATTGATGTTGTTACATAATTCACAGGCTCTGCACTTGTCTACTAAATGCATCCTGTTGTTCTTGGTGAAAGTGCGATTTTAGCGGTTTGAGGGGATGTTCGTGGGATTTATGTGCATAAACACCTCAATAAATAAACGTGGATGTGGTTTTGAGAGGTAATTATGAGTTGATTTGTTGTTCAGTCACTGTATGTACCCAGTGAAGTCTGCTACAGCATCTGCAAGCCATTTGGAATATGAATCATCACCCACTTCCAGACAAACTGTTGAGCACTTCCTATAAATCCAATACCTCATGCTGTGCTGAATCATTCAACATGGGCCATACATTGAGTAGAAAGTGAGTTTTTAGGCCTCCTGAAGTTTTGTTTGGGTGTTGGCAGGAAAGGTGAAACTTGCCTCTCCAAGCTCAAAAATAAAAGCATGGATCAAATCCAGCTAACCCATACAATAAAATCCTGGATCACCAGTGTCACAAGGGATTCATGTTAACAAAGAAAACATCCTTTCAACAGGAAGACATGTCAGGTTGATACTGGTCCAAAGCTGGGTCTCTTTTCCATATCAGCAGTGACCTGGCTGGTTCCACAGGGGTTTCAACCCGAGCCCTGGACGCCGCCGAGCCATTTAATGCCTTGTTTTGAGTTTTTCCTCCTTCCCTTTCTTCTAGGCTTTTTGGATGAGAGCTGCTGAGCCGCCTTCACTCTGCTTCCAATTTCCTCCTGCTCTTTTGTTCTTCCTCTTTTCTCTAGGATGTGATGAAGAGGAGTTTTTAGACGTTCCTGATGATACAGGTTTTACCCCTTCCAGATCCTCTTTATCTTTGTGCCTCATTCTCCCACAATATGCTCAACTTTTGTCTTGTTTTTTCTGCCTCCTTTCTTCCCTTTTGCCTGACCCTGCAGCCGTTCAAGCCTGAGTTTATGTAAGAACGACAGAACTTTCCAGCTTGGAATGGCCTCACTTGAAGAAGGAGTGAAGAGAATGAGTGGGAGAGAGAGAGAGAGAGAGAGAGAGAGGATAGAGAGAGAGAGAGAGAGAGAGAGAGAGAAAGTAAGTGTCATGTAATATTACACTGGATAGCCCTGTGGGCAAATGGTACCTCACCTTAGACTTCGTTATTCCAGTCTTTTCCTCCAAATGCACATATGCAAGCATATATTTCTATCAGTCTCCCAGGCAGTAACAAATACGTTAATTCCAATTGAAAAGCAGGAATGTGAAAGTCCTGGTTTGCCCTGGACTAAAATCAAACCAGGCTTCCCTCCCAGAGCACAGGGCTGCCTAGAGGCTGCACACCAGCTGCACTGGACGGGATATCGCTGCTCGCCACTGCCAAGCATGAACTGACTCTGTGTGTGTGTGAGTGTGTGTGTGACATCAAAATCTGACAAAACAACAAAACACACACCATACATTTATTAGAGCAAAGTACTTTTGATGACGCATGTCTCCCAAGCAGGCCATCTATCTAACTTTTAAAGGATGATATCCGAGCTAATATTACAGCATAAATCTAGACACCAGCTCAAAGGCTTTATGTCTTCAGCAAGTCATTTATTATCCGCCCACTGCAAGCACCTTTCACACTAGTCAATCTGATTGTAAGGGGTCTGGATGTCCTATTATGTAGGCTAGACATTTCAGGCCCGTGAGTATGATTTTCCATACAAAACATCTCAAGCTGTCACACTGGAAAATAAGACTGACTGGAATCTGATGGGTGAACTAAGGTTCAAGAAATATTCCCAGTGTGGGAGATGCGTGATGGGGCATTATTAGCTATATTTCCATTCAGCTGGTGTGTAAACTTCATGCAGGTTTTGAAATGGTTCCACAATGCAATGCTAATGTGTGTTTCAATTAAATATACCTTAACTTGCTGCTGTATATCATTCTGATTCATTTGAGATATTGTTAAAGTAATGCTAATGTCAAGGTGATTCTTTTTCGGTGATGGTGGTGGGGTGACATCATCCCCTTAATATTTCATTATTCGCATAACAGTAGTTGGAATTTCAAATAAAAAATGAAAAGTTGAAATTTCTGAGATGTTGTGGTCAAACTAACAACAGTCAAGGAAAAGCTCAGAAACTGAAACAAAGCAAGACCAGCCATACCAAACCTGTCACTCCTTATTCACCAAATAATTTACATTTTCGCAAAGATCCATCCTCTTATGTATGAAAGTCAAAACTTTGTTGTTTAGTTTGGACCAAAGTCGTCACTCAACTGACGCTGCCATTCCTAGAGCTTGGCCACTAGTGTAGCTGATAAATACTGTGAATTTGTCCTTGTAACTCTGAATTATTTTTCTCAGGTGTAGTGTTTCACTCATCACAGTATTGCTGGAGTCTGTAGTGGTGTGTCTATCCAACCGTAAAGCCTTCAAAGCATTTCCACTGATTCCAGGTTCAGGACCTCTCATTCACCTGCTGGGCAGAGGTACAAAGGCCTTGGGGTGATGAAAGATTGATGTGATGACTTGTATTCATCGAACAGGTCGACATGCACAGAGGATGTCTCTTTAATGATCCATAATGAAAATCAGAGGTCAAAAGAGATTAGACACAATAGATCTTAAATAGCCTGTAAAAGATTGCGTATGTAGCATCAATGAATTTCTCTGCAATTTTACTTGCAGGTTGGGGAAACAAATTGCTATAATAAGATGTAACAACAAGAAGATGTATGTTAACAATGTGGGTTTTTGAGCAGCCCATTAACACAAGTGATGCTTACAATACAGGAAAGAAGTAAAGAAGTTCTTCACTCTGTATGTAACTGAGAGAGCAAGAGGACATGTATACATATGTACATTTATAGTCCTTCAAATGCAACAAATACATACAGTTATTTGGATGCATAATGGGAGTGTGTTCTCAAATGTTCAGCTATATGTTTGTGCCAAACATATAGCTGAATGCTCAGCTTTTGTCTTTCCCATTTCCTCGCTCATGTCACTCAGTAACATGAGCACTGTGCCAAAGGTTCTGCTGAGTTTTATGGCCTTGAAAACAAAACGTTTGTGTCTGCATGCAAACATATTATGGAGGATCTCTCCTTATGCACGTGTGCTTCTGCTTCACCTATGTGACCTCCTGTGTGATTCTGTTACTCATTCAATGTGGAGGCGCTGAAAGTGCTCTCTGCGGGCCTCATAACGCACAAACCTTTTTCCAATTAGCTGACCAAGTTGGGCTCAGCGGATCTACTGGATCTACTGTAAATCTGACCCAGACAAAACACCCACTGAGTCCTGCTCCAAAGGGACAGATAGAGAGACAGGAAGAAAGGGGAAGCTGTCAATAGCTGTGTAGCATTTTGTCGGATGGTTTCAGGGCCTCTCATCCTGCAGGTCAGTGTCTGGCCCTCTGACTGTCAGCATCCATATCAGTTAGTCAGTTAAAGGACAGTCATATGGTTTCAAGCAGGAAAAAATGAAAAATCCAGACAGACTGATCTCTGTGGCCATGTTACAACCACACACACGTACGCATGTAGTCACACACGCAAATATCAAATCTTTTCTCTCTGGATTCACTGGACCAGAAGCATGCATCATGTCAGCCGAAGGGTTTCGGTAAACAGTGGGTGTCACCCAGTGTGATTCTTTTTGTGTTTGTTAGTCTTTTCAGCCTCTGTCATCTGAACAAACTGTGGTTTTTGTTTCACAATAATTATGGACCAATTTTGTTGTTAATATGATGTGAGACCATGTAATTTTTTCCTGTTTCCCCTTCTTTAATGCTATGAAAGCGTTTCTTTGATTCGGAAATTTAACCATAATCACTTGAACCAAAATTGTGTATGTAAGAAAGAAAGGAAAGTGAACCATAATCACTGAAAACAATCTGTTTTCAGGATACCACATTTGGTTTCTTTTGCACTCGGTATGCAGCACACACCATGGAGACAATTTCAGTGGACATAAAAGCCAGCGGAGCTGAGTGAATGAGACCTGTATGTCCTTGGAGATGTGCTTTGGAAGACAAAAGCATGACTCAAACTGCACAGGACCATCCAACAATCACAATTTTTCCTCTTCACTTTTATCTCTCCTTTTGTCCTCTGTTTTATCTACTTCTTGGCAGGTATGAATGAGTGCAAATAGATGATGCTGTGAGAAAAATGAGGACATGCCTTAGCCAAGATGAAAGTGATGACACTTTCTTTTGAGCCGTGCATTTATCTGGCATGAGTTAATGTCTTTGTCCACATGCCAGTAAATCCAAAATCTTTCTTTACTGCATGATATTCTTGCTATAAAACAGACTATTAAACACACGATTACCTTGTTTATGAGTGTGTCTATAAAGGCTTTTATTGTTTAATCTTAAATCAGAGAATCAGTCAGTATTTTCATAAAGGTGTCATGATTTGAAGTTTCTTTTTAGTTAGATTCCTGTTTTATTTTGTAGTTGTTCTCCCCTTCTTCCCTCTTCCGGTTTAGCTTTTCATTTCCTGTCTTTGTCTATTTTCCCTCATTTTTTGACCATTTGCTCCTCCCCTAGTTAGTTTCACCTGTGTCTTTTTACCTCACCTATTTATCCCTGTACTCTCGTGGTGTGTGCTTTCAGTTTGTTCCTCTGTGCAAACATTCTTTGTTGCTCTGTGTTCTCTGAGTTTTAAGTTTGCCTTCTTCTGCTTCTTTAGTAAGTTTATTGAAGTTTCTTTATTCACCTTTTAGACCTCTTAGTGTCTGCATATTGGTCCTCCAAAAGTGTTGACAGCACCTGCTTCTGGGATCAGGTCAAACAGCAGTGCAGACTTGAGATGCATTTATATAATGCTGCCTTATGCAGTCTTTTTTGTGGATTGTTTGAGAACATTGTTGGATTGAGATGGGGCTGGTTTTGTATTTTGTTCATGTTCATGTTCAACAAAAAGTTATCAGCACAGTTACCACAGCATTTTCTAGCCATGCTAACAGCATGTCAAAGACTGTCAGTCCACCACTTTTGACACTTGGCTCTTTCTCTGACCAGGAGATTCACCTATGTGGTATTGAATGAGATTTCTCAATGGGTATTCCATAGATTGGCTTGAAATTTGGTAAAAACTTCATGGCCCCCTGAAGATGAAGTGTGATCACT
The DNA here is from genome assembly GCF_020382885.2 of Scatophagus argus. NCBI lineage: Eukaryota > Metazoa > Chordata > Actinopteri > Scatophagidae > Scatophagus > Scatophagus argus. Next base: position 13,854,172 of record NC_058509.1, read on the forward strand.
TTGGTGACACATTAACCTTTCAGCTAGCATATCACATGTCCAAATTTAAATTCCCCTTACACGCAAATATGCATTTTTCTTCCTATTGCTACAGTTGAATGTGTGTTGAGTTTTTTTTTTTTTTTTTTTTTTTTTTATCACATTCATTTATCAAAAGCTGAACACTGATATTCATTTAAACACATGTGATTTGGAAACCTGAAGCATACTCAATAGTGAAGTGACAAAGGAGATGTCTTGTGTAAAGCAGTTAATCTTAAAAATAATTATTAGTTATTTATAGATTCAGGAATTTTTAATGAGAGAGAAGGAATAAATGTACTTTCAGGTATTTCTACAAGACACTTGCACTTGGCTGGGACGATATCGAATATAATGTAATTACCAAAAGTGGAGTATTTTTTTTTTTTATACATCTTAAAACATATCTAGTGGGGATCTTAAAATGTGTCCATTGTTTTTGTTTTTTTTCTTTTTGTGTTTGGTGCTAATGATAACAATAAGATAGTGAGCGAAGTGAACATGATTTGCTACCTGCTAGAAATCATAACAGCAGCAGTGTCATTGTAAGCATGTTAACATGATGACATTAGCTTTTAGCTAACCTTTACCTTTATACACTAGCACTATAGTCTAAGTCTTGTTTAACTATCATCTTTCGTGTAAGATTAAATAGTACAATCAAACATTCAACAGTAAGTTGTTTGTTGCTATAGTTTGTAGTAATGGGATATGACGCAACCAGAATTCAGCTAAAAGACTAAATCAGCTCTCAACACCTGAGGCCAGAGGCACCAAGTACCCTGATGGCGACACCTCTATCATGAATGCTCGATCCGCTAGGGTGGACCTGGTTAGGGAAGCTCAAAGACTGGACTGTTCAGCACTGCGTGGTCTGGTTCAACTTTACAATATAAAGGGGGGTCTTAAAACATGCCCTGTCAGTACTCAACCTCTCAAAAATGTCACTAATTTGCACATACACAAACTGCTCATGGTTCACCAAACAGAGTGGAAGGTGGGGCTGCAGTTTTAGCAGGGTATTTACGGTATCATGACATCATCAGGCCAGGTGATGGAGTGCCATGTCATGCTTTGTTTGGTTTTCCAGCACCAACCATATTAGCAATAACACCAGTTCTAGGAAAACATGTCAGTGAAGGATATAACTGTGACTGGCACACAACTGTGAGGTGAGGAAAAGAACATAAAGTAATAACCAGGGGGTGAATGTGTTCAGAAGAAATCCAGGTCTGAACATGTGCGTGTAATTACAACAAGGTCCCGTCAGTCACAGTTTCAGCTCTCTCAACCAGTGCCCCCTCTCTTCTTTCACACCTTAGTGACCCCTGAACTCAAATCATATATACTGCATCACTGTCTCAAGCATTTCTCTTGTTTTTAGATCATTGACGAAACTACTGGTTTTCAACTCATTTTTCAGCCATTTCAAAATGTTTTGCCCAATTAAAACAAGTTAGAAATTCAGAGTGTGTGTCCAGTGATATTTATAGCTACCGTCTGAATAAGAGAATATATATGGTCAGTGGTGTGCAAGGTGTGGACACTTGATTCAGCAAGGAAAGTATGACAGGCATAGTGCAGGGTTCCATGAAATGTGAGTCATTCATTTGCACCTCTTTATAGAGTTGTGTACTTCATTTTTAAAAAAAGGTGCACTGTGTCTAAAAATAGAAGCAGACTTAGAAAACTGCATATGATATTTCCATTTTCACATTTTTAGCCCTTATGTAAAGTGTGTGACAGGGTTAAAACCAAAATGACGGTGGTGTAATGTGTACAGAGACACATCACACCACCTGTAGACCCACCCTCGCTAGTGACCAAGCAGGTCTGTAATACTACAAACAGGTCCCCTTTTTGCGTGTATGGGTATGCGTGTGTGTACAATGTGTCTGTATTTGTCTGTAATGTGGAATCATATATATATATATATATATATATATATATATATATATATATATATATATATATATATATATATATGGGATGTTAACAGTGTTTCCTGTCTAATGTTTCAGGCCACTCAGAGACTGAAGTGGGAGGAGTGCTGATGTCTGCCACAGTTGACAGATGAGTTCACTCTAGGAAAAGGAAATAGGATGCACTTTTGCCCTGTCGACTGGGCGTAGGAAATGTGAATCGTCATTTGGGGCCAGGCCAGGTCAGTCTGTCTGTGTCTTTTACATTGGCCCTTGTTAACTGTTACTTGATGATTTTTTTTTTTTATTCCATTAATAAACTTAGATGGTGTGTGCGGCTTTACGCCCAGAGACCAAAGAATTAACAGAAACTAAGAACAGATATAATTTTTTATTGGTGTATATTTAGGGGTGAGAAGGACCGCTGTGTCGCAGCTAAATGTAAGACTGGGTTATGCTCAAAACTAATTAGTATTTCTGGGTCTTGAGAGCATACAGGACAGATGGGTCAGTGTTGTAAGAAGTGCCCAAAAGTCATACTTGATAATGTATAAGATAAGCTAAAATAGTACTTTGATAAAAGTGAATGTCACCCATACAACTTTGTCTTTTTTAAAAAAAATCCTGTTACTGGTAAAATAAATTAAAGTATTTAATTTATTGGATAGAATGCATAAAGTAGCAGAAAATGGAAATACTCAAGTCAAGTATAAGAGCATTAAAATATTAGTAGTAATTAGGACTTAATATTTAGAGGCTATTGAGCAGAAACAAAATACTTAAAAACTGCATTTATTGGAAGCTAAATGTGCTTATGTTAACATTAGTTTATTGTAATATTTTTTCTCTCACTCACTCTCTCATGCACACACACACACACACATTAAGGTAAGTTATTTCTTTTGTTTAAAAAGTATTGGTTATTATTTGTCCTACTACCTACATCATGTACTGGCAACATGTAGACTCCTTTGTAAAAAGTGTCTTGATAAGCAGCAGATATTTGTGAATACACATCAACTGATTTCACCATTTACACTATTTTCTGAATGAAGTAATATATTTTAATGATGTAAACTTGTCAGAATTTACAAAAACAACAACTACAATTTGATCTGATTTTGCCCAATGAAAAAGTGACCAAATTCCCTTAAAATTTGCCGAGTACTATGAGTTGTTGAAATTAATCACGGCAAATCCGGTTCCTCGTACAGACTTGAGACCTTCCGGATCACTCAATATCCTGAGCTGAGTTACTTGAGTCCTTTGAGTCGGTATCACCAAGAACCTAATGGTGAAACCCACCTCCAAAGTCCTCTTGGGTCATGTCTGAGTCAGGTCTGAGTCTGCACAATTAAGGGTGCAGGCAATATCCCTGTCACTATAAAACACATAACAAATGATGTTTCACTTCCAACTACATGTTAGATTGCTCTGTGGTGTAATGACTCTGGGATAAATAAAGTTAATAGGGTATTAAATAAATGTAATGTGATGTAACATGACTGCTGACAACCCATGTAAATTCAAACTTTATATTGTGTCATTCATTGTCCTGAAAACCCACTCCATTCATTCTAAGTAGTTGTTAGCAAGAAACTGTTGCAACAAATAGCATAAATTGACTAGCAGTAGAGAGATTTTACTGGCTCTCAATTACAGTCACGAGTCCTGTGGAGCCGGATCTGTTTGGCGCCGTGAGTCAAGTCAGTCAGTTACAGCCTGAGCCATCTGAGCTGGATCAGCTATGTGTCCGGCCAGGCAGGAAGTTTTTCTAACTCGACTCCGTCGGCTCCCTGAGTCCCCTGATGACGAATAAGGTAGCAACCACTGCTGGTCCATATAACAGTGTAAATATAATTTATACTATTTGTTGCAACAGTTTTTTGCTAACAACCACTTAGAAAAAATGGGGGAGATTATAAAGAGATTATGAATGGCACAATGTATGATTTTGTATTTCCAAGTGTTGTTAGCAGCAAGTGTAGCCAAGGATTCAACAGAAAAGGGGGATTTGTGAATCTGATTTATTTGTAAGAGCCAAGTGAATTAACTGTCTGACTCAGGACTCGTCCTTGTCTAGCTGGAATCGAGGGGGAAAGGGGGAAAGGATTTTTAATTATTTGTCCTCTCATGCATTTGGCAAATGTAATTCATGAAATTATTCCTTCCTTTGCATAAAATACATTACATCACAAACATTACTGTGTCTGGAATTTTGGTCAGAAAGATCGGTCATAAACTTGCCTCAGGTGTTATCACTGTTTGTGAGACTACAAGATCATATTACGTTCAGGTCACTTGTAACTCATGCAGATATTAACACACTTTGTTTTCCTGGGTCAGCATGAGAAAAATGTTTGACTGTGTAAGCTAGCTAGGGTTTGGCATAGAATTAACAGACTTCTCAGCTGTTCACTGTAGTTCATTCACTGTCTTCTTTAGTGACAAACTGAGTAAAAGGCTCAAAGTGGAGAATGATCTAGATCTAAATAAAATATCTTCAGGGCTACAGCTAAATGCTATGCCTTGAAATCCTTTGTAGCCTTGAAGTCATAAGTACTTACAAAAAGCCACATATTCATTTGATGCATCTTGACACCTTTGCTACTTTACCTTTGGTAGATGTTTCAAAGCTCATTCAGTGTCTTAGACCCAAAACCATGACATTCAGCCGTTTCTCAGTCGTGAGAAGGTGATTTTAAAGCAGTTTCTGTTGCCAACTGAGGGTACAGATTGCTTTCCCTTGACAAGCTTTGGTAGATGTGTCACACAAATTCTCTGAAGTTATTACAAAGTCAGTAGTGCAAGTTAATTGGCCTCTATTATCCGTGTCTGGATGAGTGAAGACAAACAAAACTGTCCTGCGGTGGAGGGCAACAATGGTCATCCCACTGCCCATATGGCCTAAACCACTTCTAAGATGAAACTGGAGAGGACATTCCATGCTCTGGAAGAATTTTGGCTAGCTGAAGGAATCAGATATGGGAGAAAAGATTGGAAGAGACACAATTTGGCAATAATTTGTTTAATAGAGATGTCACACATGCCAAATAGAGGGTGGATTTAGGAGTAAAATTGGATGTGGTCCGGCCTCTGTGCATGTAGAGAAACCACTGCAAACCATATATGCATTAAGTCATTCCTTAGCAGTTTTTTGGCATAAACCATTGATTAATTTTCCTGTTGCAATGCCCCATTCCATCCTCACTTCCTACTTACTCAGCTTCTCCACTGCATCATTTTCTTTTCATGGAATTATGGTTTCAAATTGATAATTACAATTTACCTTCATGCTTTTGACACACAGCATAAATCTCTTTCACTGGTCTTTAACATGGACTTTACACTGCATAGCAGGCCCAGCCCAAACACACTTTTACTTCATAAACCTCTCGATCCCATTTCCCAGACTGTTATGCTTGCATATTTCAATCGGCGTGGAGAGTGAGGTGGGGGAGGAAGGGGTGAGAGGGAGGGGGGGCAGGGAGGAATGAAAAACACAAGGAGGTCAACGAGAGACATTTCTTTCTTTCACACCATGTGTTACTGTAAGATATTCATTTCCTCTGTGATTCCTTTCCCTCCCTTCAGCCTTTTGTTTTTCTTCTCCATCACTGTCAGTGTGCACTGGCTGAGGTAGTCCAGGTCGCTTCAAGTCCACTGGATTCCGTCTCTATCTTGGATCCATCCCTTCAAATCGGTTTCCCAAATTGTGAACCGTGCAGAGTGCAGCTGTGGTAACCTGAGAACTTTCTGTTGTAGTTCTGAGCTGCCAAAGCCCATTAAAAATGAACATGTTTGACATCCGAGCCTGGTTTTGTGATTGAACCAGTGGGACAATCTTCTTAATCAAATGAGCCTACACTGAAATCTGTGACTTTATGTGAGATTTCTTGTCAGGTTTGGACTACATTCTGCTTGAGCTTCCCTTTGCAAGTCAGTGACATATTATAATTCATCTCATACAATAATTAATGGATTCATTAACAGTCAAGGCAAATGGGATAAAAACTGAGATCCCCTTCTTTTTCTTTATGTCCATTTATACCCCCTGGCCAGTTACTGCCTCTCCATTAAATATGTTATCATTTAACAGTGTAGTTTGGGTCTGAGTTAAGATGCTCTCATCATAAAATCATAAAACAACAACTGTGATTGTATTTCAAAATGCAAAAACATTCTGGCTGTCAGACACTGAATATAAGTCGTTCCATATGGAGAGTAGGGTTGTTCCATCCATTGCATCCCTTTGTTTCCTATGCATAGTAGCCAAATTAATGTTATGTTTTCATCTGAGTCTTGATATACTGATGTTAACTTCTTACATCATTGAGATCTATCGAAACAAGATGTTGTCAACATCCAGCCTGATTCAAATGTGACCCATCTTTGTGGCAAATGTCCTGTGCTAAGCAGATCAGAGGTCCTATAAACACTGGTGTTAAAAACCAAACCAAACCAAACCAAACAAAACAAAACAAAAAAAAGGAACAATCACAAAATGATTTGGTACGCTGACAGAGGGTTAAATGGTTACTCACAAGATACTAGACCCTCCTGTCCCACTTGTGATCTTTCTCTGGTGTCATTTGTGGATTCACTCTTTCAGAGTGGTTGATGAGACTCATGTCAGCACTAGGTTGCTAACTCCACCAAACCCACCACAGCCCTTGAGTTGTCCAAGTAATGTCCATTGTTCAGTCAACATCAGTTTTCATTTAGGTATTCATTTTCTCAGTCAATGGATGTAGTTTTGAGGCTCAGTTTTCATACTTTTTTTTTTTTTTTGCTTTCTGCCTAAAATAGGCACTTACGCTACAAACTCAAAATTAACTGTTTGCTAAACCCCAAACAGCGAATGGACCATCAAATCTTAGTAACCAGGTACGTCGGGCCTGTCAGGCTTTGGATAAGCATACCCAGGTAGCGTGCATGGTTCTATGGTCAAAGATGGTCTCAATATGTAAGCAGTTTGGACTTCCAATTGCACACTGCCTTTTTTAGATTGCACAGTTGCAAGGAACACTCTAGTCACTGTTTTTATCTCCCGTAAAGTAATCATAAGCAGAAATTGTTGGCCAGTCTTGCTAACCCACAAGTTTACTTCACAGACCAAGGCACACCAGGTCGCATTAAAAGCAAAATAAAACACAGCCTCTTTAGAAGTGCCACATCCACAGTGTAGTATTTCCTCACTGGGTTGTAGTTGGTCCTTTATGCTCTCACAGTTTAGACTAATATTAACCATCTGTCTTGATCTGTAGCGGTGTGTAAGAAACCCATTTAAACAATGTTTCTCATATAGATTAATTTCAAACCAAGTCAGCTGGAAAGACAGACAGCTGGTTATCAACCAGCTCATGGAGTTGAAGTTAGTTTATTATTTTATCTAGCTGCTGCTGATGAGCTGAGCTAGAAACTGTGTCTACAGTGTCTCAATTTCAGTCCTTAATTGTGTCACTATTGTGACTGTAAACTGCTGTTGCAGTGCTGTTTGAAGAAGAACAACGAGCATTAATTGTCACAGAGAATTTGTCATCAGACAATTCATTTGTGTTGTCTGAGGATGTCACTAAAGCACCGCTGGGATAATATTTAGCCAGGTGCTGAATGTGGACTGGGAGACATTTATAAAGCCGAGTGCTTTATGGAATCCATATCCCTTCTCAGCGAGGCTCTCTTTGGAATCAAAGCAGTAACACAGAGGCTTGCCTGCACAATGTCCCCCAGAGAAAGACAGAAAGAGAAAAAGGGGAAGATGGAGTGAAGAGGAAAGAGCAGGACACAATGATGGAGAGGGCGGAAAGGACTTGAATACCAGCTATATACAGAGACAAATGCCTGTGTCTGACTGTGACAGTTGAATTCAATACCCCGTGGTGCTGCAAATCAGGGCCTGTACTCTTGCTATTTTCAAACAGTTTGTAAGGGAGATAATCAGATTTTGGATGAAAGAGCTCCACTAAATTCCTGCCTTTGGAATTTGGATTTCTGTGTTTGGAGACATATGCTTTTTACACGAGCCTGGACTGGGCCCACGCATTACTTTATTTTCCCTTACTAGACACCCACTGGCATGTAACGTAACTGTCAAAAACAATGTCCAGACCCCACCCCAACTGGTGACGTCCATGCACAACACTTCACCCCTCATGTTTAACTGGCTCATATGTGTCCATGAATAGCGAGAGAGGCTGAGATGCCGAGAATGAATAGCAGGATTTGGGCTCTACCAGAGGGCCACCTCGGTGTCTAGGGTTACCTCTGCTCAGTTTTCCCTCCCCTCTTCCCTCCTTTTTTTCCACATGAGCAGGAAAACCCTGACTCTCCCTCCCTCTGAGTAGTGGTGTGTCTCTGAGAGAGAGAGGTGGGTCAAGCTGGATCTGCATGGCCTTGGGAAAACCACATACTGGAGTGTGCCGAGCCTCCAACATGCTTCCCACAGAGAAACAGACATCAGACACCCCACTTTCATCTCCACTATATCTTTCATTGTTTCTTTGTGTCTTTCTCCCGTTTTTTTATTTCTTGTTTTTCTTATGATAAACCAAGTTAAGCATTCTTTCTTTCCTTCCTCCTTTTCAAACGTGCAAACATGTCAGTGGTAATTCATACTGATAGCGGCCTTTTGTCAAAATATTTCCACTGTAACTTTAACCAAAAAATCAGTGGTAAATCCTTTTAATCGAGCTGTTTGCTGAGGTGGCCACAAAGGCCTGCTTTCCTTGGCTAGTTGGCAATGACCTGTTTAAACATACACACATTTCTCTGTTTATAGTGGAGTTTTGGATTTAACCCCTCAGTCAGTCAGTCATCACACCTGATGGGAACAGATAGGCTGAATCTGCTTAAGCTGTCACCCAGAGTTGCTTTTGGCTGCAAGTGCAGCGTGTGTGGGTGGTGTGTGTGTGTGTGTGCAATAGATCTACAGCATCTGTGTGTGTTTGTACTGTGTACATGAATTCTGGGTACAAAATGAATGCACACTTTGTGTGGGTCATCTGGGTGTATTGTTGTCACGTAGAGTGTGATGTATGTACAGTGTGTATGCAGTTTAGGGGTGCTGTGTGAGTGTGTACAGTGTGTAGAGCTTCTTCATAAGTCTATGCAGTGTGCACCGTATAAACACTTGCTTTATTTCTTATATCTGTGTAAATCAATTTTAATTGCATTGTTGAAAGGTGCTGTAGAAATAAACTTGTTTTAACTTAATTATAAACTAGCTGAGGTGATGATACTCTGAAAATGTGAATACACGGTAATCATGGACACACACATGCACACTTCTGTTGGTCTATTCATGCATATGATCCCAATTACAGAATTATGTACCCTGTGAACAGCCTTACTTTCCCCAGTGTGGGATTTTAGGGATCCAGAACAGTACCACTTGATGGCACCCACATATACACACGGAGTGACACACTAATACATAGTAATGCTAGTAATTAGGCGTTCAAAGAAAAATCTATACACGTCACACATGCATGAACTCAAACACAGTTTGACATAAGCCATAGCCACAACCACAATCTCTCTTTCAGACACACTCTCTCTCATACACACACACACACACACACAGCGCAGTCTGTTCTCATCTGCAGGCCGTACCAGCCCACAGATGTTCTCTCTCAGGGTGATCTCCAGGATTTGGGGAATGTTTTGAAGCGTCGAGCCAATGACGCGCTCCAAAGCCCTGGAGATTTCAGTGGCGGGTCCTAAAAGAGTATTTGCCCTACCTGTTGAACTCCACAGAGATTCCGAGCTGCTACTGAGCATGGTATCTGAGGGCAAAAATGAGCTTGTTTGTATGAGTGGAAAGACATAAGAATTCACATTCGCATTTTTTGAAAATATATGTAGCAGAACAGTCCTGACTTCATTGTTGAAGTCTGTAGTGGCGAATGTTCCCTGTAAAAACTTAAAAATTAATTTGAAGACGAATCTGTGCCTCAAATGTTTCTTCTGGTCTGCTGCATACTTTGTACTTGTTGTCATATTTAAATGTTTTTATACTAGTGTCCTGACCAGTGGAACACTGGAATAGTAACAGGCAGTTTCAGTGTTATTTGTCCTGTTTGTCCTGAGGGTGTTGGATGAAAACATTTAACCATGAAAAATTGACATCATATTACCATTGTGCATTTTTTCTGACATCATGTCTACATATCTACATGGTTTTGCTTTGATAGACTCCACACATAAGAAGAATAAAATGATAAGAAAAACCATAAAATGAGACCAGATGCAACACATTGTCATAAATATTTCACTCAAATTAGATCCTGAAGGAAATGTCTGTGAATGCTTTTATGATTTGTTGTAACAATTCTTGTTCATATCAGTTTCAAAAGTCATTAGGCTTCATCCACTGGAAACCATCTGTACTGAGTATCTGTACAAAGTTTCATACAATTCTGTATCTAGATGTTGACATAATTTATGTTATAAAATAGCATAAAAATGTGAAGGATTCACAAAAGATCAGTAGGCTTAATAATCCAGGGGCCATTAATATAAGTAAAAAAAAAATGCAAACATTCCATACGATAGCTGTAGAGATATTCAAGATTGGACCAATGCGGTGGACCAACTCACAGACTGACATTGCCTTCCTTAGAGCCATGTCAGTAACATGGATACAGTAAACGATACGGACAATAATGGTAATAAGAATCGCCCTAGCCCTCAGTCAGAACCATGAAGTATGTTTCTGTTACACACATACCCTGATTTCCATTGAGAATACAATTTGAGCTCCCCATGAATGATGAATAAATAAACAACATGTTAAGTGTCATTGTGTTCCTGCTGTATTGTAAAATCTGCTCTAACTGTATGGTTTTATTTTAATCAGAGGTAAGCGTGTTTGTAGTCCCATTTTGGGGTTGCAATCTGTGGTCAGTTTGGCTTTGTTCCCCTTTCAGTTGAATTGTGAATAGAACATATGTTAATGTTTGATCATTCCCATCATCCTATCACCATGGGAAAGCAGTTAGAAGTGGTCATTGTCCAAGTGGGGCTGTGATTCACAAAGACAAAGTACCAGCACAATACCTATTACAGACCTTGATTCTACACTTCAACCTCAATAAAAAGAGCAGAAAATAGAGGCACGTAGTGGTGCTTAAGTTTTCCAAAATGGAGAGCTCTAGAAACATGTACATGTAGTTTTCTCACAGCTGAAAGGAATAAAATATCTGTATGTTTTCACTTGGACTCGAAGGAAGGCTGTCACAAAACTGAGATGACCAGGGGCATTTTGTTGCCCTGAAACTTTTGGTTTTGCAACTTTTGTTATGTAACTCTTTCTGATTCAGCAGTGCTCACTGCAGATGAAGAATGTACACAACTGAAAGAGAGCTGGATCTGTACCATGGCTTCAATATGTTTCCATTTTGATCCACAGAGCCCACACTGGAAACGCAAGGCTCCAGCCAAGACCATTTTTGAAACAAGTATATATGAGTGAATGTTACAACTTACAAACATGTTTTCCTTTCTGTAACATACAAAATGGAAAATGAAAGAACAGACCACTTTAGGACTTAGTATTAATGACTGTCTTTAAATAGATCAACTCAAAGTAGGGTCAGGTTTTGCTGTCATGGAAAACACTACTGGCCATCAGACTAGTATTGTGTCCATATTTGGTGTTTTTTTGTCAAAAATCCCTTCTAGGTGTGTCCATATCTATATAAAAACGTAAATGAGGCCATTTTGCTCTGCATCTCTGAGACATATTTTGGTGAACTATTTCTATCACTTCATATCCAAATGGGAAAACAGATGGCTTAAATGAAATAACCACTCCTGGAGATGTGGGATTTTCAATGATTTTGCTCAAAGTTCGAAGCACATTGGACTTTGTGATATAGACACTGACATGTTGGTCTATAATTTAGTGATCGAAATGAGTAATTTCATTATTTTTTCAAGTAATGACAGGTGGCTGTATTTACCTAAACTGGAGAAAACGTTGTATGAAGCAGACTTGCATTGGAGGCAGGTCTTTATTTCTGCATATTTTCCTCTATTTGTTAAGTACTGTATAACTGGTCTGATTTTGATATGAAGTCTTGTTTTGATACACTCCTATTTGTTCTGTTAAAAGTGTTACAATTACACTGTAAATACAATCTCAACACGTCTTGTAAATATTTCAAATTAAAAGTCTACTGGCATTTCAGTTGACAGAAACCCTTATTTCTTAACAGCTGCTTTCACTGTGAAGTATTTGTGGGCATACCAGAAGTAACAACAGCGGGACAGGATTAGAGGACAACAAAGCTACGTGGATCAGGCAGCAATGGACCAAATCAAATCAAACTGCAGTTTTGTCCGTTGCACCTATGTCCTTCTTCTAAAATGCTTTTAGAACTGAGAAGATCTGGATCTTTCTGGGCCATGGTGGTTCAATGTCAAAGTGAGAGGCCATTGCACTGTAGAGGGTATTGTCAACATCTTGCCTAAATCACTCACTGAATGCCAGATCTTCAGTGCTCAGGGGAAGCTTGTTTTGGTGAAACCTTTGCATGGACTAAGTCCTGGCAAAAGAAAAGACTGCTAGCTTGTTTGTGTTCATACTTTTAACAAGCAGAATAGAGGCTTAGGATAACTTGCCGTTTTCAGCATAAAGGTTGCAAGTTCAAAAGTTGTTGATGTTTCCACAGAGATGCGGATTTCAAAAATGGTAACTCACAGATGGTGGAATGGGAGGGGAATTCTGCCTGAAAAAGGCAGCCACTGGCAGTCTTATTCACAGTCTACATCCGGTGAGTCAGACTAGTAAAACGTCCACATCAATAATGATTGTCCAAGGACCAATCGCTTGATATATATGAGTGTTATTCCCCAATTCTACCAAATGCCTTTGATTCTGTGGTTCTGAAATTTTCCACTGAGTCAACATAGAGTGTAACCATCTCTCCAGGCCATGGTGTGTGTGTGTGTGCGTGTATGTGTCTGTGTGCACTTTTGAAGGATGAGGATGGGATTCATTGAGGTTTGAAATGGGAAACAGACTAGCAGAGACTCTTCCAGGGGTGATTATATCTGTGGGATAGTGGGGTCCATCCAAATGTGTGTGGCGTCTTTGTCTCTGCCTGGCTCCCTAATGCTGTTAAGGGGTTCAGAGTAGCATGTAGGTCCTGCTTCATACCTGTGTTCCTTGATATTCAGTCATTACCGCTGTTCATGCCAATGTCGATTTTCTTGGAACGGAAGCATCTAATACAATGCTGAATATTTACAAGAACACATTTGTATTTCACTGTGCCAAGGAAAACAGATACAACAACAAGAGGTACTCCGACAGAAATGACAAAATCATGACTTTAGGTTAGTAAAATTCCATGAGAATGGAGATGATAAATACGTTGAATGAAAATATGATACCAAACATTTTATATCCATTGTCACAATTGTGTTGCTAAGACTGGGAGTTTCTGGGTATGACCTTCACTCTGACACATACAAACAGTAACTTCCTATGTGTTTACCAACATGATGTTGGTGTATCCGTGCTTGTAGTTCTGTGGATTTTCTTATTTTCTTGCAGATCAGAGACAGGCCCTGTAACAGTCCACATACACCCTGACCCATATTAGGAACAAATTCGGAAACTACTCTGTTTTGATTACTTCAAGATGAGAATTTGTGCATAATTTCTGTTACCTGTTTATCAGTGGTGTATTGAGACCACAGAAACAAAAACATTGAGCAGTTCTTCAGGAAAAAGTATGCCTGAGTCGTTTTTCAAGTTACAAAAACCATGAAAGCAACCTTTCCGATGCCTAATTGACATGACTTGATTACACATGATTAGATGCTGAAACAATGAATAATTTCAAGTTGTTTTGTGTGTACTGTTTGCAAATGACAGCTGGCTTTTCTAAACAGTTTATTTAAAATCAGATGCATGCTGACGTTGTGTAACACAATGGGGGAAGGAATGGCCGACGGAGGAGTAAACAGGCTTTGTTTGAGCATGTAAATGCTATTTGTGCAAGATCCTTCCCCACAGGAAACAAATGTCCCTTCTTGTTTGAGTTCTGGATTGAGCCAGGGTGATGATGCGCTTAATAAATGAACCTGTGTGCTGTTTGTGGACTGTTGTGCTACAGTGCTGGTGGTGCAAAATGCTTTTGCCCCTTCAAATACTGCCATCCACACATTACCAGTTTCATTGGATCAACACACGGCTTGTCCTATTAGGATGTTCATGGCATCGAGTCATAATCTGAACCGCATGTCTTGGTTCCATTTGCTACCATCCTCATTCCTTTTCTCTTTCATTCCAACTTCCTCTTACTTTCTCTTCCTGACCCTGCAGCTGTTTTGGGAGAAAATTTCCTTTGTTTCTCTCATTCTCTTTGTGATCAGTGTCTTAATATATTACCTGGTTGAAGAGGGTATGTGATGCTTATCTTCCACCCTCTGAACCTTTACCTTGTCTAATACCTCACGCTGGTTAAGGTTTGTATGTGAATATGTGCATTTGTGTATGTTGCATACTCAGTCCATCCACTCTATTCAGCACATCTGCGCTGCAGCTGAATACTCCTTCAGGCAACGTCTGCACTATTTGGTTTTCAACATCTTGTGTGTGTGCGTGTGTGTGGAGATGTGTGTGTTTATATGTGCTCTATAAGATAAGACGACTCTGAACAGAATAAGCGATTTAGAAAAAGGATGGACGGGTACCTTTTATGTCTCTGCACTTATACTTTTTTCAACTTAGTTCAGTCATAATTACAATGCGTCTGTGTTTGTATGTACATCTTGAGTGTATATATGCAGAATACAGGTGGATGCATCATTCCTTTATGAACCCAGTCACCCCCTCTTCAGAGAAAATATTTTATTAAGTAACCAAAGACAGCCAGTATAGATGAAATGTAATTTGCTGTCTTTTTATTTTTAGCTCCAGGATCATATCATGGTTTACAGACAGCATTGATGGCTTTTAGAGGAAGAGTCATACACACTGCAGCCTGAGGACTCTCATGCAAGCTTTCAGTCTTTGGCAGGCATCAAGGCCTACTCGAGCTGAGCCAGGTGATTGTCTTTTTGCGTGTGTATTTTCTCTGTACTCAGGTATAAATATTTATTATATGGAGAAACAGAACAGAAAAGGCTGTTTGTGTTCACTACCTCTGCCCCCAGATGATTTGATTTATTCATGTGTTATGGATTTTGCTCGATAATTTGGATTTATTAACATAACTTTAAAATCATAGTAGCCTTACAGAATGTGGGGCCTTGCTTTGTGTTTTTCCCATATGAAAATGAAAAATATAGCACCTCTTGGGCTCATTTCAGAGTTTGTACAATTTGCCTGTCTCATGCAAACACAGTGTCTTGTCCGCTAGGATCACTGTGGGATGTTCACACTTCTTGGCTGAACGAGTATAATGTATTGCACATCAACCACCATGCGTGATTTTCTGTGATTTGTCTCAATTTTCACACTTCTAGGTTGCCTTTGTTAGCAAACTTCCTGGCTTCATTTCACTGCTTACAGTACAAGTGGGCAAACAAAACAAAGCTGCAGGAAGTATACACATTTACATGTGGCAGTGTTTACAACTTTGGGTATTTTGGCACGTTTGCCTTCATCCAAACATATCAACACTCAGTGTATTCCCACGTGGTTCAATGGTCTGGTTGGTTTTGTGTCAAACTTGAATCATCCAGTATTAATTGCACTGCAGTTAAAATTCATTTTTGTGTTCCTATTTGGTCAAAACTACAAATAGCTTTTACAGTGAGGCTTAACACTCATTTTTCAGAGGTAAAAGTGCTTCTACATTAATGTTCTCAAAATGTGTGAATTTTTGCTTCCACCTGTTACTGTACAATAGCTTGTACCATCACCTCAGTAAGACCACACATGTAGTTAACCAGCTGACCTCATTAGTTTTTACTGAGCCCCATCTGTTATTTGGGTGTCCTTCATGTCACTCTACGACTCAGTTAAATATTCAGTGAAGCTGCCAGTGTTAAGGCGTGTTAAGGTAACAAAAATAAAGGGATGAAGGAAATTAGTGCTAATGTTACAAGCTAAGATAGTTAACTTACAATCTTAGAATGGAGGCTCTACATGTTTTTAAAAAAAGATATTTAAGGATATGTCAGATGTCGGTAAACTGCCGCCATGGGAGGCGCATACAGAGATCTGAAACTTTGCTCTTTCTGCAAATATGTCTGAGTACCTCTTTTTAAAAAATGTATAAATCACTACAGTATCATTATAGATCATATATATTTACAAAGACATGAAAGAGAACTCAAGTTTCAGTTGAAATAAAAAAAAATAAATAAACTTTCATATTTTCACGTTAACTGCTATTGAGCAACATGCCGAACTGAGTTAGAACAAAGGTTAAAACTCAGTTATAGAGAAGGGGCCTGTACATGGCAGGGCATTTATTACCAAGTACGCTACACAATGGGCACGTGTTTTCGATTTGCACTGCTGTGTGACCTGTCTTGTTTCTTACCCTGTCATGCAGACTGTTATTCCACAATCTAGCATTTCTTGCTTCTGTGGCAAAACAAACTGGAGTGACAAATTTGAGCAAAAGGGAGATAGAGGAACAAGAGACAGAATTGGACAGGGGGGTAAATTTCCGGAAAGGATCCCTCACGCTTTCTGCATATGATTCCAGTGATTAATGGGCAGTGAGCACAGCGATTTGGTACCGTAATCGTGGTGGCAGGGTACTGTGTTATATACATGCAAACGGAGATTAATGGAGAATGTATGTTTTAATGTTCATTGTTGAAAGTGTGGCCTGCACTACCTCATAGGGTTGGTGAACTGCTTGCCAGAATTCTGCACGAAATTAAATCATGTGAATATGTATAAATGCTCTGGGACACACTGGGGACTCCACCACAAATTTCATCAGTGCATGCTTCTCATTAGTAAATATTTGATCTCTACTGCTCATATTAAAATATATTGTTTTTTAACCAGATGGGATGTTTCTAAGCAGCTGCTTTTCACATTTCTTTGAGTTGAATTCTTCTTTATGTTTCAAATTTTCTCTCAGCTCTAACCTAAAAATGTACAGTATTTCTAAATTGTCAGTTTCAAAGATGGGTGTTTATATATTTTTCTCCTATCCACCATGTGTTTGTTTAATCTTTTTAAAACTCTGTGATGCTGATGCTGATGATCTGAAATTAGTGACCTTAGACCACAAGGTCACTGTCTGTGTTTGTACTGAGTGCATGCTGCTAAAATCAAGAAATACATCACTAAACCCCAGAGTAAATCAGACAAGAGAGAACAGAATAAATCAAACCTAGATTTACGATACAGTGGGTTTACTCTCGTCATATCAGTCAGTCCCAGGTGTCAGGCATTCGTCACAATGAATGTCACAGTATCACGCCCACACATGCACACAAAACTTTCAGCACAGTGAGTGGTCATAACATGGGAATGCAATACCAAACGAAAAAGAGGAATTCTGGGAAGAAAAGGGAAAATAAGCCAACAAAGTAATAAACTGTAAATCTAGAGTGTGCTCTGACCGCTGGATGATGGATGTTGGCTGAAGTGTTTGTGTTTACTAGGGTATCGAATGTTGTTTATGAGTGAGATGAGATCAGAGTACGGGGGTTGCCATGGGAGCAGACAGACCATCTTGGGGTCATGTGACGGAGGCCCGGAGCACTCTGTCAACACCAAGTGGAGTTCTCTGCTTTGATTTCCTTTATTAGCTCCCTTATGTTTGCCTCTGTGTCTGTGTGCATGTGCGCATGTGCTGGTCAGGGACTGATTCACTTCACGGGTGCTTGCGTCCTCGATGATTAATTTAAGAGTGGAATGTTATCCATAAAAGTTGACTGACATGTGAGAGCATTGTTCAGTCTTCAGTCCCAGCCCTCTGGTTTCTTTAATCACACACTTAGTGTGTGACAGAGCACAGAGCAGGCCACTCATGGCACACACCGCAGACGCACTGAATATTGCCTGCTGTGGTTTGTACGTTACCCATGTATTGAGCCTTTATTCTTTGGTTCCTTTGCGTTGCCTGGTGCTGAGAGGGGTAGCTGATGATGAAGTCATTTCAGTGCAATTGCTGTAAAAGATTCCTGTTTTTCTGTGGTGATCTACTTTGGTGAAATTTGCATGCACATTTACATCCACTTGGCAATCCAGCCTATGCAGAAAATGAGAGGACTATTGTATCAAATGGGTTTGTACATTAAACTAAACTGTAGAATGCAGACAACATCAACAAAGCTTTTCTTTGATATCCATTTTCCACCAAGACTACTCAAAAACCCATGCATGACTTCAGAAGTCATCACGACCCCACAAAGCTTTCATCACCACATACTTTTTTCGTATGATCCTTCAAAAAGGCTAAGGCTCTTAAATGTAAAAAAAATTACAAAAACAGTAGTTTGATCCTACAGGGTCAATTATGTCTGTGCCTGTGACATGCATCTCTCAGAAATATTGCAGTGACGTCCAAATTCACTGCAATCTGGGAGACAAAATTAACTTTTCACAGCACTTATCAATATCCCTTTGATGTTTGACTTCACAAAAAAAATTGTAAATGTAAAAATTATTTTTTTGGATTTTTCATGTTATTGGACACTAATCAGAAAAAAATATAAAGATTAAAAAAACTTATATATACATACATATTTTATTTGATTATTATTATTATTATTATTTTTAGCATAGCATACCTTGACTGAATGGTAGAGATGGCTCAATAAAGCTGAATTTAATTCCACAGTTTTTCTATGAGATATAGTGACTCAAAATGTGCTCTACCAAATGGTTGAGCAGACAGTCAAAGGGTTAATAAGGCATGCTTTGATACAGGAGCTCTGAAAATTAGTTATAGCTAAGCTTAAAGTGATGTCATAGAGCACAAAACAAATCTGTAGAGATCATTACAAAGTGACAAATTTTAACAACAGCGGCCATAAGACCCCCAGTTTCCAAATGTTTGTACAGTCAACATTCGTGGTCTTCACTATGAAATAAGTCATTTACACCATGCAAAGATGCACATTCTTTCATCAGTGGCTGTGGCTTCGGCTTACTGCCAACTGGGAGGACAACAAAAATGAGATTTCTCATCAGACTAACATGGGGAAGGCGTCCAGGCCACAGAGTAGTTTTAATTCAGACGTTAACTGAATGTAACTGCCCACTGTATCTGTCAGTCACTTGGGAGTCTCGGAAAACTTTGGGAAAATGTGAGACTCAGTGAACATGAGAGGTGGCAAAGGAGGTGTTATGAAACATGAAGGAGTCTAAAGAAACGTCTGGTGCAGTAGCTTTCCAAGATTACTGAATTAATTATTTTATTTTCCTATTTATCTTAAGCATTTCCTATAAGAATTTCCAGTCAGCAAATTTGCACTGAAAAGTTATGATGCTTTGAGTCCACCTGTTAAGTTACATCTCAACTAATGAGAACTCAACAGGTGGAGTCAAATCTCAACCAATGAGATCACTTTTGCCATCAGAGCAGCTCTGCAGCCTCTGAGATGTTTGTTTATAACTTAATGTCCAATCTGCTGTTTGCGCCCAGAGCAGACAGGATATTATGATAGACCTGATTTCGCAAACAGGAAGCATTTTAACCCAAGCTAAGGTACAGTTTATTTTGATTATGATTTGTTTACATTTTCTGTAACAGTATTGTATGGAAATGCCTGATTTATTTTGATACACTTGCTTGCTCCCCAAGTGATGAAATGTGGATGCTGGATCCATTTAATGTGGTGAAAGCTTTTTCTCACAGTTTCTTTATCAGATGATGTTGGGGTTTCACTGCATACTGAATATGGAAAGGTCCATTGTTTGGCGTATCATTCAAGCCAAGAAAGAGTGGAAATGAATACTGTTGGTTGTGTTTTCATCTCGTATAAAATATGTATTTAACATTGATTTAACAAACTGCTAAATGATCAAAATGTCAGCTGTGATACAACAGGGTTCACTACAGAAAAAACATCCATTCATTCAGTTTCTATACTGCTTATCTGTCAGGGTGGCAGGGGGGCTGGAGCCTGTCCCAGCTGACTATGGGCGAGAGGCAGGGTACACCCTGGACTGGTCACCAGTCAATCGCAGGGCTGACATACAGAGACAGACAACCATACATGTACACACTAACACCTAGGGGCAATGTAGAGTAGCCAGTTAACCTTATGTGCATGTTTTTGGGACTGTGGGAGGAAGCCAGAGTACCCGAAGAAAACCCACGCGGGCACAGGGAGAACATGCAAACTCCACACAGAAGGGCCCAGACCGATTCAAACCTGGACCTCTCTTGCTGGGAGGTGACGGTGTTAACCACTGCACCACTGTGCCACCCTGCAGAAAAACAGTCTTAAAGTATTTGTTCCTATAAAATACACAAATTCATGTAAAAAAGTGACTAAATGTACATGTACTATAAATCATTTGTGCAAACATTAAATAGCTCTCTCTTCTTTGTCATATCAGTGCAGTTTTATATGAGACTCCCTGATTACTTTGTTTCATGCTATTACACTCATGCATTTGGTGCATGTTTGTGTTTCTGCTCCGCACCGTTACAGCAAAATTGATTTCCTCGGATTGTCTCATCACACAGCGAGCACAGGAAGCAGGAAGTGTTTGTTGCCTTGGCGCAGCGCGAATGTTATGTTCAGACAACACTGCCCAGTGACACTTGGCAAAGAACATTGTTACTGTCTGGACTACCCTGCGAATATGCAGACGCGCGTGCGTGTGTTTGCGTCTGTGCAAGTTTTCCTGCCCCATTAATGCTTTGCTTCCTCCTTCTATTTGTCTTCTCACAGTCGGCCAGATGACTTTGCACCAGGGGCTCATGGGAGATGAGCTTTAGAGACCCTATATAGCACTCTACTGACCAGCTCAACCAGTTCTGATGTTTTCAAAACCTCTCTAGACCTCTCCATCACTCATGATTCCAGATGGAAACAAAAAAAAATCACTGTATATGGGACAAATTACAGGAATGAATAAAATATATCATATTTCTATCTTGGAGAAGCACCATAATGGTTGCCAAATCAGTAGTCAGGCCTCAACTTGAAAACTATTGAGAAAGATGTGTGATCTATTGCATTTAAGTGTAGCTGGGGTGGAGGAGGTGCCTGCGAGGGGTTACAAGCGCATCAGGGAAGATAAATGAAGTGGTGGGCTCAGCCTTGACCTCCCTCACTCCCAGGAACCCTGTCCTTATCCCTGGAAGTCACCCCTGACACAGGCACTATTTGTCCAGTTCTTATTTGCTGTTTGTCAAAGGAAAGGAATGATGGGATGAAGGAGAGGACAGAGGCTGTATGTGTGTAGGAGAGTCTTACGTAACAACAGCACTTTGATATTCGCACCCTAACACAAAGTGGTAGGCATGCCCAAGAACACACGCAGTGGACTGTCAAAAAGTGCCTTTGATTGCAGTAAGGCTGGCTAGTGTCACGTAACCCAGCGTGGGCATATGTGGGGTCAACAGTCTAACTACCCGCTAGGGAGCAGAGACTCTGTAACAGACCCGCAATCACCTGTCACCCTGCAATCCTCTAACTACCTCTGAGGTCACACGAGCATGTGTGTGGTTTTCAGTCACGGGCAGGAGGCAGACAGACACATGGGGAAAAAAGAAATACCAAATCCCATTTATCACCCGAGTTACAAGACGAATGCATGGAGAGAATTAGTATTAGCTTGTAATTTCTTGCTAGACAGCAGAGTGCAAAGGAAGCGAGACTCTGTAAAAGCACTTGGAATGTATAACAAATGTTTTGGGCGCCGTTTTTCAGTGTTTTTACATTCCAGACGTACAGTGATGAGGGTCATTTGTCTTATGTGGTCATTTGTGTGAGTGTCTGCATGCATATGTGTGCATGTGTGTGTGTGCGTGCGTGAGTGCAAACGAGTGTGGGCGGAGCACACAGGATGGGAAACAAAGCGATTTTGACCAAGGGATTAGGTATAAAAGGGTGTACTGCGAAAGAGGAAAAACAAAGCGAAGATAGATAAAGTGAGAGGGTGGAGTGAGGCGGAAAAAATTAAAGGAAAATAAATGGGAGGGTAGAGAGGGGCAAGTGGAAGTAGAAAAGTGGAATAGGGTGGAAAATAGTGGGAAAAATAAGGAGGGCAGGAGGGGGGGCTAAGGGAGTGGCAGTGAGTATCGTTTGAGTTGGAGCGAGAGGAGACGGGGCTTTGGGAGGGGAGAGGGAGAGAGGGACACTGTGAAATGTTGAAAAACCTCACAATTGATGGTGTTTGATTTCCACAGTAATTACCATTCCTCTGGCTCCGTGCATTCCCAATCTGGGCCTATCTTATATCCACGCCACATTCCGCAAATGATTAGCTGGCCCACTGTGTCTCCCTGCTGCCCACGGACTGAATCTGCGAGAAAGAAAGTGAGAATTTAGATGTTCCGCTTTGAAACAAAAACAGACAAAAAGTGACAAAAATACCTTCAAAATAGTCAAATCTCAAACACAAAAAAAAATACTGAAACCTTCACACATTTTTAAAGTCCTTTTGAGAAAATACTCAATAGAAAAGGCGCAGATGATCACCAACAACATTGCTGCAGCTTACCTAAGATCTTTGCCCTTATGTTGAGAAACCAAAGAATGAGGGAAAGGGATACGAAATACAGACAGAGAACATGAGAGCTGCTGTGCCAACCTTATCCGCACACAGCTCCAACAGTGGCCATGCCCAGCTGTCTGAAAACAACTGACTCCAGTCATTTAGAAAACGTCTGCTTCACTTCTCTCTGCTGATAATTCTTCAGCAAAGGAGAGTTTGTATGTGAGGCCAAAATACATGCAGCCCATCACAATGAACTGCCGCTGGTTCACTGATTTATGCCCCTGTTGGTGCTGTAGCCTGGTGTATGTTGGAACATGTGCTTGTGTCTACAAGCTCTTGCAGCATATTTCTTCTCATGTCTGCTCGCAGTGTTTGTGTCCTTGTGTTTATGTGTTTGTGTGTGTATGTGTGTGTGTGTGTGCGATTTAAAGTTAGTGTGCGAGAGATTTAATGCTGCCACACGCAGAGGAGCAGACTGTAGATCAGTGGGCCCCAGACTCCAGAGCACCTGGAGGTATCGGCAGACCAGCCGCTATCCCATCAGCCCTGCTATCAATCACTGTCCAG
This sequence comes from Scatophagus argus, assembly GCF_020382885.2. Taxonomy (NCBI): domain Eukaryota; kingdom Metazoa; phylum Chordata; class Actinopteri; family Scatophagidae; genus Scatophagus; species Scatophagus argus. Next base: position 13,877,293 of record NC_058509.1, read on the forward strand.
TTACACAGCAGGAGGCTTCGCTGTGTGTCCCTGAAGCTTGCAGAGCAATAAAGTTGCCCTCATATTTTCCAGTACTGCACAGGGCAGCATGTGAACAGCCACACTGTAAGTCTTAAAGCTTATGAGCACTGAACACAGTGAGGCTGTTAAATAGACAAAACACACATATTGTGTATACGGGCACAAAAAAAAAGTTGCATCTCGAAGTCTTTTCAGACTCTCTGCTCTTTGTAGCAGACAGAGAAGAAGCTAGTTCACCACACAGTATCAGTACTGGCCTGGCGTGAACGTTGTCTTAAAGAGTGAAAGAGCTGATTTAGCATTCATTCGTATTATCAGATCTGGTCTTTAGCAGCATGTTGTGCAAAAAACACACATAGAAGCCTGAATAACCTTTAATTAGTTTTAACTCTAACTAGTCACTGCAGGTCTTTTAATGTTGTTTCAAAGGCCAAATTGCTTGTGTGGTTTTATCTTGTGAAATAAATTTGTAGATTTGGCACAGTTGTTAAGCCTGTATCTAGATGTATGGTAATAAAACTCAACTGTGGACTTTCTGACCACCAGCAGCACTATGGAGCAATGTTTTCACCAGAGTTTTGCTTGTGCAGACTCAAGACACGCATGAACAAGTGATTTACATCCTGCTGCTGTTTTCACATGATTCTCCTGATCAGCAGTTGATAACTTTTTTTGTGTCTTTGCACAAGAAAACCAGTCTATTCATACCGTCAATGAAACTTTTAAATGTTTTCATCAACTTTGACGAGAATATACTGTATATGTCTCTTTTTAAAGAAATTGGGCATTAGATTAGTTTTGGACTAACAAGCATAAAGAGCCTGACAGACAGTTGTTACAGAAGGAAAATATTTTACTTTGTTTGTCCTTGAAATAAAAGCCATGTAAATGTCTGCATTAAATAACAATGGAAACACATTTCATGAATAAGTAATCACACAACACTTACATTGTTTCCTGATGCAGCTAAATTCTTTTTATCATTTGTATTTCCTTTGCCAGTCAAAGCACACCTAACTCACATTACATTGTTTTGTTACATGTTTGTGTAAGATTGTCTGCACAGCTGGATGGAAACGTGATTATAAATTACTTCTACCCAGCCTTTTTAAAACATGGCTGCAGTGGCTTTTGTGTTGTTGATAATTTCTGACTGAAAAGAAGACCAAATATGTTTGTTTTACTTTAAAGAATTGCACAATAGAGCTATTTTCAATGTGTTTAAACAGGCCCAGTTAAACCCATAGCTGTGGAAATGGGAAATGACGGATGAAAGAGATGGGGCTGCTGCTGTTGGAGGACTCTTGGGCAGATTATCAACATTTCTTCTCCCTGAGACATTGAATATTTGGAGAGGTGACAGTTGTGTATTTGGGTAAGGATGAGAAAATTCGTTTAAGCCAAAATAGGGGAGGGAAAATGAAAGTGAGAAAACAAACAGTGAATTCAGTTGCACACTTCAGTTGTGCAATGATTGCAAATATGAAATACATTTTTCCTCTCACTGTCGTTCAAGGACAAGCTTGTGTTTCCCTTGTGTTACCTCTTTCTTTTCTTCCTCTTTCATATTCTTTTCTTCAACCCCACAAAGCAAGTTTTTTCCACTGAATCTCTAGGGACCTAGAATAAATATTTAGTATTTCCCAGTTCCAAGCTGGTGTCCCCCTGTATCACAAGCTCTTTTTCCACAAGTAGTCACAGGTGTGTAGCCATGCTTTGGAAACATTTTTCCTCTATGAGTTTTGATCAGTGTGTCCGGAAGGAACTCAGAGCGATGCCACGGTCTGGGATTGCACAGGATTTTTTAAAAATCGGAAATTATCCGCCGATTGCTTGCAAAGGGTCTGTTGAAATGCTCCTCAGCAACAGGCTTTGATCAGGCATGCTGGGAGACGACAGGAATGTCACCAAATGTATATGCTTTGACTGTTCCAAGTGAAAAAAGTGTGTCAGGAGTGTCAGAATGGCACAGCAAAGAGGAAAGCATAAAACTGAATTTATTTGTTAAAAGTGTGGGCTTTATTTTCAGAGTTTTGCCCATCATTTCTGTCCATGCTAATTGCATTTTACTCAACAAGTTACTTGTAGAAGCGTAGGAACATAGAGTAAAAGCTAAAAAAAAAAATAATAAATAACCACAAATAGTCCAAGGACCAGGCAGGTTTCCCCAGGTTAGCCAAATTTCTTTAAAAGAGAAAGCAGAGCCAGAAAGTAAAAATACACAAACTGCTGAATATAAGCTTTCATCACAGCTGACAGACTGACTTTTAGGTTAACATCTGACTTGCTGTATTTGCAGTAGTTGTGTAGCTTTTGTTTTCCCGTGCAGTGATGGATTATTAGCCACGTTTCGGGTGTGCTCACTTTCAGTTTTAACTCCAACAGAAATGGATAATCTCACTGCTACAATTCAACTGCAGAAACGTCCCCAGTCTCAGCTGTTATTTTATTATCATAACAGATAGAAACGATGACCAGTTGTCTCTCTTACCCAGAGTGGTACCCAGCACTGAGATAGTTTCAGATTTATATGGCAAGGTTTTGAGCTCTCTGCGACCATGACAGTATTTCTGGAATGACAGCTTACTGCAGAATTTTGCTTAAAGGCTTAAGCAGCATGAACAAAGTTTCATTCACCTCCATTGTGCTGATATGACAGCAGAATTTAGAGGCATATAAAATGGCAACGATCTGCACAGCTGGATGCCATCACGGGTAAACAGAAAAACATACCTTTTTATAATTTGGGTGACATGGCCATTTAACAATAATGAGGAATTTTTTGCTTTCAAGTTTGGATACGATAAACAGGTTTTGTTGTAGAGTAGGGTTTTATACATATTTAAAGATAAACTTGATAATAATCTCTACTTGTTAAGCAGGTGTGCTCCCTGAGATCTACTGTATGTCCTTACTAACAAACATGGAAGCACATTGGCTTAAATTCTCACTCCCAGTTTCACTAGTGAGGCCACAACGGCATTACTGCAGTGACAGGCTGCAAATTATTCACTAGAACAGCTTCATCTGAAAAACTAAACAATGTGAAGCAAAAAACTTTCTCTTCTAGTCAGTGCTGATGAATATATTTGTTCTATGAGACAACACTGCATTCTTCTGTCTCTCTTTACACTTGCCTGTTCACATCATAATCCTGTCTTTTACAAAGACCATCCATCATAGTCTTCCAGGTTTCTTTCCACCTCTGAACTATGACAAAAATGCATCTGTGTATTCCCTTTTTAGGAACTGGAAGGAATGCTCCCATCACTCTCCCTCTTGCTCCTTTCCCCCACCACCTCCTTTCATTTGCAAAAGCATCAGCAGTGACAAGGTACATGTCTAGACTCCTGTGCTGTGACAGTAGTCAAAATAAATTTGTGGGTGATGCGCTGGAAGAGATGAAGTGAAAATGTTTGGCTCTAATTGACTATGAATTGCTCTGTTGTGAAGGGAATGGGCAGCGAGGCAGCTGGAGTTATTGGTATTGTTAAGAGCATGACCAGATCTCAGGAGATTCTGTGAGGATAAAATAATCCACCAGCCACCATTCATCTGTTTGTTTTTTCTCTGGCAAATAATGTTATCATCACCCCCACACGGCTGGCTTAAGCAACAGCGTGTAATGGATTTCTTTGAGTTTCTCTCTCATCAGGCCAACAGTAACCTAGAGTCCTTTTAAGAGAAGATGAAACTTAGAAATGAAGAGGATAAAAGAACAAAAGAGTCAGTGAGAATGCATAAAGATGAAAAGAAGGTTCATGTGTGATACCTGTTCTTTTATCTAGCTCAGGCAAGGGGAAAGGGAGGAAGAGAGGGAAAGCTGTCCAGGGAGCAATATGTGGATTTGTTTAAAGTGCCAGGTCAAATACAGGCCAAGGGTCAGATGTATTTTAGTAGCCTCAGGATGTTGTCACTGAGGCAGGAGAAGAGAAAAGAGATTTGAACTGCACCTCCAGTGAACTTTTATAGCTGGGTCTCACACCAAAATTGTTTGACCGGCAGCCATCAATCAGGGACTCTCATAGGTAGTCCAGAGGACTAGGGGTCAGTCACATAGTGCAACTGTGAAAACTTTTCACAGATGCATAAGCATATCCTCTTGCAGAATCGTTTAAATAAACGTGCATTGTTCACACTTGTGCTGATGTACTGTGCATACTGTCGCTGTCCTTTCTGTCTGACTTACACTTACATAAAGTGCCCTTCGAGTAAGATCCTATCAATGGCAACAAATTCCAGTATCACCCCCTGCACTCTGCGATCCAATCTTAGCAATTCCTCCACATTTTCAGCATTCTTTGCCCACACTGGCATACCTCACGAAACTTGTCCTTTGGACACAGACAGTGAGGGGAAAAGGCAAAGAGCGGTCATCCAATGTTGGAAACACGAGCGCAATATTCAACAGAAGTAGACCGCCTGAATGTTACAACATAATGGCGTGTTAAAAGACAGGTTATACAAGACCCATGATACACAGACTCAGACGTATAAGCCACAGACCCCAAATAAAGAATAAAATTCTGGACATTGTTTCAAAATTATCTAATGCGAAGCATGTCACTTTCTGCCTCTGAGCAGGCAGGTTTATAGAAAGGTTTGCAGCTTTTATAAGCTATAAGGGTCCATAAACTTTAGCTGGAGGTGTATGATACCTCCTGAGTGGACACACCTGACTAGGCATTTGCAAGTGTGCATGCCAGTGTGTGAGTGCGCACACTTAATGTGCTTTTTAAATTTCTTCATTTTGGTTGTGTGTGAGCTGCTGATTATATGGCTAAGTCAAGACAAGATGTCAGTTTAGTCTTAGTTTTGACATTTTGACATTAAATCTAATCACCTCTTACTGAGACCAGGCTCTGAGCCACACTTCATTAAAAGAGCATTAAAGCAACCGCGAGTCAAAACTCAACTGAAGTTCACAGGACACTGTAGTTTCAACTCAACCTTTTCAATGTGAAAAGTTCCAAAAGGGTGAAATGTCAGATCTTTTCCAAACATCTTCTGTAAAGCCATACAAAGGCAGGTCAGAATTGCAGGTCATGTCACACAGCCCAGGAAGACCGCTTCCACTTCCTCATTCCCACACACTCATTATGAAAGAAAAAAGCACTCATGAGCGCCCAAAACAAAAAAATTAGACTGATAAAAAGTTCTCAACTCAGGCTCCACTCAGAAATGTTCTTCTGGGGCTTTCAGCTACATTTCATGGCCTTTTTCAGAGTCTGTTCGGTTGTCTTAGAGATGGTTCACTGGTCTGAACCTCTATGGCCTCGTTTCCACATGGTATTGTTTTGTGTTTGTAAATCTTCCTCCTAATGTTAGCTAAATACGCTGTTGAACATTTCACTTTGTGCTAACTTCCTGTACATATTGTTTGTCCAAAATCTGCAGATGTTTCGCAAACATCTCAGAGACAATAAAGGTCCCCATAGGAATGAGTAGACTTGTAGTCGACTCACATATGTACACAGATCTATGTGGAAACGAGACAGGTGGTTCTCTGTAGGGAGATACACTATATAGACCAAAGTGTCCAGACACGCCTCTTCATGGGGCTGTATTTTAGGGGTTGGGCTCGGCCCCTTACTTCAAGTCCATAAAGACATGGTTGGATGAGTTTGGTGTGGAAGAACTTGACTGACCTGCACAAAGTCCTGACCCCAACCCCATCAAACACTTTTGCGATGAACTGGAATGGAAATTGTGAGTCAGGCCTTTTCATCCAACATCAGTGCCTGACCTCACAAATGCTCTACTGCATGAATGGGCAAAAATGACAACAGAAACACTTGTGTAAATCTTGTGGAAAGCCTTACCAGAACAGTGGAAGCTGTTACAGATGCAAAGCTGTCTATGTATTTCAAATACAGTGTCATGTAGTGGTTATGTGTCCCAGTACTTTTGTCTATATAGTGTATCTTTACTAAGGCATAGGCTCAGGTGTGCCTGTTGAGCAACCTTCCTCGCGATAAATGGGCCACCATCTTCCACCAAAGGTTTGGCTTTACAGCATATGTTGTGTAAAACCTTAAAAATAATCCACTTGCCAATGAAGTGCAAGTGCAGCTGAACTAACTGTAAGTAACATCTTTAAGAGAACCTTAATAAACTATGATAATGCCTAAAATTAAATTGAGTATTGTTGGCAGTGCACTTTAACTAAAGTAAACTGCCCTCTAAATGAACTATCAACTTTTGACTCTCAGTGCTATCAGGTCCATCCAGACTCTTTCCTATCTCACAGAGTTTACCTGTTTCTGAGCCTGAGGTGGTGATATGTGTGTCAGTAAAATCTGACATGCTTGGAAATGTTTTCTCTCACTTTTCCAAGAGCTGCAGTTTGAAGAGCTTCCAACTCTTTCTCATGTTTTGAGGCAATGATACACTGTGATGGCGAATGTTTTCATTTAGAATTGGCCTTTTGCAGCAACCTGACAAGCATGAAAATAAGGATAGTGCTGGCAGTTTTACTTTGGACCACGATTTTCAAATGGAATTTGAAGATATATTGTTGTTCCACTTTTGTAATGAAAGACATGTACGGAAAGAGTAAGGGGACGACTGATGAGAATCCCATTTTTCTTTATTGGGTACTTGGCTTCCAAAGGATCAACAAAGCTACTTTCAGAGCCTTTTGCATGATGTTGAGTTCAAAACGGTTGGACAGCACAAGCTTAACAGTCTGACATGAAAGTCACACATAAGACTTTTTATTTTCTTCTGAGAAAGGGAATTCACCGAATAAGCAGAACAACACCTAAACCAATGCGTCTTTGGCACTTGAACTGTTTCCTGTTACATTTGAAATCAACAATGAAGCTTTTTCACACCTTGCAGAGCCTGGCAGTTGGAAGTGCTTTGCAGTTTGTCATGTGGATGTGGTGTTTTTCTATGCATGAAAAGACATGAAGAGATGTAAGCACCGGGCCCACACCACAACAAAGAAGAAAACCCAGAATTCCGGGGTTATAACTCAAATTATGTTGTCACTTGTGGCTTTTGATCAGAAGTAATAGGTTATACTTTCAGCTTCTCTTTGCAAATTCCAGTTATGTGACTCTACCCACAGTGTCTCCTTTAATATTTAAACACACACACATGCACACACACACACACACACACACACACACTCTTAAACAGATTTAGACAATTAAATAAACAGCAGATATTTGGATACGTCTGGCTTTTCATCATTTAAGTGTTCCTTTTGTTTGTTTAACTGCTAATCAACACATAAATCACACAACAAGGAAAATCTTGCCGCTTTGGCGTGAAATGATTCTCCATTTCTGCCGCCTGTGCAGTGTTAGTGACCACATCCAAATGAACTAAAATCTGCAAGTCACATTTTCAGTACATCTTCATCACAAACACTTGATGTCTTCTTTGTGATTTCAAATCATGGGAACCCATGAAGCACCTGGAACATTCCTCACGAATTATGCATACACAGAGGACATGAAGAAGTTATGAAAGTAACTGTTGAGGCTGCAGCTGCAGGCTGTTTCTTCTGCTGAAATACTGCTCATTTTCCTTGTGTTCCACCCACCTTGTCTTTTCTCATACAACCACGCACCAAACCTGCTAATGAGCTGGCTGAAGACAGGGTGATGAGATGTAAGCTACTCGAGAAAAATTGGTTCTGATGCAGCTTTAACTTGACTGGGCTATTCCTTTTTTTGATTCACATGATCCATAGTGTAATGTATGTACACCTCTGGCTCTTTGTGGGATTCATTCATCTTTTTTTTAGCTTTGCACTTTTGGTCTTTGTGTTATGTATTCTTTTGCATGTGTTCTTAGCACTAATTTATGCATTTTCTCAGTGTCTGTGTGTGGTCCATCCAAAGCACAACGTGTGGCCATGGTTAGAAGTGGATTATTTCAGTTGTTCAAAAAAATCAGAAAATGTCTTCATCAGCCTACCCTCCCTCTCCTTGTCACCTCAGCAGAAAACAAATGGAGTCTAATGGCATTCTTTGAATTCTTAGTCCGCTGAGCTGCTGTTTCCGTATTTCACGGATCTGAATGGTGTGGCCCAGGCAGTCTGGAATTCTTGGCTGAGAGATCAGAGACCTTGATTTATAAGGATGTACTCTGCGTAAGGTGTGTGCATTGTAAGGGAATCTCAGATAACAGTGCATGCACACCTGCACACACACACACACACACACAGAGTTAAATGAAGCTCCTTTAAACAAGTGTGAACCAGAGCAAAGCCTCAGTCACTGACTGAGGAAAGGCAAAGAAAGAGGAATGGTGAGAACCAAAGCGTCTTTAAAGCATTTCATCAGAGTTTTCATCAACAACCTTTTTTTCCAGACACAACTGAGACTGGAGTGTCCAGCATAACTATCTAGGTCTAAAAGAAAAAAACAAAACAAAACAACACAATGCGAACAGTCTGTGCTGCCATAATTACACAAATTTTATGACATTAACGCATGTACTGTAGTTTAATGTACAGCTCAGCAAGTTTACACATGTAATGTATTCCATCAGCTGAGAAACAGTATCACTCACAAAGAATATCATCAGAAAAGAATTACTGAAAGGGCAACACTTTCACAGCTGATTTAAATCCGAACCTCCAAACATAACCCCCTCTGGACCAGGTTAGGTGTGCAGCATCACATGTGCTAAACAGCTTGTTTACTCAATGAGGTGCAACTGGCCTGGGACAGAAGTGTGTAAAACCAGCATCAAAAGGGAGAGGCTTCTAGAAGGCTTGTCTTGACACCTCCCAGCCTGAAACTTTGTACCGGTGATGTATTTTAAGGGTCTTTTTTGAAACATTTTGATTTAGTGTTTCTGTTGTTTGTATATCTTTATGTTACAAAATCCCTTGGATTCATTTTGAAGGAGTCTTTCTGTGGTTGTTTTGGGTCAGTGGTGGAGTGTTGTTTGCCCCATAGGGCTGCCTAGAGGTGGGGTGAAACATACAGTGTGACCTTTGTGGATTTAAAGCAGGACTTTGTTTAGGCCTAAGCATTGGTCCACACAAAGATGCAGCACATGAGCCAATCACTGCAGTTAGCATACTTAATCTGCACAAATGTGAATTATCAAATATTTAGCAAAATACCGACATGAAAATTATGACTTTAGGTCTTTGACTGGTCACATTACTCTACTATAAATTGATTAAAAAACATACTGTATATTGAGGATAATGGTATGTGATTTTAGCTGATTATTTCTTAGATTAGTTCTGCCAGATGCAGTTAATTTGAGTTAAGTGCTTCCAGAAGCATGCTCACTCTGTGCATAAACTCAAACTGTAAGTAGGTAATAGTGCCACATTTTGTGCCAAGATCGCCCAACTAATGATGTTGTTTACATTAATGTGAGTTGGGGTAGTTTCAAACTGATGATTTACACACAGTCACACGTTACATGTTTCCATCAAAATATCTTTCTTTCAAAAACATTGAAGAGTGTTTGGGTCATTAATCTCTGCCAGAGATGTTGTGACTAGATTGAATAGATTGTGAGTCAAAAATTCAAATAGTAGATCTTTTTCTCTTTCTCTTTTCTCTCTCTCCTTTTTTTTTTAAATCAACGACAGTGAACTGCCAGTGCAACCAAAGGATACAGGGACTCCAATTTAGTACATGGCCTGAATGCAGCACCCAGTCTCCTCTGTGTCAAAAGCTTTTAATTGAAGACATGCTTGACGTATTGTCTTGGCAGTTTGCTGAGGAAGGCATTTCAGTTTCCAGAAAGCTCACTTTGCAGTGGGAATGTCAAATCATTCATTTATACCAGGCCAAGTTGGATATGTGTCCCCGCAGGGCGAGTACAATCAAAACAGTTATGATGCTGGGGGCAAAATTAATCACCAAGTTTTCCATACAGGAAGCCTTTTCATTCATACAAGTCATGAGGTAAATGTTAAAAAGGTTCTGGCTGGATATTTCGGGAAAGAACAAGCTCTTAACCTTTGAGGATTGACGTAGAAGAAAATGATGAGGGTAGAAACTGTGTGCTTTGTAGGGTTGTGAGTGTGAAAAACAGTAACATTAGAGAGAAGCGGCTTGAGTCGAGTAAAAATTGTTTGTGCTTGCGTTCGCCCTAGTGGACAGTTTCATCATGGTTTGTGTAGTGAAAACAACACGAGTATGAGTGCTGAGTCATGGATTCAAGGTGGCTGAAACTCTGTTAAAATCACTTATTCACCACACTCTGATTGAATCGCAACCATCTGTCCACATGTCTGAAAGCACATGCCAAGTCAGAGTTTGTTAAAATAAGGAGTGAACCTGTTTTAAAAGCCCCAGATGTATAGCTGCCTGCTGTTTTTGCTCCACTCCTCCTGCGAAGTTGAGAAGAGAGAAAGTGTGCACTTAGATGATATTTTTTGTACATTTTAGTGGCTGCAACAACAACAACAATATATATATATATATATAATATGTAAAAACAGCATGGTCTTTTTTATTCATGCAGATAAATTTGGTGAGGTTGAGAATGCTGGAGAACAGCTTCATTGACAGCACCATTTCATTAAGTTTGTCTTCAAACCAAACAATTTTGGTCCTTTTCAGTCTGAACAACCATCAGCATTATAAAAGTATGTCTTTTTCCCTCATCATAATGTATGTTCTTTAAATTCCCCAAGACTAAAGAAATCATTAAGAGGCTATGGCCATTTTACTCTTATTAATTAAACTATAGACCTTCTAATGGGGGTTGAAGTCACAGGAAGGAAAGACTTGTGTTGACGCTGGCGTGTTTATGATCAACTTATACACCTGTAAAGATGTACATTTCAACATAACTTCTAAGCAAGTTGTCGTGTACTTTTATTTGTTACCCATAGTGCATTTTCCTCTATTGGAGTAGAGGAACTCATGTGCAGAGTTCCTGTAAATAACCCAACTGACCAGTCAACATAAACTTCCAAAATTAGTGTGTCATGTCAGGCAGCAGCCCACTGTGACCGTGAACAGGACAGCAATAGGAAATGGACTAAGAAATGGTATTTGCAATCTAGAGCACTAACAAGCTGACGTGATGGATGCAGGAAATCATACCGAAATAGCAGCAAGATGTAAATAATTGACAGTTGAGATCTCTGAATGCTGTACATGAAGAATTGTTGAGAATTCATCTACATGTCCTAAACAATTTGAACTCTATTAGCTGCCAAGTTTGATCTGTTCTACTTGAGGGCTTTTAATAGCCTTGTGTACTCCATGTATGTACAGCTCTTTGGTTGACGTCACCAGTTAAATGAATCTTGAACAGATTATTGAATATAGCCACTGACAAGCCACACACATACTGTCAGGCAGTCCGTTTTTCATACACACTCACACACCGCACTATACAAGTTAAACTCACCAGCTAACTCAATAATGGCCTTTGAGAAGTATCCTCATTATCCCTAAAGCAAAAGGGTGTCCCTTCTAAAAAGGTTCAGTGAGATTCTGTAAAGTCAAATATACATGCATTTTATGGCCTGCTATTGAATCCACCTGCCAGGGGTTATTTAGGAAAGTATATGTGTATCCCTATGACTTTTTGATTATTTTAATTACATATGTATGGCTCTTGTTAAGGCTCCTGACCGTTTATGTTTTCCGGCTGAGTACACAGGTTCAAATATTTTTTCTCCACATTTAAAGGGGAGCATTAAAGACCGCCTTGCCGCAGATGGTCCAATGATTTGCACACTGAGGACCCCGCACTGGAATATTTGTACCCTTTGCCTTTTTTCTCCCCTTCCCTCTCTTGCTCCTTCTCTGTATTTTGTCATTTCTTCTGCCAACCAGCAAAGCTTCACTCCGTGAAAGCCATAAAACGAGTGTTTTAACAAAAAACACTGGCGTGCTTTTGCACTCCTTCAAAGGGAAGCTTTCTGGCATTGGAGACAGTATAGAAAGTCCACTCATGTCTCACTAAATATCCTCAAACACATTCTCAATCGACAAACAGAGAGGGGTGGGACATTTGCATGGCACATACAAACATCAACACAAACTTAAGACACATGGTGCATGGAGACAAAAGACGAGAGTGACAATCCATTACACGAAAAAATGAATCTCTCAAATCTGTAATCTCCATAAGTTTATACCTGCGAGGGCCTCGAAAGAGAGTGTTCCCATGGCTCCGATGAGTGCTGAGCTCTGGCGCTGCGGTTCCCAGGAGGTTGCGCGCTCCAATCTCTCTAATGAGAGAACCTTCCAGACTAGACATTGTGGGCTCTGGCTTCAGCCTCCAGCCCATGCTGTTCTTACCACAAAGAAACAAGCCAAGTTATTCACTGATTCCTCTCTGACATCCCTTGCCAAAATGTCTCCAATCCCATCCTCCTACTGCCACCACTCTTGACTTAGTCTCTACCAATTACCCTCTTCTTTTTTCTTATTGCTCTTTTTTCTTTAAATTTATCTTATTTTCTCTTAACTATTGTTGAAGTTGCTGTTATGAACAGGAGAAAACATAATCTTCTATTAAAGGGCATGAGACACAAAAATAAAAATTGTAAGGGCACAAATCCTACACAGACAATACTTGGGTTAACTGACACAGACATTCAAACTCATACAGGAGCGCTGCTGTGCTTGGCCTGTTCAGGGAACGTCAGTGTTTACACATAATGTGATAGCTCAGGCTAACAGGAAGGAGGAAATAGCATCGACCAAAAGGGTGGCCAGTTCTGAAGGAGAAGGTCCATCTGTGAAAACAGCACCTAGTTAGGGGAGTTATTAATTACCCCGGGTCACCAGCCAAACATGGCACAGGAGCAGGAGCACAAAGAGAGAGAGAGAGAGAGAGAGAGAGAGAGAGAGAGAGAGAGAGAGAGAGAGAGAGGTGATGCTAAATAACGAAGCGACAGGAGACGGATGCAACGAAATGAGGGCTGAGGGAAGTGAGACAGTCAATGATGTTGGAAGCTATTTTGTAAAGTATGGATAGAGAAATTACTGTTGCAACTGTCTCACTTAAAGTGCACAAAGGGTGGAATTAGTGGACCTTAATTTACATGTGTCAGGAAGTAAGTTGGAAAATGTCATTGGGCCATTTGGAGCACCTTGTCTTATTCCACAACAGCACACACCCAAGCCAGTGTTTTCACATGCCCTCCTCTTTCCTTCTTCACTTTCTACTCTTAAATGTTAGAGAGAGGGGTCAATGGCTTTTTTTTTACCCCTCTTTTCAGCTTTCAAGAATGTCTGCAATGCTTCCCAGGAATCCTGCCTTGTTGACTTTGGTTTGGGATAAAAGGTACAGCCTCCTCTGTTCTCCATGCTGATCCAAAAGGTGATTAGGCTGGCCTCAACATGAGCCCATGCACAGCCCAGCACACTGGCCCAGTCAGATTACCTTATGTTCCTGCATGCCCCAGTTATTCAGGGGACCCAGGTGAAGAGATAGATGAGAGGGGAGAAGTTAACGGAAGAATGTTTGGAGCTTAGTGGTGGTAGAGAGGGTGTGCTCATTATGAAGGAGACTGAAAGTTCAGATGCTTGTTTTATGGTTTTATGTCTTTTATGGCTCTTATCTTAGTAATGAATATGCAGGATTTGAAAATTCCTGATTCCTGGTCTGACCATGTCTCAACTAAAACAGAGGTGTAAATTACCATCACTTTGCTGATTCAAATGGTTTCAGTTCAGTTTAGGGCAGCAGCTGGTCATCTGACAATGTAGTGTCTATCCCATTACGCCAAGCATGAAGCTAGCTTTGGGAAGCTGTTAGCTTTGTTTAGCACATGCTGTGTATCTAAAGCAAGAAAGCAATACCTGGGATTTCTCTTTGTGGGAACATGGCTTATTGTGTTTCCTTAAATTAACTATTGCATTAACCGCAAACATCAAAGTCACTGCTGATGCTGAACCTTGAAATGCAGACAATGTAAGGGTGAAACAACCTAAAGTCTTGGCTTATCACTTCTTTTTGCAGGGCAACAATTACTTTTGGAGAAATCTTTTTTGTTCCCTTGCTGCTTCACTATTCCTTTCCTTCCTGATCACCCTTTCCTAAAAACTATCGTCAGGAAGCTGTAAGTAAAACTGATGTTTTGAAACAAGGACTATTTCCACATGCACCATACTCTGATGAAAAATTGTGATTGGCTTGCATGGGCCAACAATAATATTGTGTTTAATCTAGATATCATTACATGCAAAATGAGAAGAAGAAATTCAAGGGCACCATTGTTTTCCTCGGGCCAGCTTTTCAGGGGTCCAGTGATGGAGTGTTTCCTTTAGAAACCCAAACCAGGCAAGATGTAGAGGTGCCACTTACAGTGTTTCAGCAAAATGAGGAGAGGGACCTTGAATCAGAAAGACTGGAGGGAGATGGTGAGACAGAAGAGGTGAACCCTTTGGAATTAAAACAATTATCAATAGCTTTCGACACAGAAGTGCAACTAACAAATGTGTGTGAGGTCTATGTAATATGTAGACCTCACATGTATGTAGCATGGATATAACTAGTCTACATGACAAGTTAAGCATTGCTATTTTTGTCTCCTAATGTTCAAAACAAATGTCAGAATTACTCTGAGCCTAGATTACGATCTGGCTCAGGCCTTTTGGGAAATCATCTTGCTGGGAATTAAATAAGAGGATTAATGGGCTAATTAATCAATAGAAAGTAATGGCATTTTAAATGCATTTGTACTACCAACAAAACAAATCTCCCCACAGCTAATAAATTGCACCAGTGACAGTTTCATTTCATCCTGAAAATCCAAAAGATAGCAGCTAAAAATGAGGCTGGGCCTGATTTTCCTTGATGGGATTTCACCTACCAAAGGTCAGGAGAGGGAACATGAAGTGGAAAACCCACTGCTTCTACTTGGCACTAGGTTTTCCTCATGGATGAGGCACTGGGACAAAGGCAATACTTGCCGCCCCGTTTGTCATCGCCTCTATCCAAGAGGACGAATCAGAGCCAAGTGCAGCAGTGGAAGAACAGGAGGAGGAAACAGAGGCAGGGACATCTGTAGATTCTCTAAAATGAGCCAGACTGGAGGACTGGCTGAGACTGACTGGAGACACACAGCTCCAGAGGAAGAACGAGGAAAAGTGTGTAGAGGAAGGCATTGACCAACCAAAGTGATTAATTTAGAATACAGCTGAAAAAATCAGTGCGTAAAGCTGCAATGCACAATGCTAAAAAGACTCACAAAAGCACTTTAGACTGAACGTATTTTCACAAGAATTTTAGGCAGTGATTTAAAAGGTTTCAAAGATGTAATCCAACCATTGTCAGGTTACTGTAATCAGCTTGGTAGTGGTTTCACAGTAGCAACATTGGGACACCGCATTACCTGAACTTGCTTACACACCACAGTAGTCGCTGCATCCTCTATTATTAGATAGGAGCTTCAAAATGTCATATTGAGTCTGATTTTAAATTTCTTTCCATGTTTGACATAACAAACAAACATTAATGTAGACAACAGTGATATTTCCAACACCTGACTAGTGATGAAAATATCAAATACACACTTGTTTTAACAGGTTTTTATTATTATTTTGGGGGGCATTTAGGCCTTTAATAGATAGGACAGTCAGAGACAGTGACAGCAAATGGGAGGTGAGAGACGAGGGGAGGACATGCAGCAAAGGATCACAGGCCAGATTTCAGCCTGTTGTTGCTGTGAAGGGATTTCAACCTTCTGTACATTGGGTGATCGCATTAACCCACTGTGCCATACATCACCCCAGGGGGTTGGTGTAGTGTTCAGCGTAATTACACTGCATAAACAGATTTCTCTCCAACATGTACTGCAGGCCTTAACCATTGACTGCTGAAAATGGCATTATGACTCTGTTGTTGTTTACTGTTTTGTGTGTGTGTTACAGCTACAAAACAAAACAACACATAACCTTTTCATGCACCTAACCCAAAGCATCTCCTTATTTATTTATGGAAATATAAAACACCTCTTCTCAGAGTTTGGCAATGGAGGATCGGATAAGCAAGTATATTTGCCAACCACCAGAATCTGATCCACTCAATTTCCACAAGTGATTTACACCCTTATATTACACAGGAAAGGAAAAGATAGGATCAGCTAATGCTCTCAGTCACCCATCCCCTTCCTAATAACTTGTCAGAGAGGACAAGAGGAAGAGAAAGGAGGAAGATGGAGCTCAGAGAGGGTGAGAGTGCCATGGGATGTGATTAGGCTGGACCTCCTATTTATGATTTCTGCATTACAGGCACTTGGTGCCAGACATTCCCTTCATGGAAGGAATGTCTTCCTAACCAGTTCCATGTGAATGGTTTAGGAGGGAACCACAGCCCGCTGGTTGGGTTGAGGGCTCAGCCTTTAAAACACACACTAACAGAGAAATATGTAGTGGATGGAGGGCAACAGGCAGGACAGGACAGAGAACAAGAGAACAGAGGAACAAAGTTGATGAACAAAGCTTCAGGAAAGTGTGGAATAAAGGGTTCAGTTCTCTCTATTCCAAGCTTTTTCCAAACTACCATCCACTCCAGCCACTATGCACATAAATTAACATGGAATGTAGAGTTACATGATATGAAGTGGTAGTAGGGATTCAAATAAAGTTAGTGATGTGGCTTTAGGTTTCATACAAAACACAGGCTAATATCTTTTCCAGGATAGCATGATTTCAGCTTTATAAGGCAAAAAAAAAAAACATAGGAGAAAAAGAGATTAGCCCCAAGCAAGGAAATAAAAAGCATATCTATATAAAGTTTGTAGGCTTTTTATGGTTTAAATCGTTGAATATTCTACAGCATCTATATAAATCAGATCCAAAGGTCATCCAGTACATACATTCTGTTTGATTTTTTTTTTTTTTACATTATTATGGACTTGTATTTCATCCACATGAACACACACACATACTCAGACATTAAACAACTTCATAAAAGTTGTTCTGTTCTTAAACGTGAGACTACATAAATTCCACTGACTACGTTTGTGACAATTTTGCAATACAATCAGTCATTTGTTTTTCAAAACATTCTCTCTCTGCAGTTCACATTCTGACTTCTCTTCCCTGGAGAAACCGACCTGGAGAGAATGCAGGCCCGCCTAAGTCCTTCTGCAAGTTATCTGTGTTTTACAGCCCAAGAGTAGCACAATACTGGATGCAAAGTATTAACATTTGTTTATCCTGGAATTTTTACTGTGCTGGATTACTTTCATAATTTTGTCCACGTGTAACAAAATGATGCCAGTAGATTTGTTGGGCCCGGCTGCTGTCTCTGAGCATGCTGTGCAAGAAAAGATAGCAGTTAGCAACAGGAAAGATTATCTCTCAATAACACTGTTGTGAAGAACATTTCTTTGGCAATTTAAACGGACAATTATGTGTTTTAAAAAAACAAAGGTATAACCTCGTATCCAACTTTAGAGCCACTGCTAATAATGTATGCAATGTCCAATCCTAAGTGCAATTTTATGTCTCGCTCCTGCTTATTTTCTCTTTTCTGTTATTCTGTGCATTCACACAGCCTACCCTTTTTGTGTCTTTCCTGAACACACACACAAACACTACTGACAGAAGTCACGACCTTGTCCTACACAAGCTACTGGCCTTAGCTCCAACAATAATGTTTATTCGTCTGTCTCAGGAAAGAAAAGACACGCCTTCCGCTAGCAGCTAGTCAAAGCAGGAAATCTCTTAGAGAAAATATAGATGTCCTGCACATGTCCAAACCTGCATCTCTTACTCATAAACACCCATAGGTGTGCAAACAGACAGACGTCGTGCAGTAAAATGGTCTATAGCTCCAGGCCTGCACTAGGGGGTGTAATTGAGGGACTTCCTAATTAATTGGTTAAGTGTTGCTGTGTTGCTGGGCCTTGCACAGGATTTGAAGGTATGCTCTTGAAAAAGACTGGAGAGGATAAAGACCTTTTCCAGGCCTCAGCTTCAATATGCAACCCTATCACCAGACACAAACATTCACACTGGGCAGTTCTGCAAAGCCTCTGTTTATGTTCAAGGTTTGTAAGTTTTTAAGTGTTCAGTTCCAACATTTTGATTACCCTTACTGATTGCACTTCAGATTACAGTACACACAACTAATGAGGTAATAGTGTGACTTAGCATTAACGATTGGTGTATCTTGGTAATATACTGAAATTAACGTTGCAGGGTCACACAAGGCCAAAAAACAAGTGTAATCACATGCAATATAATTTAAAGACAGTAACAAGACCAAACTGTTTGGTAATAGCATCATGGTATTTTTTAAAACAGTATGTTTACAGTAAAAGGGTGATGTAAGTGCAATACCATTAAAAATGGTAATATGGTAACATTAATGGGGTCAGAACCTGATAATGATGAGATAGTATAGGTTGATGTTTTCAAAGCATAACAACTTCAAAAGGAAGAAAATTCTTTGAATTCAAAATTGGTAATTACCATATCAGAATACTAAAATCATCCTCTCTTTTGTACCAAACATTCCCTTTTGTTTCAAGGTAGTACAGTATAAAATATTTGTTTAATGCTGTGGGTTGTTTATTTCTTTGCAATAATCTGACAGCAGAAACATAAGAACAGGTTGAGGGAAAAGAGAGAAGGAAGCAGAATCTCACCCATCCATCAATCCTTCCATTTTCTGTATCGCTTGTACGTGCAGAGGTGCAAGGGTTGGAGCCTATCCCAGCTGACAATGGGCGAAAGGCGGGGTACACCCTGGACTGGTCACCAGTCAATGACAGGGCTGACACACAAAGACAGACACTCACACTCGCTCACACACTTACACCTAGGGGCAATGTAGAGTAGTCAGTTAACCTACTGTGCATGTTTTTGGGATTGTGGAAGGAAGTACCCAGAGGAAACCCACACAGGCACAAGCAGATTAAATGTCAAAGCAAAGGTCTCTGAACATAAATGTCTCTGAATTTGAAGAATTCCCAACATAACGTAATCAAATATTTTTTCTTTCAGAGGGGCACTGCAACAATACCACAAGCAAAATATTTTATTTATGTTATGTTGTGAATTTGTCAAGTTAAAAGACATTTAGTTTCAGAGACCAGTCTGTTTTTACCCAGATGTACCAGTTGTTATTAACAAGTGATAGCTTGTTAATAACATTAACAACATCATTACTTTGGTATTTACATGGCATTACCTAATTTTCACCTCTTATTATTACACTATTACCACACTATCAGCATTGCATTGACTGAGATTAGGTGAAGATAAATAAATTAAATTAACTTTGATTAAGGTACCCTAACTCACCAGGGCGCACATGTTGCCTTGTGGCAGTGACACTGCTACTGCATTATGAGTGTTTTCTATCCACCTCATTTCTATATATCAATTTTATAGGCACATCTGTCCCTCACTCTTTATTTATCCATGCATGTCGTGCTCTTTATCTATTAGCACCCTAATCTAAGAAGTGGCTTGGGTCTTGGTTGCTCACTTGCCACCTCCATGGGTGGTCCTGGCAGCAGTTTTTCTGCTGTGGTGTTTGTACAGTTCAGAGGTCTTTGTTTTTCTGGCATGTCTCTCCATGCTTACCAAAGCCGGAGGCCTGCTGCCTGTTTTCTTTTGCGTAGCTACACATCTGTATGCTTTCGGGGAGAAACGGAGCAAAAAGCAGAAAAACAGAAAGGGGGTGGAGAAGCAGGAAGACAGAGAAACACAAACGCAGTTCTGACTTCAAAACCAAGTTGCCACTTTCTCCCTGTAGGTGCATGTGAGAGTTAGTGTTAGCCCGTTCCTCTGACATAAACTGTGATTTGTTGGCAAAGTCTTGGCACACATGTTGACAGCCTCATTATTTATATTCCTTTTTGACAGCTTGTTTTGTGTAATATATGCACATACAGTACATGTTTCCATCCTCGCGCCGCCCTGTCTTCTGAGTTTCATAGGAATAAGTCAACGTAATGAATTTTGTATGAAAAAAACAGTGTTTCCCCAAAGGGTGTGTTACATATCAAACAGTCACTCAGTCACCAGTGCTTTATGGCTAATTCCCCCTACTCTGAACAAGGTCGTATTGTTCCCTATTTATATTCTCAGAATGATCAAAGGTGAAAAGTGATCCAACAGTTAATATTTCTAAATGTCTTGCTGAGAGCCAATTTTGTATTATTCAAACTATTTTCCCAGATGCATTTATTACCCATTCAGAATTTGAAATTCATGATGTGATATTCGCAGTTTGTGTGTGAACTGAACTCTGAGACAGTGACTACAGTGCAATTTCTCCATTTCCTTGTGCTTGGAGAATGATGGGTGGTGGGACATGTGGAAACAGCTGTTTAGGGAGGAGGATCCTGTGAGCATCAAGGTCAGGACACATTCACAAAGCTAGACAGGAAGCCAGGTGGAACAGGGCACCAATATATTGTATATAAATGTGAGCATGTGTTCATTTAGCAGGATGTATGTGTGTCTGTGCACGTGCCTATTTACAGACAGCACTACTGACAGCTTGACAGAGAGAAGCTTCACAGTGGGGATATTTGGCTATAACACTAAACAAACAATACAAGAAAGTTCTCCAGGGTCATGAGGTGGTCAAGTGAGTAAATGGGTTTGTTATATTAGGACTAAACTTACAACAGCAGGTTTGAGAGGACCACAGTCACCTCCAGAGGTATTTGCAGTGGGAACAAAGAAGCTACTTAGTGTGAACACGGAGGATAAAGGTCAGGGAAAGGATTGCTGCCACTCAAGAGGTCACAACCCAGAGCTGTTGTGTTACCTGGGAGAGCAAGACCTACAACCATAATACTGCTAGGAAGCTTGTTGTGAAGTGTTTTCAGTTAAATTGAGATCTGCACTTTTTGTTAAGCTGAGAGAGCAATACTATAGTTTTGAGTTAACCTTGAGTTAGTTAACCTAATTATTTTTTGAAAACTGTATCTATAGCCTGCAAATAAGGTTAACAGCGTAAGATATGACATGTTGTATAAATATGTAGCAAACACATAAAAGAGCAACTTTATTTCACACACCACATTTTTCATGGATAACTTATTCCAACTTGTTCTCTTGATAAGAGCTATTAAGCTGATAGACTTAAATTATTGATATGATATGCATATATCCGGGGACTGACCCACTGGGGCAGTTGATGTGGCTATATCTTTAAGACACACCACTCTGCAGCTCGCGTATGGGTGCAAAGGGCATGATTTCATTGATTAACAAGAGCAAAGGTTGTGTGTGAAAGGATAGAGGCTACTGAGAAGAATGCTGAATGCAACATAGCTCTTTCATCATCTAGCATGAACCACCAGCAGCTCTCACGCATTGACAGAGTTTCAGCTGTGCCTGACTCAGAGATTCTCAGCAAAATGGACGTTCCCTGAGTGTGGACCAGCATCGCATCAGTCAACTTAGTTGACAAGTTGTCCATCATTCTGCAGTTTTTGTTAGGGCAACAACTCTTCACAATAAGTGCTTATAGCATGTTTTGTTTGGACTGTTATCTGAAAACACTATCAGTGTTTTACAATTGTACATGTTTTTGGTTTAATATTACTGCTGCAATGAGTAAGTTGCACTCTACAGTTGTAGATGTTTAAGGATTAACACATTTTAACTTTATGTACTGTTTTTTTAGTTTAATCTATAGCAGTTTATCATATTCTATAAGGTCATCATATGTTTGTATATTGTAAATATACAGATATTTTCACTGGACACGAAATGTATGCAAAATTGTAATCTGAAAAGTAACTAGTAATTTAAACTTCAGCAATTCAAGTAAATGCAGTGGAATAAAAAGGTCAATATTTGCCTCTGATATGTTGTAGAGTAGAGGTACAGTATAAGGTTGTACAAAATGAACAAGTTAGGCACAAGCACATCAATGTTTTTGCATTACTTGAGTCAATGTTACATTCCACTGTTGGCAACATATTTGATGTCATTAACAGTTATACTATAAATCATATCCCTTAGGTAATGGGCTTTAAAATGTTAGCACCACAACATTGCTATCTCATATATCAAGATAATGAGATAATTGAGGCACAAATGTGAAAAACTGTTTGCTATGTCAAGAATGAATGAGATCATTAAGATGTGATCTAGAGATAAAAGTCTTCAACACATTGTGAGCTCTGGGCCTCAGTACATTTGACCTGAAATAAAAAAATGAAACCCCTGTTTCAGCACAAATTTTTCCATTAACTATTGAGGTTTAAGATACCCATGAATGAACTTTGCCCATCCTTGGACCGCAGCACCAGCCCCTCATATCTCAATGGGGTGGAGTTTTTGGATGTGCTGCTGAGATCTCTAAACTGCAGCAGTTGACTTTATTTATTCTAACTTGATTGTTTGGATTTGGGGATTCTGTTGCTCCTGCTGTGAAGGAAATTACTCTCTTGCTTGCTGGTTCTGAAACAGAAAATGGTTTTAAAACTATAACAAAACAAACGTTTCTTTGTCTGTCTTTCTGTTTTGTGAAGGATCCACATTCTCATTGGCCCTGTCAGGGTCAGCTAGCCGAGACAACTCTGTCAATGAGAAGGAGAAGAAAAACAGAATTTGAATCGTTAAATAGCTGGTGGAGTGATGAATTTATCAGCTGAGTACAGATCTCTGGGTGTGTTGCTTTTAATGTTTGCGTGCAAGCATCTTAACAGAAGATTGGCAGGATGGCCAGGAAAATTACGGTTGCAAAGTGCGTCTGTTTTTGTATGCACCTTTGAGATTGTAAATGAAAGACAAAGAGGAATAATTTGGTTGTTTTCTGGTACTCACTAAAAACTCTCATTAAGACCCCAAATCCAGGAGCTTGGCTTTAACACTAAGCACTCCTTTTGGAGTCGCATTGCAGGGTGTTCTGCTCCTGCACGTATCCCTTAACCTTGACTCGTGGTACACTACTGCATATTTGCACACACACACACACACACACACAGACTGCAATGAAATTTCTTGAGTTTGAGATATAGCAGTACGGTTGCACTCTGGAAACAATTACTAGGCAATAATCTTCACATTCTTTCATCCCACCACCAGCTCAGCTGATTAGGATAGCCACTGGTACGCAAGGATAACCTCAAACATACTCACACACACTTGCACATTTAATGTTTCTTCCATACAACAGAGTAGAGTAGGTGTTCTTGCTCCCTCTTTGGTTAGCAACCAGGCTTTTTGTCTTTCTCACACACACACACCTGACACTGGATTCCCAAATGATGATTAATGACCCTAGAAGTCTTTCAGCGGGGACCACCCATGGTCAAGATAACCTGCCACAAATACAGAAGCAGCAAAATACCATTCAGTCGCCACTTTTCTATTTACACATGCTGCGGCATCAGAAAGGTGCACTAGTTCCTGTGGAAACACTTGAAAAATGTGCACTCCCCCCGCTGTCTTCAATCATTTGTGCATGTGGTGGGTGTGTGAAGAAAGTGCAGGGGATTACTTTGCTACCACCATTCAAAATGCACAGCCGTCCTCCTTTTATTCTTTCCTGCAACTCTTCCTCATTTCTCCCTTTCTTTCCTCCTCTTTTCCTCAGTCTCCTCTTGCCCAGTCCATCAGGTGAAAGAATTACCCTGGCTGTCCTCTAATCTCTCCAGAGAGTTTTTCCCAGGGTGGAAACACTGCCATCCTTTTTCTCCCCACTGTCCCCGCCTTCCCCTTTTTATCAGTGTCAAATGATTACCTGGGGGGAAACTGAACTCGGCAACATTATGCATCAGGTTAGCCAGGGGGAGTCCAGCCAAAAACATCTCCTTCTCTATCTGCTCCATCCATTCCTTCTAACTCCCCGCCCCTTTCATGCCCTCCCATCACCTCCCGCCCACACTCTCCATCCCTGTGCCAGCCAAGTGCTGTGGAAAAGCCCCAAGTCCATCTGAGAGGAATTTCCCTGCTGAAATTTATATAAATTTCAGAGGCCTCAAGTTTTATCCACTGCTTATGAAGACCGATACTCCTTTGTCCTTTTAGCATCCACTTTTAGCTTCTTTTCCGTCTGCTTTTCTTCAATGCTTTCTTCTTTCATTTTATCGGACTCCCCTCTCCACACTTCTGCTCTACTCCTCAGCTATGTATCACTCTAAATTCACTTTCCTTTTGCCTTTTTTTTTTGCTTCTCCTTTAAATTCTTCCCTCGCCACCTTTTTTTCACTCCCCTTAACAGCCCTGCGTAGGCACTGCCTGCTGAATGCCAGGCATTCCTTTGTAAGGTTAGAACAGACAAAGGTGGACCACATCACCTGAAAGAAAACGGCCTTTTTGAATCATCACCCGAGGGAAGGAGAGGCTGATAGAAAAGAAAAGAGGGAGTATAAAAGCAGAGGAGAAAAGCTAGAGATGGGAGAGAGGAACACCTGTCCTCTGCTGTCCTCGCATGAACCTTCAACTCTGACCTTCGTTACTCGATATTGATTCCTTGTTTGATTAAAACGGGCTTAACCGAAGGAAAGTGCATTGGGTGTAGGTGCAAACCTTTAATCCATTATTGAAAAGATAGTTTTTGTTCCTTAAGCAAACATATTAGTTTATGCTATCAACTCAATTACAAACCCACAATACTTTACTCAGAGAGTGACCACACATTTGAATTAACAAGGTCATATCACAACCTAAAAGTTAATCCCAGTCAGGCTCACAAACACAAACAACTCCACCCTTCGACACACTCCAACCATTCACACAACCCACTCAACTAACATGCTCCCAAACAAACTCACTCCACCCTAAACACACCACCTTTCAGTAGAACAGACCCCCATGCGTTAACACATAGTGGGCCTATGTTTGGTGCAGCTGGGTGTGGTGTAGGCTTGAGTGTATCGGTGACGCCAGCCTGCCTTTCACGCCTTATTTTTGGGCTTTTGGCGTGCATCAAGGGCAAAGCGGGCGATGTGTGATGCAATGTAACGGTTTTCCAGTGAGTTAACGGCTGCTGTTTGTTTTCACTCTTACTAATGGAATGGAGCGAAGGGGAAAAGTGGAGTGAAAAAAGAGACACTTATGACGACCAGGTGTTTTTCCCCTTTTCTAGGGAATGTTTCACCTTGTAAAAGCAAGCAAGTGGGAGGGCACTTGTGTAGCATGCTGATGAAGTGAATGGTTTGAGGATTTTTCAAGGGGTGTGTGCTGACCAAAGGGTGAGAATGAATGCATGTTGTCTGAGAGTATTAGAGGGTGAGCTGAGATTTCTGAGCAGCTGGAGGCAGAATTCTTCAGTGGAACTGTAGCATAGCCACGGCTGGACGAGGCGTGGGGTTTTTTGTGAGTGATCCTTTATTTCTTGCCACATTTGGCTACAGAAAGCTATTGCTTTTGTGGTAGGGTGTGATCAACAACACGCACATGCATGCTCACGCGGAAACACACACCTAGGGGATGAATGAATGGCAGGCCTGACTACCACACAGGGCTCCTATTGATGACATCATTGCAGGGCATCTGGTCACTCCACCCTTTCCATGTTTTACAGAGCCATTCAGTCAGTTTCAACTGCATCATGACTCTTTCACAGACATGACGCCTATTGCTTATTTTTTAGTGATTACTGAATTTATCTGGCTCCAGTAATGAACAAAATTTTCCCTGTGACTCCGTTGGCACAATCAACACTTGGCCAGTTAATGACCCTCTATCACTATAGTACAGATATCTATAAATAGCTGGAGTTTAAATCAGTTCCTTAAATGCAGTTTAATCATGTTGCTATCTTGACAGAGGTGGAGAAGAGAGCAAAAGACATACACAAAACGCCATCTGCACTGTATGTTTTGCAATAATGACACTCTTCAAACAGCAGAGCCCATTTAATGTGATAAACATTATCCAAATATTCCCTTGTTGAGACAGTGCCGATAATTCTCGCGCAAGGAAAGGCTATGTTCAACCTGACTTTGAGTGTAATGGTTGGTAGATTACACAGTCTGGGGATGTTTATTACTCTTCATGAGCAAAACATGAATGAGAGACGTGTAGCAGGACTGCCAGATTTTGATACTATCTGGAATTTAAGCAGCGATTGAAGCAATCAATCAGTGGATGCTGCAGAAATGACAGGCCTTTGAATAAATCAGTCCCAACTGGCACAACGTGATGATGAATAAAAACCACAAAAAACCTGGACACTGTTTACCTTAATTCTTTCTACCCTGCTCTCTATCCTCTCGTTGCAACATTTCAAGCTCTACAATCCACAATCCCTATCAGATCTCTAACTCAGCCAATGGCTTAGTCCCAGTAGGTCTGTCAGGAAAAGGCTAGGCCAGCTTCCCTCTGGCTCGTCCAATCATGGAGCAGCTTTTTCTTCAAGGTCCACTACCATAGCACAGGGCCAGCTAACACAGTGCCAATTAAACACTGAATGCTAAGCCTGTACTGGCCTCAGTGAACCTCTCCTCTGTTGGACATTACCTACTGAACGATAGGTGTGACTGTAGTCCATCCAGGATGTTCGTTAACATTCAAGGCATGATTTCCAATGACCCATGTTGATGAGAATGTTTGCACTCTCCAGGTTAATGCTTGGCATGTTTTAAATGTTGGGTCTATCTGATACATCTTGTAACAATGAATAGCTGGGCTGTAGGTGCAAAACTGAACTGATATCATTTACTCCTTCAGCGATTAAAGACAAGAGTGTGTTACCATGAAATGGCATCAGGTTTTGGGCAACAGCACAGTTCCCTTCTATGTATTACACTTGTCCAGGTTATGTCATATATAAATATTATTCATTGGCCATTGGAGCTAGAATGCAAGTAAAGAGTTTTGTGGAGGACTTCGGCATTAAATTCTCTGGGTTGTTTCTCGCCATATCTACAGATTGACTTGATTTGATGATTTGATTTGTGTGTTTGTGAGCATGTATGAATAGCAAACTAAATGGCAGAGTGTATTCTGTAAAGGTAAGCTTGTGAAGGAGAGGAGATTAGAGGGTGGCAGAACATGAGCAAGGGACGCCTCCCAGTTCCCCTCTTCTCGTCTCTTTTTCATTCCCTTCCCTCCTCTTCATCCTACCCCACCCCTCTCTGTGCGATCGCTACCCCACCCCATCCTGCTCACTCCCCTCCTTCCTCAGTGCAGCCAGCCACAGACACTTGCTTTTTGTATGTAGGGGTTTAACCCAATGAACAATCCTGTCTGTCTTTCCCAAAATAAGCCAGTGGGAGAGGGATCGCCGAGTGAGCCAGGGAGATTGGAGCAGCGAGGTGCACAGCCCCTGGTTATAAGTCCTGGGGGTGGAAGCTCAGCCTGCTTGGACCCACAGCCTTTAGATCAATATACACTGCCTGCCTGACTGACTTGACTGACTGACTGAGTCTCACTCCACTGTTACTCACTCTCTCTCCCTCTCTGTCCTGTTTCCTCGTTCCTTCCCTCCTACTTTCCACCCTGGAGAGCAAGAGCTCACAGATTGGGAAGGTGCGCCTCAGACCTGCGTCTGGATAGCTTGAAGACGGCACAGAGAGTATTTCTCACTCTTCTCTCACTTGCTCTTTCATCCTCTCATTCACTTTCGCCATCTCTGACAAGAAGCATATGGATGGACTCTTTTCTTTTTTGCTGGAGGCAGAAAAATAAAAGTTAAGCAATTTGAAGTTGAAAATTTCCCTTTTTTTAAACTTTGGTGTGTTTTATTTTTTCTGCATTTGTGAGCAGCACTGGACCAATTCAGGGTGCCAGCTCTTTTTTCGGCTGAATGTTCATTGAATATTTGATGCCTTTGCATCCCATGGGAGACACGCGTGGCTGAAGCAAGGAGGGAGGTAGAAGAGAGACCCACCTGACGCTCACACCTACCACTGCCCTTACCCAGTGCACCGTGCCCTGTCCCGCAACACTGAGGAGAGAAAGGTAAGCCCTACCTGCCCACACATTTCTCTGGCTCCATTAGCATCCTTGCATCCTGTCATCTCTTGTCCTTTTGCATGTGGCTGCAGTGGCTGTGGCCAACAGAAACAGGAGGAGAGAGCAGGGAAGTAAAAATAAAAAACAGACGGTGCAATATCTTAGTCATGGGACCTGCATAATTCTCCTCAGTCCTAAGCTAGCGCACACTTATGGCTTGCAGATTAAAAAGAACAGGTACAGTTTGTTCGCTCAGCTTCAGGCCGGGCATACATACTGAAAGAACAATGTTACAGCATTTGAGTTGTAGCTGTGCACCCTCTGTGGATCTTTGAGGGTCCTGACTCTCTGTAGCCAGAGTAGAAAGTTTTTGTGTTTTCTACCTAATAGACTTGAGATGGTACTGAGCATTGATTTGGTGCTGTGTATGTGAAATTTCAGATGCAGGGCTAAAACAATGTTGATGCATCCATACACATATCTGGAACTTTCGCTGGTGATGTTGAAGTGGGCGTGGTGTGTTCTCAGAGTGTGTATAGAGGTGTGGCATTGTGGTAGTGGGACATGTAGAGTGGGTTTGGCTGAACAACATGTATTCTTATTATCATCTACCATGTGGATAGATCTTGTTTTTGTATATGTGAATGTAGTTGCCACTCATATCTCATGTTCTATCAATCTGCAGAGAGTTCTTGATTATTTGAGAACTTACTGAAGTTCAGATTGTGAGTGGAATGTACCGCAGTGAAGGAATACAGCAAATGGACACATGGTCCTATCATTTTTCCTCTTCTCTTCATCCCTCTGTTGCTTCACTCTGTCCATTCACTGTGACGCCTCTGGCAAGCGATGCTGCATTCCATTGTAACGACATCCCTCCATCGCAAAAGAGAAAGAGGAGAAATAGCCTGACCGACTCTGAGTCCTCAGGTATCCTGCATGAAAAACTAACAGAGACAGAGAGACAGAAAAAGATGAGCAGAAATGAAAACAGAAAAGACCAAGAGGAACACATTAGTGAAGCTTAGAAAACATGCAAAAATGGAGAGGGGATTCCAAAGTGCATACTTTGCTGAGGAGATACATTTTTTGATCACATGTGTTTCAGTGCACCAAATGCAGGCTTTTTTTGCAAAGCAAGGAGGCAGACAGAAGGAGAGCGAGAGACACAGAGAGAGAGAGAGAGTTAGAGGGAGAGAGAGTGAGAGACAGACAGACAAAGAGAGAGAGAGAGAGAGAGAGAGAGGTATAGAGTGAGAGAAAGAGAAACAGAGAGAGAGCGGGGGGAGAGAGTCTGGAAAAGACAGCTTTCTGAAATCCAAAAACATTTGGCAGCATCCCTCTATTTCACTGGCTTAGAAAAGTCAACTGGATATGTACCTGTGTGTGTGTGTGTGTGTGTGTGTGTGTGTGTGTGTGTCTTTGGTGCACATGCAGCTGCACATGCATGCTCTAAGGTGACTGAAATTGTGTGAGTATTAAAATGTGTTTCACAATCTTCAAGGGGAAATGGGTGAATGGATACACACTAAAGCATGAACTCTCCCCCTGAGTTCCTGAGCCTGCAGAGCTGCTGGTGAGCAGCAGCGTCGGCTTTACTGTTCAAAGTCGTATTTCCTCAGAAAGTTCAGGGCCTCTCATATAGATTTACTGGTTTCCAGTCAGTATTCCCACCTCCTCTTGGTTTCTATTAAAATACCTATAGGTCAGGAGATTTATGCACCTCTCTTCTTTTGCCGGCTTGCTGGCCTTCTTCTTGGCATGTATCTCCGTGCTTGGCATGTGCATGATGGCATCATTGTCCTGTAACCATCGCTACCTCATGCCACTGACTGGGATTCTCTGTTCTCCTGTGGGCGGCAACTGGTCACTTACTTTGTCACTGCCAGTTTGTCTGTGTGGTGCATTATTTACCCACAACTTACAGCCTGCAACCAGCTGCCTGTTCAGGCTTTTGATACAAATTGCTGAAGCGTGACCAACCATACACAAGCAACATTCACACTGAAAGTGCAGTGGCACACACAGCATACTTTATGCGCAGTACAAACACCTACATGGATTTAACACTGCTCACACACACAGAAACACATTTCAAACAGATGAACACACTCACGCGGTCTGTTGCCAAGCCGCCTGCTCATATAGTGTGCTGAGAGTCTCACGCCCCACTGCAGTCACTTTATAGACAAGAACATGCTGAAGTTGGTAATAAGCTCTTTCCTTATTTGATACTGTTTGAGGATGTTCTGATGTCAAGGTGAAAGAACAAGGGCTGTCTCTGTAGATCTGTAAGCCTTTTGGTGTGATTTCATATTAATTAGAGCAGCACAACAGAGAGAGAGAGAGAGAGAGAGAGAGAGAGAGAAAGCTCAGATGTAAGTCAGCATGTCTCCTTTATCATTCAGGTGCCTGATCATACTACTAATTGTAAATTCAGTGTTTGCTTAGAAATCTCAGTTACTCAGAGACACATGTGGAGTGGATGCATACCAGCAGTTATTTTCTAAAAGAAGGGCAAGGTTTTTAATTAAAGAAATAGGGTCTCACCGCTCTTGTAAAAAAAACCTACGCTTTGTTGCCACAAGGGGGCAGAATACCAGGCAGTTCGCTGTCCACAGACAAAAACACATGGCATCTTGTAGTGAAGAAAGAACTTGTGGGTTTTCTCAACATCTCTCACAAAACTAATTCCGAACCAAATCACCTCATAACACAGATAATAATCAGTGTTGCTTGTTATTCCTTCTCTAATCATCGTGATTCAGACACATCTTCTCTGACTTAGGGGTTCAGCATTTCAACACATTCCAAGTGAACTTACCCAAAGATCTTTGTTTTGTCTGTAGTCTTCTTTAAGAATGCAAAATCATTTCTTAAACCTTTTAAGTATCACTTTCATATGTGTGATATTTGTATCTTTATACTGTCTAATAGTCCCTTAGTGCGTTTTTGTGTGGGCTTTTGCATGTGTGTATTTTTGTGTGTTAGTGTGCACATGTGCTTCTATTACTCTCAGTCTTGTGCTAGCAGGAAATGAAGGAGGATGCCGCTCATTCTCAAGGAAAAGTAAACACACTTACTCCTTTACTTCCCTGGAGCCCAAACACCTTTAGAACACACACACACACACACACACACACACACACACACACACAGACAAAGTCCCCTGCCTGTGCCTTTTGTTTCATAGGTACTTCAACATGAAGAGGAAAGAGTGTGAAAACAGACCGCTCCTTTAATGGCTTCACCAACAAAGAGTATGTTTTCTTAAGGTGTTTTTTTTTCTTTCAGCCGGAAGACCACGTCTGTAATTTCAACCACATAAACACACTCATAATGTACGTGCACACACTCATCAGAGTGCGATACAAGGCATGCTAACTGGTGCCGTAGATAAACTGAATGAAGAATTGCAGTGAAGGGCGGTGGAAACAGAATACAGACCCTGGTCTTAATCAGAGCCTGGACCAGAATGTTCAAGATTAATAGGCCGGATTTGTTTTTCAGCTAAAAGAGGGAGAAGAAAAAGACAGAGACAGTCGAAGACAGAAACATTTTTCTGTGCAGCTGCGTAGAGATTCGCATCTTGTCTCTCTTTACTTCCTCTTGCCTCATGTGTTTATATTCTCTAAGCTTGTTTGCACATCACTGGTAGTCTTCTTGGCCTGCACACGCAGCTGATATATGTGGAAGTCAGTCAGCTATATGGCAGATAGTGAATCTGCACAAACATATAGCCCTCCAGAGTGGATGTAGCAGCACGTTATTAATCAGGTCCTTGTATTGAAGGACACTGTTTTGGCTCTCAGCTCTGCATGAACCCTAAAAAAACAGAGCAGAGAACAGAAGGAGGAGGAGGAGGAAACCGAGAAACAGTACAAAGTTCTCTATTATTCATATGCTATATTATTATTCATATATTAATATATCAGTTACGTGTATTCAAATAGAATTGAACTCATTTATTTCTCTCTCTCTCTCTTTCTGTCACTCTCTAATTCATTTGTCTGCCTCCCTTGATCTGTGTTTATGCGTCTCCCACTTGCTCTTTCGTTCTCTCATAACTGTGTCTGGACCAGAGGGAGTTTTTCCACTGGGCTGGCAGCAACAGGAGGACAGAGAAAGAGAGACAGGGAGAGCAAGTAGTGGGGAGGCTAAGCAGACGCCCCTTGTTATTTTTCCTCCGCCTCCCGTTGACTCTGTCAGCAGTGCTTCAGTCCTAGCTGGGCCTCCGATCTCTGAGGGGCTTGACAACATGCCCTCTTCAGCTATCAGAAGCAACTTATCACAGGCACGCTTACAGGACCGAAGCAGGAGGAAGTGTCTTTCATTACATTGCTTGTTATTTCCCCCTGTTAACATTCCCTTTTCTTTTGACTTTGTTCTAGTTGTCCCAGCTTCTGTCAACCCTTTCCATAATTTTTTTTTTACTGGTGTAGACTACAAATCCTCTTGAATCAAACCCCTCTTTACAAGACTCAAACTGAAACCCCTCCAGTAAAGCAACTTTGTTCTCCAGTGTCAGACATTGCTTTTAGTCCGTGAGGCCTGAACAACACGGAGTAACCAAGTCATGGACAAAACACACATTGAACAATGCTTTGTGGAGTCAAATCTATATTTTTTCAATAGTGAATAGGAGTCTTTTGGGACAGCAGCTAATGTTTTCAAAGGGAATCCAACAGAAGCAAACAGTAATGAAAGCCTCTTTGCCGAACAACACTGTTGTTCCTAGTTAATGGGATGTGACATTTTGCATTCTGCTGCTGAAGCTTCAATTTACCCTGGTTCACCATGGAATATAAGGAAACAGGCATTGGCTCATGTCTCCAATGCATGTGTATGACCTCGCCACTCAGCAATCCAACATTTTGGGAGAAAAAAAAAAGTTTAATCAACACTGTGCGCAGATTGTTTAATTTTTGCTTGGTTCAGGTAACTGTACAAATGAGCATGAGTGTTCAGTACACAAGGGTATAGGTTTATTTGCCTTTGGTCTTTGACTACCTCTCATTCATTGCCCCTCAGTTCACCGTCTGGCAAAAATTTTGTTTGGGGCTTCCAAAAGCAAAACGTTAGGCCAACTCTTAACAGGGGTCAACTCCTCGGTATAAAACTCACATTATCCCTCTTTTCATCTTGTTACAGACGTACTTCCCAAGCCAACTGTTTATTTTTATTATTTCAGTTCAGATGCAGGATGGATATATCTCTCTCTGATGGGTCGATATTGAGTAAGGGATTGGAAACAGCTCTTCTGAGACCATTTGAAAAGCACCAGACTTTGTTATTGTTCAGTCTGAGCTTGATTTAGACATGTGCGTAGGTGTTCGTAAAAAGAGAGAAGAGACTGGGGTTATTGTGGTGTTATGGTTCCCTCGGAGCGGGATAATAAAAAGCATTTTATTTCACAGAGCCAGATTTTCTGGAATAGGAAATGAATGCTTACTAAGTGATACATGTATTGTACTGCATGCTCACACACACTGGAGTTTTTTCCCCCCCCAATCTTCAGTAGCAGACAGCAACCCAATACCTACAGTCTATCAACAAGTTCTGTTCCTCCATTTACCTCATCGTTAAACTTGCAGCTGTTAAAGCAATAGTTTGACATTTTGAGAAATACGATTATTGGCTTTCTCAAGGAGGGTTAGATGAGAAGATCTTTACCAGTACTTTTAAATCGCCTTAATAAATTTAATAGAATAGCCCCGCACATAACCCCCATAAAATGACAATGTGTAATTTTAACACTTAAAATGTTGTACTAATTAAACATAAACACTATAATGTTAAGTGGTGAGGTTTAGTGGTGCTGGTAGGCTGATTTTTTCAGCCAGATATTTCTATCTGTTTCAGGTCTTTGTGCTATTCTTCTGCTGAGTAAACATATTTCCCAAAATACTGCAAATTTTCTATGCTAATGTACTTCTAAAGCACGTTCAAAATGTTTGATTTTGTATCCCTCTTCGGATGGCTGTCAGCACAAAAATAACGGCAAGAGAAAACAGTTAAGTTGCAGACTGAAGTGAAAAAACAAACAAACAAAAAAGACCTGAAAGATGCTAAAACTTCCCATACAGCTGAGGTTCTTACTGTGGTACAGTCACTAGAACCTAATCCGAGATTTACTAAAAGTCTCTAAAAGCTAACAGTGGGAGGTTATGAAACAAACAATGAGAATAATTTAGAAATATAAAAATCTGTTACTATATAATAATGTAAATACTGCTGAGCATGATATGAAAGGAAAACACTTCAGACTTAAGACATTGATCTCCCTTCACATATAAAACACGTTGTAGCCTTTCAGTACCAGGTGACTACAGGTGTCTCCCACATGGCCACAAACATCTGTGAGGCCTCTTTATTCCAGCCTTAAACAAACTGACACAGTTGTCACTTTCTACCCGGATAAACACCTAAAATTTAGCTTGGCTCATATTATTCCTCAAAGAGATTTAAGACATCTTATCCCCTACAGTGGACCAGCCCAGGCTTTTGACTTATGTCTTTACTTTTTTCTTTCTTTCTTTGTCACACTGTATTATGTATCTTGAAAGCACAGTGGTGATACAATGTTTTTGTGCACTTATATATTTGCCATGGCTCCAGTCCCATGTGAAGACAACATATCTAAAAAATAAAACAAAACAAATCAGACATAACACACAAATTTTCCTGGAGCCAGTACAGTATCCCGTGATTGTTTGATACAGGGTGCTGGTTCTCTCAGACTTTATGTTTAACTGGCCTTGGCTTTGAGACTTAATCCTTTCTGTACAGACTGTGAGCCCATTGAGAAACATGTGTTTCATAACGCAGTGCTCCAAGGCATTATGCAGCGTACAACACAACTAGTCCTTCAAGGCTTTTGTCCTAATCATTTCCTGTAATCAGCAGCAAAGTAGTGAAACTATAAAATGAAAAAAGCGACTTTGTGCTCAATGCAGCTCATTTGAGGTGAGTGCTTGGTGAACATTGCTTTACCGAGTGTATTCTGTATTGTGTGTGTGTGTGTGTGTGTGTGTGTGTGTGTGTGTGTGTGTGTGCACGTGGCCTTAACTACAGTTCTCTTGTTTCTGTTTATCCCTACAATATATGTAATGCTTCCTGGAGTTAGAAAGGAGAGGCAGGGCAGTCTGGCAGCATTTCTAAGTGCTTAAGGAAGCTGTTGAAAAAGAATTATTTTGTTACATGCTCAGAAGACAGGAAGGGTTGTTGTTTTGCCTTAGGAGGGATACAAGCGGAGTACAATTTCATGGGGAAGCTTTAAGGTGCTATACAGTGAAGACTGAGGTAAACAAACACAAGACCACTGTCTGCTTTTCCATCACACATTTACTTAGTTTTGTCAGTCAGCGTGTACTAAAGCAAGTATGAATGAATGTCAACTGCCATTTTAGTAAGTGTGCCCCATCAAGAGACTGTAAAACAGCCATGTATATTCACAGTGATGATACAAAGTATGTTTCTTTAGGTCAAATACAATATTCACCTCCCCCTAATTCGTCCATATGGGTGCAATGTATAAGAGCAAGATTAGAGAGATTAGGGAGCTTCTGTTGGCTGTAGTAACACATCTGTAGTCACATAAAAAAAGCACAGAAGCAAACTGTCTTATTAAAAACTGAAGAAGGTCAAAGATTTACATGGCCTGAGTTAAAACCTGGCTGTCCCATAGACGACAAATTGCAGAATAAGCTGACAGGAAGAAAACATCTTCTACCTGATGTTAACCATACAGGTCTGTAATAGTTTAGACAGTGAAGACTACAACCATTTCTGGTAGGATGTTCTTTGGCCAACCAACAAAATACTTAATTAGGGAGGACTTTGAATCAATTACCTTTCACTTTCATGTGGTTTGTAGATGGCTACATACTCTCCCTCCCCACTTTTCCTCCTCTTTCCTCTGCGAGCCGCCAACAAAAAGCCCTGTTGCATTGCCTCATTCCTAATTTGAACCAGAGAAGTGGTCCTTTCCTAACAGAGGGCCCCGGTCTGCTCTGCGAAGCCCAACAGTCAACCAACCCAACGGAGCCTGAGCTGGAGTGCTCCCAATGCTGGGCAGAAACCACACAAACCCAAGTCTTCCTGACATGTGGTGAAAGTGTGATAGGGATATGGGAAACATCAGGAGGGGTTAGGAAGGAGAGATGGCGATGGATCCATTTGGAAGAGAAACTTCCAAACTTGAAGTAGGACATGATGAAAATGGGGATAGGAGAAAGTGGAGGGGGCGGTATTTGCGGGAAAGAGGCAAGGAGAGGTGAAAGTACAGGAACAGATTTGAGGTAGAAGAAACAGAAAAGAGAAAATAAGCTTGGTCTGAGGAGCACTCAGTTTTTAGCTACCATGTGGCGTCTTTGATCTGGCAGAGGATTTGAATCAGTGTCAACAGAAACATGTAGGGGCCGTCTGTTTGCTCCCAGACACAGATCATTCCTCCATGAATTACTCTGCTTCAGTTCGCCACAGCCTCTTTACTACTCCAATGTTTGTTTACCCTGTCGGGAGCACCCAGACCATTCCTCAAGTTGAGCAACAAGCTCAGTAATACCTCTGAACTCCTGCAATCAGCTAAACTTTCTATGTCGTTAATCTCTGGAGGAAACAGAAATCTGGGTAGTTTTCTAGATTTAAGATATTTGAGTCTAACAGTGCTGCCTTTATATTCTGTACTTTATTCAGTAACGGAGTTGTTTCTCATGTAGTCTTTATATGCAGGACCCATTCACTCTATTCCAGTCACTGTTGTCGATCACAGGGATGAAGCATGTTCTGTATCCTTCATAGTCTTGATGGAAGAGGGAGGGGGAAGAAGACAAGGTTGGAAACATGTCTGCCAAATCGTTACATTGTGAGGATATGTCTTGGATGCTGTGTCCTTGCCACATGACAGTCTACTGATTCAAACCTCATGTTGGGAGCAATGAGAGAGTGAAAAGGAAGTTGAGTTAGTGGCTTGTTCATGATGAGACTGCAAAAAATCTATCTACAGAAACTAGCATCAATAGCCTCAAGACATCTTCTTTTTCTAAGCTGTACTTATCAATATTTTATCATGAACAATGAGTCAAATGACTATGTGTAATGTCAAAGTGTTCATTTGAAGTGATGCAGCCATGGGAACCTGCAGTTTTTCTTAGCAGTACATGGCTTATTAGCATCTTTCAGCTCATTCTTCTGTTTTTATGGATCAGAAATGGTTTGGGTTCAGTTGTACTGCTCTCTTCTGTTGATTTCAGTAAGAAAGCTCAAATTAATCAGCCATGGGCTACTTGTCCACAACTAGTTGGTGAATACAGTAGAGCATTTAGTCACTAAAGATATTTTCTCAAGAGCTAATGAAGATGAAAATACGTCCTAAGACTAGACTTACATTCACCAGGTGATCCGAATCAAATATGAATACTAATGTTGCTCTGTATCTGCTGGATGTGCAAAACTCTAAGCATTTGCTTACTGTGTGATGTTTACAAAAGTAAAAGATTCGAAAACAGATGTGTTACATCTTTGTTGTGATATAACCTTTTCTGTAAAAAACGATGGTGTCATCAGGATGGCTTGAGTTTGAAAACTTTTAACAGAAAGAAGAGGCCACTTACCATTTACCAGCCAGGAGCAGTCTAACAGAGAACCAGAATGCACTTGCCTCTACTGCATTGATCTTAGCTATTCTTTTCCTTTCAAAACTGCTCCAAAAAGTGTATGGAAATGCAATCCCAAATCACAGGACCTTTAATAATACTGTATATTTTACAATGTTACAATATATCTCTATGCACGACTGCAGTAAATGGGCCTTTCCCTTCCAAAGCTCAATCCTCATACAGTTTGATTTTCATTAGAGGAAATATAGAAAAATGCCCAGAGTGCACAAGTTTTCATTTTTTTTAAAAAAACTCTGAAACCAGCTAGGAGGATGGCATGTAGAGATACAGAAATTAAGTTTCAGCTTTGAACCTTGTCAATGGTTGCTCTGTATGCAGCATAAAAACAGACATCTGTGTTGGAAATGTGTTGGAAATT
Organism: Scatophagus argus; assembly: GCF_020382885.2. Classification (NCBI taxonomy): domain Eukaryota; kingdom Metazoa; phylum Chordata; class Actinopteri; family Scatophagidae; genus Scatophagus; species Scatophagus argus. The sequence goes on from NC_058509.1 coordinate 13,915,140, forward strand.
TTAAAAATATAACAAACATAAGGAGAACCATAGATCTCTGTCCTTAATCTCTCTCTCAGGGAGTGGGTCAGTCAGGACATCTTGTCTTGAGGGATGCCAAGGAAGGCCAGCAGAGACGAGCTAGGTGCAACGAAGCAGGGAATTGCATGAAAAGGCATTCACTCTCACCAGGGGAGAATGACAAATCCAGAACCCATCAACACTTGGGGGGGGGTATTTGCAGAGACCCCCTCCAGGTTAGCAGAGTACACATTAACAGTGCCCTAATGAATTGAGGGCCTTTCCCTGGTGCATTGTAGGCATGTTAGATCCGAAAACCAGGTTTGCTGACATTTTTCTCTGTATTGTGTTTCTTTCTGTTCCCATTTGTAATTCTGTTGATCACAAAAGATTTGTTGTTTCCCCTGGAGTTTTTCTTGTTGAAAGGAATTTCCCAGTGAGCACGTGGGAAGTGCTGAAAGTCAGGTTGTCTTAAGACAGAGCTCTTCCCACAGACGGATAAAACTCCTGTTGAGCTAAGATACAGGACTACAAGTGCTCCTGATACTACAGGAGAAAAATCTTTCACTTTGAGACATTTGATTTTCACCAGTCGAATAGCAATGGTTATGTGAACAGTATATGAAGACCCAGACCTTAACCATAGAGTAGGTGTGAGCAGATGTTCTAGAAAGTGACAGTTGGCATTAACACATTCATCCAAGATGTTATCTGTTGTTAAGAAAGTGGGAATGATAGTTCAAGAATCTGAGTGGCACTTTTGTTAGTGAGCAAGCAGACATTATTTTGTGGATGTCTCGTTTGAAGATAGCTCCTAAATGCATTACTATTAGCTACAAGCATACACCTAGATACATATTAAAGACTGCCTGCAGGGGAACTATGGGGACCAAAACTCAACAAAACAGAAACTGAGTTGCTCACATCTCATTGCTGCTTTCCTTCTTGATCAGTCATATATGTCAAACAAATGAGAGAAGAGTGTCGAGGAATGCACCTCACATAGTCTGCATCTATTAATCTGCAAATCTCCTCCTTGTGACACGCCATTGTCCCTCCCATTACCCTGCTATCAATACAATTATTCAGAGAGGAGGGGGGGGGGGGAAGAAAAGCATTAGTTGTAATGGTGCCAAAGTCCAAAATTGTCCAAATAGTTCTCAACCCAGCCAGACACAACAGCATATTCACAGTCTCTGCCTTTGCGTGGACTCAATTCAGTCCGGCACACTTTGATTCTGTCTTCTGCCTTGTCCTTTAGCAATTCTGGCATTTTGCTAAGATGCTGCCTACATGTTTTTTTCTGTCTATTGTCAAGAGATGGCATGACAGCACAGTTGTCTTGTTCCTGTTCCAAGGCCTGTTCTTCAAGTAGAAGCTGAAACTTTGTATCTCCTCTCTGGTCTGCATATTCTAAGCATCAGAGAGGCAGAGGTGCCGTCATGCCTCATCTGTTACCTCAGATGCACTTCATCCTATGTCCTCCCGGCATTGTCTCTTCCTGCGTTTCTCTATCGGTCTGTCATTCACTCCATAGACAGCATCTGGAATGTGTCTGCAGTCACTCTCAGTGTATTGTTCTGCAACAAGAGGGAAGTTCAGACAGTTACACAAAGTGTCTAAAGTGGGTGGGAGCATTTGCAGAGCTACAGACAGGCAGACCAAGTAATGGACGGTGATGTTTGTTAGCTGAGAAAATCATCTGATCTACAAGTATAGAAATTGAGAATGACCAGGAATGGACCATTTCCCCAAAAGTGTCTGAGAACAAAAACCATCTTTGTTCTGTTGACTTATGACCCTTTTGGAAACCCACTTTTAAACCCAGATGGAAGGGTTTTGTTTCCACTATCAGTCTAGACTGTGTTTTCACATCTGTACTCGTGCGATAAGCAAATTGTAGCAATTACCTTATGAGTGTGAGAGGGCAATTGTATTTTTCCTCATGGTTTGGATAATGTAACAGAGGCAGCAAGGGGGTGAAACACATAAGCAAAAAAGAGTGTGACCACTGTTGGAGATGTGGTGAACATGAATAGGTAGGATCTAGGTGGAGGTGGAGAGCCAGGCGGGAGGGGGTGGTGGGGGGTGGGAGGGTGTTGGATGGGGGGGTGAAAGAAATTTGGCATTGCTGATGGAAATGGGGTCTGGAGCCTGCACACATTTGTGCATAAACACATACATAAGCACACACAGAGGACAGACACCAGCACCTATCATTCAAATGGCATTTTAAGGGCCATTTAAGTCATTCCAATAAAAACTGCAGCAGTTATAATAGGTTGTCCAGGGGAGACAGAGGGAGAGACAGTTATGGCATGTGCAGGCTGAAGGGGTAGTAGAAAGAAAATGCAGGAAAAGTAAGTCAGACAGTGTTTGTTTTTAAGTCTGCACTTTGAATCTTTTTCAGGGAGGCAAGTTCTCCAGTCTGGGAAAGTGATTTACTGATAGCAGAGAGATGTGATGAGTTTATATTCCTGCCAGTCTCAGTAATCAGTTTTGTCCTTCCCTTATCAGAACTTGTGATATTTCTCACCAGTGTAGTTCTGTAGGCTAGACACTAATGCAGCTTCTACACTGACCCCATGTTGAAAACTTGTCATCAGAAAACATTTAAAAAAACATAATTTCCTATATTAACGTCTAATTTTGACCCTGTAATGCATTTTACTGTCTTGCGGTCATCCTAATACTGATCTGCTTACCCTAATGAGCTATCCATCACTTACTGTTGTTTCATTGAGTTGCTCCCGACTCTCAGACGGCCTTCAGATGACAACCTCCTTCGAAAATGTGACAGACCAGACCAACATGTAACAGGAAAGTAGGGAGGGAGTTTATCTGTCTGCCTCATGACCTTAAATCTTCATCCAAGGCCAACAACTGCATATGAGGCGTTGCATTCCACCGACTGTTATTTCGGCATTATGTCTATTTGCACTGTTCTCATCTGAGGGGCTGTGAAAAGCCGTCTAAACACAGTTCTCTCATACCAAGCGATCTTGGCCAGTGTTAGCATAGCCGAGTGAGCGCAAATATGGGGCAGGATAATGAAGACGTAGGATAATCAGCACTAGACATAATTTTGTCTGTGGTGCATGTTCACAGCAATAATCCCCCACATAAAATTGTCTTCATAGCGAGAATTTTTTTGTGAAAAAAACATGCCTTTTGTAATTTGGGTAAACTTTAAACAGCCATACTTTGCTGGAGTTATACTGACAATGGTCTGCTGGTTGCTTTTTGCAACATATTGCAACCTCGGTTTATTCTTCTCCTCCATTTGCCTCACACAGTCCTGCATGATGCATATGCACACCTAAACATATATGTACACCTATATCCGCATATGCATACCCACACTCACGAAAATGTTCTGAGGTCTGAGCATCAGAACATTTTTACAGACCATTCACAAGCCATTACCTCAGATTTACAGAACACATTAAGCTGGTCTCCTTTACACTCACTTACCACAACATGCACCACCTCCTCTTCCAACGCATGTAAAGTTTTCTTAAACTTATGTTTGAACATGAGTCTCTGTCTCCTGTCCCCATCCCTTTTTGTTTTGAATTTTTTTTTCTTTAAAAACATACACACACAAAGAGTGTTGTGGGTTTCACTCCTACCTCTCCAAACCTAAGTAAACACACTGGCTTCCAAACCATACAGAGTCACGCTAAAGAGACGAGTCAGACAGGACCCAGGTTTATGCTTTCTCAGCAGTGGATGAGTGATTTGAAAGGAAAGAGGGGTTTTGTGGGCAATTTATATACGCAGCACTTTAAGTCATTTCAGGGTCACTTGTGGGCTGCAGTTCTTTTGGGTCTGGATGGACCACCATATCTCTGTTTGATGGTCTCCTATCACACTTGCTCTGTAAGTTTTTCAACAGAATTTCACACTTCAAGAGGGGTAGTGGAAGATAGATGTTTGCAAGTGCAGATAATAGAAAAGACTGGGCATACAATCCCTTACCACTGAGTACTATGTACCCTTAGAGCACATTTGGTTGATGATACTCTTAACACTTCCCTCCCTTGTGCACTGCCCACTAGCATGGTGTTGCTCAACTGGAAATCGATGGCACAAGTCATCCATGTGGTTGCATTTTGTATCTTGTGCCAGTTTCAGTGGGAGTGATACAGAGACCTCCAAGGGGATTAAAACAACGACATCTCACAGTCAGGAAAACTGGTTGCATATTTCCAGCTACTGCAGCAATAAACACGTTCACACAGAGACACATGCTGATACACAGAGAGACCCATGGGTGTAACTATCAAACTGGTTAAATCCAGGGGAATGGTAGAATGGACAGGCACTGAAAAGACATTAAAATTATTAATTGTATGGTGAGACAGAGGGAGAGAAAGTATGACATGTGCTGGGCCCATGACAAGTGCAGTGGTGGAATGTCCTGGGGTGTTTGTCTCTCCACACCTGTGGAACTAATAGTGAGCCACTGAAGTCAGATGTCCTATGAAAATATTTAGTGGAATGAGAGAGAGAGCTGGTGGGAGATCACTTCTAAGGTTCATACCTAAAGACAGGCGTGTAGTTTGGCTAACGTGTAGGATTTCCATTAAACGGCAGGTTTGAGGAACAAGATAATTGCTCTAGCAGAGACTGTAGCCTGAATCCCATCTCCTTCTCCATCACAGAGGCACTCTGGACCATGTGCTGTACAAGATAAACACAGTGCATATGCTGTTTTCAAGTTCCTAAATTTTACATGAATTTTGTAATTCCAAATATACTCTCTGTATGTTTGTGGAAACCACACAATTAGTCATTTCATTGTGAGCATATTGTCACAGTTTGACAAAAGACCAGTGAACATTGGCATATTTTAAGTTAAAGTGAAGAGTTCAAAGCCCTTTTGTTGATTGAGAAACATGTGTCTTCAGGGTGTGTGAAGCCTTTTTATTGCCAATTAAATTCCTTTGAAAAATATGCATGACTTTTAAGCTACACACACATTTTCTCTTCTTTTTGTTTTCACCCGACAACTGTGATATTCTTGCAAAGGTTTTATGAGGTCAGTGAGGATGAGAAGCCAGAATGTGGTATGGAAATGGTCCTGGTAGCATTAGAGGATTGGTTGAGGCTTCCCACTGATGCAAACACTCCAAACTTGCTCCTTTCTTCTTTCTTTGAAGTCAGTGATGGCAATAGTTATCACAAGTGTGGTTAATGCTGAGACTGGGTCTCTTACAGCACAAAATAAGCATGCTATTTATTAGTTATTTTTCTATATTTCTGCCAATGTAGAAGAATATTTTTCATGTGCAATTCTGCTTGTGTTGAGGAGGATTCCTTGATCACATATCATTATATGCCTTTAATGACACAGCTGGCAATACCAGCGGTGCGGTCATTCGGTCCACCACATTGATCCACACTGAAATATCTCATCCCTTGTATGGGTTGCCATGAAGTTTAGTACAGATATTCATGATGCCCTAAGTCAAGTCCTTGTGACTTTGGTGATCTGCTCACTTTTCCTTTAACAGTTCACAATTTTCCTTTATTCAGTATCTTGCTACACTGGCAGAAAACCTTAAACAAACATGTCTAATGTATCCTGATGACCTGGGTGATCCTCCAGCTTTTCAAAAAGAAAAGAAGTTTTTTGTCATGTTTTTGTCTTCTGACATAAAGAGACCCAATTAACATGAAAGATGTCGATTTATATTCTTAGAAATTTAAACACTGAGAAATGAGAATGTCACTGTCTCATTTGTACTAATACAAAACTACATTTATATTAAAGCAGATCCTAATGTAAATACCACTCTCTTTGTATGAAACTGTAACTGAGTGACAGGGGTACCTAACATGATCCTTGGAACTGACTAGTATGGGATTTGACCCTCTGACCTTTCCAACTGTTTCATAATTGGTGACATTTCCTAGGTCACTGGGAGTCACAGAGCATGCTCAGTTGGAAGCAAGAAGGTGGTGATGGTCTGGTGGGTTGTAACTGACAGGTGCTGAGCTTGGGAGCAGATGCTGGGTGATAAATGTAAAAACTGAGAACAGGCTAGAGGTTCAAAGGGAAGCTGAGCTATTTCTTGGTTTTACAGTGCTATAGGGTCACATTCCTCCCAGAAACAGACTTTTAAATCCTCTCAAAGATGTTAATGAAAGAGGTGTGAATGGCTAAAGGATGATTTCTTGCTCAAGTGATTATGTATTGAGGGATGTCGAGCTGTCAAGTTGTGTGGAGAACGCCAGCTTGGATGATGTGAACCAAAAGTCCATTTCCCAGGCGTCTTTGGTCACTAGAATAGAGTTAACAGTGGGCAGGCTGAGGGTGAATAACCCCATGGATCAAGCCCCATCTAAAGCTGTGGCAAAGCGCCGAGCTGCCCCATACCACACAACTCTTCCCCTCACCCAGACTTTAATCTTCATCCCACTTTGATATCAAAGACAGAATTGCTAATGTGGGAGGAATGGCAGGAAGGAGGGAGAGAGGTAGAAAGAAGGGGAGTAATGGGCAAATAATTGGGGAATATGGTTTCCAAAGCTGTGTTATTTTTTTTATGAAGCTGGGGGACATATTCAAGTATGGAGATCAAACGATGTGGTGCTTTTTATGTTCTCAGACCACAGTGAATGAAGGAGCTGAGGTTTCCCGCAACAGCCTGCTCTGTGTCATCTGAGGAACTCGAGCTCCTTTCCCTCCCCCTGTCTCTCTTTCCACTTTTCTCGCTAGTTTCTCTCCCATTCTTGCCATGTATTGGCTGAGTCAGTTGTTGGAAATCAGTCTGGACTGTGCTTGGTTCAGTGGAAGACGTCCCTTAACTAGTCTGCAGATTGTATCTTTTACTCTGGCAGTGAAACTGGTGCACTGTTAAACCTGTCTGCCATGTAGTTCTTCCCTACTACCTGACTGATAAATCACTGCAGAAGTGACTGAGACATTTTCTGTAGCTGTTAAAGTATCAGGTGTTTAACAGAACATAACGTCTGCTGTGTGCAGTTTGACAGTTCATTAACAAGGGTGTATCCCAGAGGAAATGACACATTTTCTCATCGATGATGTCACTCACACTTTGCTTGTAGAAGGAAGGCATCTGCCTGGGCAGAGCAAGACCACAGAGTCAACCTAACCTGAGCCACTGATCTGGACCCGCACTATTCCAACTGTACTTGGCCCAATGCCCTGTCACTCCACTTTGCAGTTATTTGCCAACTGACAACTTGTAAACAAACTTGCTGAAAGAGGTCACTCAAGGCCCACTTCCCCCTCAAATCCCCTCTTCATCCTTGTCATTCCTTATTTTGGCGTGTCAGTCATTTTGGTTTGTTTGGAGTAATAACACAGCGGAGACTCCCGCCCTTGGAGAGGTTTAGCTCACTGGAACGATGGAATATGACATCATGAAGGTATACCTTTCACTCTGTCTTCTTTATTAATGTTCCATATTAGACCCTTTATGTGTCATACCGCACAGAAGTTTTCTTGTGCTAGAATGAATGTACAGTAATTAAGCTTTTTGTGACTTCTTAAACCTGCAGCAACATTTCTTCTGGCCTCTTGAGTGCAGTGGAAACAAGCTATAAACACAACACTGACATATTATCACCAAGGCGATAATAACTTATTAACATTTTTTTACATATTCAGCTGAAACGAGCAGAATCAGTATTCATCTGGAGCCATACTTACGGCCATTCAAGTCTAATTTTTTTCTATCTTTGTCTCCACTAGTTCTTTCAGGAAATATCTGAGTGTCTGCCTGCTGAAAGCTACACTACTTCAGCTACACCACATCAGCTTAGCTTAGTAGGCATATGTCTACTGTTTGGTTCTGGGCAGGCAGTGTACAGGTAGCATTTTTTTTAATTTCCACAGAAATTAGCTGCCTGCTGTGGGCCAGAACACCAAAACCAGCTCAAAGTCAATTCAAGACTCGAAGAACTGGGGGCTGCAACACACAAAGGATTGGACCTTGATGCAGATACTCAAAGCACAGCTGGTGCAGTTCATTTGTACTAATGTGGGAATATGTTAATTTTACTAAACCAAAAATGATAAAATAAATAAATAAATAAAAGGCTTAGGGGATGGTGAGGCTGATAATGGTCAAACCTGGAGAAGACAGTCCACAAAGGCAAACAGATCTGACAGGAAGCAGTCAAGACTCAAAAAACAGGACAAACACCAAAGATAGGAAGTGAAGTTACTGAAACAAGCAGATTAAACAGGAATCACAATATGAGAAAACCCAAAGACCATCACAGCAACTTCAGAGCTGGGTGGTAATTCTCCGTGGGTTAATCAATGCAAACGACCTATTTCGAGTACAAGTAGCAATGTCATCTATTATTACTATAAAAATAGCGACTACAGGGCCTTTAAGCAGGAAAACTTCAGACAGAACAGCAGCTACAACACCCAGATGTTCAAAAGGTCAAAACTGTTTTTTGAAGAACATGTGCACCTTGTGCTACCTGTGTAGGCAACTGCATTAGTCTTTTTGTCTCTTAATTTATTTGCTTTGGATAAGCTCTGCTCAAGGAGCCTGGCCTCCGCCACCTCCCAGTGATGCTCCATCCTCCCCCTCGTCTTCTGGTGTCCAAGGATATGTCTCATTCTCATGTCTGTGGTGTAAGTTTTATTCCTCTCTAACTCTCATATTCTTCCCACCAATCCTCCCGTCCCCTCAAGCTGCCAAGTGGAGACAAAGAAGCTGCTTCAGCCCTCCTTTGGTCTGGTGATTATCTAAGCGAGGGCCCATCAATCTAAACTAACTCCAGACTCCTAAGAATGTCCCCTTCTTATGGCTGCCAGGTCTGAGATAAACACAAATCTGATCTTGAGAATCAACCCTTAATGAACCATTAGATGCATACAGGCTGATGGAGACTCATGTCAGTCTTATTATAAACTCCTAAACTGTGCTTTGTCATGCTAGATAGCCTGATATGATCTGATTAAAAGTACCAAACACAGATCCCACTATTCAAAATCATAGAGAAATACTTCTTCACTGTTTCTTTATTTCCATTTAATTTCACCCATTTTCTGCATAATAAGAAGGTTATTATTGCGTCTAGCCTCACAAAGGTTGAATGTGCTGTTTTATTGGCTCTTGGCAGCACTGCAAGAATTCCATGAGGCAGGTGAACAAGGAAATGGAGTTCATTCAACACTACACAATTATCTGAATGTTTGTCGTCATTAAATGCTCTTTCAGTTTTTTCCACCCCCTTTCCTGATGAACGGCACTCAAATGTGACATTCTGGGGAGAAGACCAGACACTTTTACAGCCCATTAACCATAAATTTGTCCTGACATTTTCGTGTTTACAGCTGTAACAGATGTGCAAATTATTCCTTTTCAATAATTAAATCATACTTATTACTACTACATATTCTAACACTCATGTAGGCATGCAGACATTTCAGAGGACTTTAAGAGTCATACCCACATTATATAAGTTTGGAGTGATGTTATTCAGCCAGTTTTGGGTCCCCCTAAACTGTCCCAGATTGACTACGACGACTCCAGCCGCCTTTGATCTGCGTCATGATATCTTGTCTTGCAGCATCTGGAACATTCCATTGTGTGTCTCTGATCACCTCCTGATGACTGGGATGTGCAGATAAGGGAGAGGGAGCGAGGGGATCTGGTTTTAATGATAAAAGAAGCCCTGATGAAATCAGTCACACAAACGGGAACTGAACAGGGAGTCACCCCGATAACGATTAGTGTCAAGAGAGTGGAGGGGCATTGACAGGATGGGAGGGAAGGTCAGAGGGAGAAACAGTGTCAGAAAGAGAGTGAGACAGAGAGAGTGAGCCTTTATTTTCAGTGAGTCGATTTTATTGGAAATAGTCTTCCTGTTGGTTGGCCTGGCTGCAGAACTGCAGCATCTCATTTGCCCACTTTTTCTTTCCTTCTTTTCAGTGTACAACATATGCTTATTGAAACAAGACACAGGGCTCCTGGCAAACCAACATGTTTCTGTCTCCTTTCCTTCCTTGATATTTAACAAACACACCTGTCGTACTGGATCACAAGGAAACAGCACGCCCAGTTTGCCGTCTGCATAAAATCAGGAATTTCTCAGCTAATGGCTTTAAATAATCCAAACACGTGTTTGGATATCTTAATTAATGTGTTGGCTGTGGCATTTTATCACTTGTCAACCTGTTTGTATATGACTCACAAGGAGAACACAATGTACTTCAACAAGGAAATATCTGCATTACTTCTGTGAAGTAATTATTCATTGCATTTGTTTTGTGTGTGTGTGTGTGTGTGTGTGTGAGAGTGAGAGAGAGAGACACAGAGAGAGAGAGAGAAGGAGAGAGAGAGACTTACTCAATCATCCAGAAAACTCAATAGCTGTGGTTCTTTGCTCTTAGATTTCTTAATGTATTGTATTTATCACTAGACATTTCGATAGCTATAATCCACAATATATTCATAACACACTACCACATAATTTCACAGCTGTAGTTTGCTTAAAGGACAAGTCTGGCGATATTCTATATTTTCTCATTATCCTGTGAAAAGTTGTAATCAACAATGACCCTGCTAACATGTACCGTCTGTCTGGAAAATCTTATTTGTCTGTGCCACAGACCTCTGTTGTTGTCCAAAACAGAACAATGAGCCATGCATGCTCTCACATTATCCTTCTTTACAATTCACATTAGTTTATTTTTAGTCAGTCCTACATACACCTCCCTGCTGCTGCAAATGTGTATTTATCCCCCAATGAAAACAGTATCCAGCAAATGCCCAGTTTGACTACAGTGCCCAGCTTTTAAAGTACATTTTTAAAAAAATAAAACTTCATGCTATATTATGTACACAAATATGATTCTGTAATGTATGTATTGACGAGATGATATTTTCATGTTGTCGGCTATTGTGGACATTTCGATATACCCTGATGTAATTGTGGTACCACAGCAGAGTGTCTCCTTACCTTCAAAGCAGGCAGACAATCCAACAATACAAACCATTCTTGAAAACTTTATATTCAAAGTTATCATAAGAGCTTAGTCATTAATAATGTACTTCTATTAGTATTTGTGGCGGACCACACATAAAAATGGGCCTGGTGTCAAGGGTAAATTCTAGTATATTAATCAGTAAAATACACAGTCAGTAAGGTGAGATCAGTACAGCACAGTACATAGGTACTACTTGTAGGCACACACTGAGTTGAGGCTGCATCTTTGTGTAATATCACAAACTAAATCAGACATCCAGTAATATGCAATAGTGTGAAACAGTATTGGGCATGACCCAGCCCATTTCCCATTGCTCCTAATCCCGGTCTGACAATTTGGTCTTACCTGTGCTGCTCTCTGGTTCCTATAGCCTTCCGCCTTCACAGGGCCTGGCACAAACCGACTGTACACTAATCTAACGGGGGGTATCACTTGATATTCTCATGTTTTTACAGGATCCCATGAGTGTACATCAGCAGCAAAATAGCTTCTTTTATGTCTTTCACACTAAAAAAGGAAACTGATTATGACTGTTCAGATGAAGCCATAATAAAAGTCCCACTTATCACATGCTTGCTGCAGTGTCGTTTTAATAACCTGACAAAAAACTGCTCCTGAAATCTTAAAATTATTGCATTATGTGTGAGGGATGACTGGACATAGAGAGCATGTTTGAGAGAGAGCGTATTGTTACACACTTACATGTTAAAACTTATCACTCTCCTCTTAATGCCACCATTGCTGTTTTTATGTCTTTATATGTCTTTCCTACCCTTCACACAACATTTTTACACCTATATTGACAGAATTTTGCTCTCTCACACACACAAACACACAGCCATGTTTATACAGCCCAGCGGTGGATTTCAGGAGGTGTGAGGCCAGAACTGGCAGGGTCCTCTTACACAGCCGGTGCTCTTAGCCAACAGCTAATAAAGACTTGCATTGATCCTGATGGGTGGGGTGGGCTTCAGTGAGGACCACAGTCAGAGTAGGCTATGCACTGTATGCTGGTGGTCTGGTTAATATGCACGCATGGATGTGTGTGTGTGTGTATGAGGTGCTTTGTGGGCTCTTTTCAGCTGGCTAGGTCTGGAGACAGAAACACCCAGCTGGGGTGAGTGGTGTTTTAAGTGAGTGATCAATCAAACAGAGGCCAGTGAACAATTAAAAGTTCTCAACTGGGATTCAAACCATCCAATGGATTTCCATTTTAAAACACAGTGTGAGGTGGGCAAATACTGCCTATGAGACCTGATATCCTCAGATATGTTTGGTGTTATATAAAGACTCCCAAGAGCAAACACACTCCTCACACTACACTAACCCTGAACAGCCAAATCCAAGAGCTCACAGCACATCACTTTGTGTCATCCCATCCCACCTCCTCATCCTCTGCTGGTTCTGTGTCACACTGTCTGTGTCCTCAAGCAACAATAGTTCACCTGCTAACTCATTTCCTGTTTTCTTTTTTTTAAGCACACAACACCTTTAGTCAATCTCTTTTGTTGTTGACTGTCAAGGGGCACCTGTATCATCTTGACATGAGCTTCAGGTTTCACGTGGTCTCACGTGGTATTCTTGTGTTATTTAGTTGGTTATTTGCAGTCATTTCCCTGCCATATATTTTTAAGTGCTTTTAAAATGCAACTCTTAACATATCACACATAAGCATTTCAATACTTTCATCATAAAAGGAAAATAAGTAGTGACCACACCATACCTCAGTATGAGACATGTATGTTATTTTCTTCTCTTGTTCTCAGTCAGGGCAATGATTTTAGTACAACTGCATTTGGAAATAAATGAAAATTCAATGTCCTTGTTAATGCCTCTTAATTTCCATGTAACAATGAAAACTTTTCAGAAGTTACTTAGTCTCACTTTTTAATCAACTGGTGGAATCCTTGATCTGAAGTGGTCACAGAAATGTTGTTGCACTGTAGTTTCCAGAGCTTGCCAGTCAAGCCAACAGTTGGCCAGTGTTGTGACATCATTTCTTTCTTGTGTGTTGCTTTTTGATTTGACATATATTCTAATAAATACTACCCGCTTTTCCGTTTTTCAAGTGTCACTTTTTGTTTGTTAAAGATTTTTCAAGAAAAAATTTTGAGTTTTTAAGAAATTATTATACCTCAATACCTTTTTTGTGGCGACCAAAATGTGTTCATATTGAAAGATTTCAACTTCTGAAAGCTAGCATCAAATACTTTGTCAGGACTTGTTAACGTATACTGTTCATGTATTTTTTGTTGAGTAATAAATGTGAACGCACACCATACAATATACTTGGCAAAATAGTACAATTCTGGCAAGTATATTGTATGGTGGCTTAAATGGTCTAACATTTAACACAGTTCTGATACTTTCAGGTCATTTTGTTCAATTAAAAAGGGGCTTATAAAAAGTGTTAAAACCTCTCAAAATAAGCAATTTTTGTTATGAAACTCCCGTTACCTTTGACACTAGTATAGAAATATTTTGAACAAAATACAGCAAAAATGTAAAAATGAAAATAGATATGGGAGAGTGCTTTGTCAGCGTTGCTCCAGCAGAAATCATACAGATGATACCACGGATTTACAAATTGCTGGTTCAATATTTTAGATGGGAATACAGCTCCAAACCACAGTATACTGGGATTTCTCTCTTCCTGGTCTATTGTCTGCCTTTTTGGTTGTCTCCCCTGCTGTGTGTGCCAGAGAAGCCCATTCAGATGGAGCCCAGTCAGTCTGTAGTCCAGTAGCCTCCAGCACGGAGGCATTTCGGCTCCTTCGGGGGGATTTGACCAAGATTTCCTGCCCCTTATTAAATTATAATCTCCCTTCTACCTCTGTTTCTCCCCTTCTCTCCATTTTGGACAGAAAATATAGGCCCCCCTCTCTGTTTTGCTGCCAGCTCATTTGTGTGTTTGCGTGTGCGCGACTTGTGCATGTACGTGTGAAGCTGTTTCGGCTGCCAGCGGAAGGAGTGTGTGAGATGATTGGCGGGGCACGCATCTGAAGTGGGTCAACAGGGAGCTCAAGAGCTAAAGCTTTTACTTTCTGCTCCCTTTTATTTTCCCCATCCATCTCACTGTTTTTCTTTTTGCCTGTCGTAATGACTTCATGTCTCTTTCGTGAATTCTTGCTTTCTCTTCCTCTTCTGTTGTTTTGGTTTTGTTTACAGTCATGAGGCACCTTTCTTTTCTTTTTTGTTTTTCTTCTTCCTGTCTCTTGTTTCTATCTCCCTCCATTGCCACCTGTGGTGGCCTTTGACAATGTGATCCGTATTAGCATAGTGTTTTCAGGGAGTGTGACTGTGGAATCCTTTGATAGAAACAGACCACAAGAGGACTTTTCTGGGCTTTTCCCTCCTGGAAGTTAGCCCCAGCTACGTGCAGCTTGGAACTTTTTCCAGTCCTGGCAAAAAAAGAATGGAACAATTGATGGTCTGCGATTGTTCCAGGTTTAGTTGCCTTATTTCACTGCCCCAGAGCATTTTTCACCTTTCTATGCTGAATCGTAAATACAACCATGCACACAAGCTCTGCATGGGGTTGACTTCGGCCAGTTTTGCCTTTTGGATGAACTGCCACCATGAGTATTTTGACACATTGTCAGGAAATAACACAGCTATGTTGCAACAAAGCTCACTGTGAAACTCATTATAAGAAAATTATGATTCATTCGCACGGCGACTTGTTTTGAGCTCTTTTCTTTGTATCACTTTTGTCAGTGTTCTGTGTGTTCCCTGGCCTGTGTCTGCTGCACATTTCAGAGGCCCCATTCTGGCAGAAGCAAAGCCACCCACCCAGTGAAGGGAACAAGGTAACAGCTACTTGGAGACTTTGAGAAATGGCACAGAAACAGAAGACATAACACAGACCAAGCCCAACCCAGCGCATTAGAGCCCTTCAGAATCTTGCAACCAATCCCTGATTCTGTACAGCATCCTATCCAGCTACTGAACAACTGACCATTTGCTAAAAATCTGACTCTGAACAGCGCTTGTCCAGTCATTATGAGACAATATCATACCTTTGGAGCAGTGTCTATGGTGTCTTAGCCATTACAAATTTAGCCATATTTTATGGACTTACAAATTAAGTTAGAAAAATCCCAGGTGAGGTCTAGAATATCCATTGTGCTGGAGAGGAGATGTGATTGTGTTACAATAGCAGTTCTGTCCTGCTCTTCATTTGGTTCGGGGAAGAAGGCCAAATGTGCATTAAATCATATTTTGTTTGTGTTATTCTATTACTGTACAATAATGATAACTAACTCTACCCAGCAATACAAGAACAATGTTGCAACTTATTTCCTTTTTTCTCTTCATGGAGCAACTGGTAGAGATGCCAGCATTTTGTCTGGGATTTAGCTTCAGTGTTTTAGCCTGATGGCACACATGCAGCCATCATGTGCATGTTTAAGATCCTTTAACAGAGTTGTTGTTTCACTCTGAGTCAGTTGAAAACAGTAACATGTTCCCAATTTCATTTTACGTATGGATAAACATAATATAGTCTACATTAGTTCAGCTATAAACCAGCAATTTTGCCAAGGCAGAGCTCAAAATTGATGTCTGCCTGCTTGCGTGGGTGAAGTAAACTCTGTTTGGACGAATCTCTCATGCATGGAGAAATGCTTAAAGACGCACATCATGTAATTTCAACATTTCTTTTGAGCTCTGGCGAGGCACTGCCTGCTCTTCCTGAGCTGACGGCACATCACTGACTGCAAACAGAAAAAGTCAGCTGGAGTTTTTGTCTAATGGACTTTTATGGTTAACGTTACCATATGCTAATAGTATGGTATGGACAAAATCGGTTGTCAGAAGTACATAGATAGATACTTTATTGATCCCAAGGGAAATTCAATAGTAGCCAATAAGCAGGTTTTGTTTACTTCTCTTTGAATTTGAAAACTCAAAAATAGTGAATTTTATTACCATTGTAAACTACAGAGAGAAAACTGAAGCATCACTTTTACTTCCAGCTGCCTATACTGTCCCTGCTTACTCCTTCATTCTCCCATTTTCTCTTTTCTATTCTTCTCACTAAACTTGTACACTTATGTTAATTAAGAATAACAAAGACTTGAACATACATGTCACTACCAGTGGACTTAACAGGGGGAAAAAGCTGCCTTACTTGGTCAGGCCTTGGCAGCACACAATACAAGTATTCACACCAGCAATGAGCAGTGCAGAGAGCAGGAGGCTTAAGCAGGAGAAAATAAGAGGCATAGGAGAGTGGGAGAAAAGAGCTGAGCTTGCCAGTCGAGACCAAGGAGGAAGGGAGAGACAGGGTGATCATTCTGATTTACAGGAAATTATTTCACTGAGTGCACTGAGGTGAGGCCATCTCCTCAGTGCCCTCTAACATACAGTTCCCTTTATGGTTAGAAATCCCAGTTTATAAATCTCTATCTTTGTGGTAATTTCTCATTTTTCATATGATGAGGAAAAAAATCAAACACCAGTTCTTTAGGTGCGGATGTGTGCTTTCATCGACTTCTCTTGCTGCATTGAAAAGCAGAACACGTATTCCTCTGGAAAGGTGGGAGCAGGTTGCCTTTCATGAGATTATTATTCCTTTCACCCTTTCCTCTCCATTACCTAATCAGCCATTCATATTAAGTTTAGGTGCACTGAAGGGTCAGCCGGAAAGGTTTCTCGGTTTCTCTGTTCCTCCATACTGCAACTGGTCTCTTAGGTTACGGGTTAATCTGGATGTTTTGCAGACTTTCAATCCATTTCCCTTGGCTATAGCACAATCTTAATTTTTCACAGAAAGATGAGGCAATAGAGCATGATTCAGAAAAGCAACAGGGAGCCAGAGTGGCTAATATATTGTAATTAATCCCTTTTCACTGGCCTGAAACAGCTTCTGCAAGGGGCGGACAAGCAAATCAAGTCACTCATTAAAACTCACGTGCAAGTGTACATGTGTGAGGTCCTACAGGTTAATACTTCTGTGGCTAATTAGGCTCTCTTTGACTGCTTTGTCCATGAGTACATACACTTTCACAGACACAATACATCATCTTCCCCATTCTATGATTAGCACGTCTGCTTCTGCACTTAGATAAGTGCCCTAGGGTATTTAACATGCTCCTCTGAATGAAGTCATCAAGAAATGAAAACCCTCTGTCTGACCTCCTCAATTCAATTCCCCTCCCCATGTTTTATTCACACTTAATACCACTTACACCCCCTGTTTCTTTAAATTCTCACTTTTCCTCCCTTCCACCCCTCAATCAGCATAAACACATCCCTATTTGACAGTCTCCAAGACTTTCTCTAGGCTGCTGCAACCTTCAGGGATGTTAGGAAAACACACCCCTGCTCCATAGGTACCATTTCCTGAATTGATGAGGAATTTATTTCATCTCCTCTGTGCTTTATGCCCCCCCCTTTCTTTCTTTCTCTCTCCTGTAGCAACATGACCCCTTTGCTCAGTCCTGTCTTCATTTGAACCTTGGTGAATTTGTGACTGTCATCTTCTATTTTGCTTCTTCCCATAAAGATTAAGACAGATTTGAAAACCTGCTTGAAAACAGACGACACTCACAAGCAGGAGTGACAGATTCACAAAAAATGAGGATGCAATTGCACATACATCTGCACTTGAGCAGACAAGCAGTGCATGTGTAAAATCAAAGAGTGCCTGAGGTGTCATCTGCAGTACATCATCATTATTACTATCCAGAGAAAGATAGATGGATGATGTCAATGTCGTTGACTCTCCCTCATTTTCTCTCTCTCCTCTAATAAATTTCAATAGTTTTTACAAGTTAACACATACACACCTATATATTACCATGATATAAACTGCATGGCCAAAAGTATGTGGACACCCAAACATTGAATCCATATGTGAACATGTCACATATTCTGCTAAAGTGGCTTCAAATGTTCTGTTGGGGCTTTCCATAAGATTTTGGAACCTGACTGCAGGGATTTGCTCCCATTCAGCCACAAGAACAGCTGTGAGTTCAGGCAATGATCACAGCTGACAATCCAGTTCATCCCAAAGTTGCTGGATGAGGATGAGGACAGTGCTGTGAGGCCTGTGTAAGGCCAGTCAAGTACTTCCACACCAAACCCAGAAAACAGTTTGTATGGCCCTGACAATTGCTTCATTGATTAAGTAATTTCAAGCAATTTCAAAGCTCCATCTTGGGCTTTGTGACTTACATTTTTGCCACCATATATGTCACATTTGGTCACACAGTGTGCATGCATTGACAAGGTAACACACCATGTCTCAACATTAAAAATAAGAACAATTTAATTTACTAATGATTCAGTGGAAAGACTAACGAGAGACCATGACACACACACACAGGGACACGTCATGTGAACAGCCATGCTGTTTCCACAGTGTTTATATCAACAGTGTTGAGTAATACTGGGTGCGCTGTGCTGACTTTCTTCCTCCTCTGTCTCTCCCTCACTCTCTTATGTATAGAACAAGATGTACAAACAGGTCAGTGGTCAGTGGAGCTCTGTGTTTTCTGAACATGATGCATTAGCAGTGTTTGGGCCTGCTTGTGTAAATTGTGTAAGAGTTTGTCTTATATTTGCAGGTGCATGGCTTTTTACAGCAAAACTGTAAAATCCGGTAATACTAATGTCTAGACAGATTGAATTATAAGCCACCGATGTATAAAATAAGTTAATTTTTGAGTGTGTATTTCTTCCTTTTCTGGTGCTGGAAATACATTCATGCTGTAAAATGGGAAGTTTCTAAGATTTATTTGCTGAATTTACAAGAAAAGAGTTTGGCTGTGGTTAGGTAACAGCTGAATGCCCATGGTAATAATGGATGGTTATGGCTGCGGCTGGAACTGGCCAGGACTGGATGAATCAGCTAAAATGTGTGGTCAGGTTTTAAGTGCATTTCTGCAGAAATCAGCGGTTGTAGCCAAACTGTCTAAGTTGTTGTTGAACGATTTGTTTTATTTATTTATTTTTTAAGCTGGCATTTTGTACTACATGATGTTCAGGTGATGATTCCTCCACTCAAGTAGTGTCTCAGATGTTCACCACAAAAACAACCACCCCTTCTTCCCTCTGCACACTTGGTGTACCTATAATTTCTCTGTGGCACGTGGTTTAGGAAATGCCTGGCAGTCTGGACCCACACATGTACCGCTTACCCGGGAAAGTGGAGGCAAAGCACCTTCAGCCTCACCTCCCCAGTGCTGTTGATTTCATTAGTGGGCAGACAGAGCAGTTAGGAGGAAGTGTGTGCTTGGCTTGCACTCAGCTGTGGTGTCTGTGTCTCTTCTGCTGGTCTGAGCAAGCCACTTGAGATGCTGCTGAGTTTGGATTTGGAGGCTGTTGAGTCGACTTTGGCAGCCTGAAGCCTTTGCAGAACATTTAGGCTCTGTTAAAATGGCATCCAAGACATGCTTGAGAAAGACAGCAAGCTCTGGATTTGGTTTGCATCTTGTACTCAGATTACCAGGTGGTTTGGAGAAAGATATGTAAGGTGTACTGTATGTTGGGAAGTGGGATATCTGTCTGTATTCATTATGTGCCCTTGGCAACATGTGTCTCTATGTTTGATGGAGGCATGAATGAATTTCTGAAAAGGCGTGCTGAACACAGGTCCAGGCCCAAAGACTCAAACTTAAGAGTCTGCAGATGCTTAGTTTTTCTTCATCTCCACTATGAACAAAGCACTGATGTTCAACAGCAGCACCTGAGAATGTGCTTCATCTGCCAAATGTTACAGTAAGAGACACAAAACAATGACAAAGAGACAAAAAACTACTTCACAGTGACACAGAAAGACTACAGTGAGATGCAAAATGACGACGAAGAGATGGAAAACAACCACAAAAAGACACAAAGCAAAAAGAAATGAAAAACAACAAGAAAACTACAGAAAGTGATTATAAAGGCACACAAATTACCAAAGGGTGCCATAAAACAAATACAGGGATACTAAATCACTATAGCAAGAATGATGAAAAATGAATGTAGAGATGCAAAACAACCAAAAATAGACAGGAAGACCACAGAGTCTATTTCAGACTGTGTCCAGGGGCCCATTTTCTCCTAATCTGTTCATGGATGTGGTCATCAGACATAGCACGCAGTTATTTGACAGCTGTCTGGAAGTGGGAACTGCAAAGTGACTATTATATATTAATGTCGTGATGGAGTTGGCAGTGCCCTTCGACACCCGAGGGTCAGACTCTCCCTTATTTCCTCATTATGTTTCTGTTCTGCTGTTTCTTCCTTCAAGTATTTTTGGACCTGTTGCTGTAATGTGTGTGGCGATTTCTTTTTTTCAGCTAAATCTGTTTTATATAAAGTGTCACTCGACCTGCCAGACAAGGCTCTTTCGCTGTTGCTTTGGATGCTGCTCATGTTTAAAGGCTTGAGGAGGCTTTGATTCACCATTAGCTCTTCACTCCTCTCAAACGCAGGGTTTTGTTATGCTTTGTTTTGAACGAACCGATTTTGTGGGGGTAAATGGAGATGAAGTTAACAAGTTTGAGTATTTTCAGGGCACTCTGAATAATCACTTACCAGAAGTAAGTAAGTAAGTAGAGTTTGTGTTTTGTTACTTGGGTGTTCCAGAGCATGTACAAGTCCTGGTCCAGCAGAAGATCATGATGGCCAGCCAGAGAGATTTTTTTTAGCAATGTCTGCTGAGCTTTTCAACAAAAACATTTGATAAACAGTTTGTGGAGATCTGTAAACCACCCGACTGTGTCTGATCCCTGTTCATGCACAGCCTTTGTGTTTGGGTGTGCGTCACTCTTGTTCTTCAGAAAGTTTGACGCCTGCAGGATGGTGGGCACTCAGAGTAGTCTGTTAAATTACATCTGCACCAAAACCACAGGCTTCCATACCAGACGAGCTTCCCTTCCAGCCAGCCAGCAAGTCAGCCAACGACCAAACTGCCCTACCAGTACTGTTTTCCCTTTCTCCTGTTTACTTCTTGTAACATCTTTGTCTTTGTTTCCTTCATTTTTCATCGGTTAAGCTTTGGTGTGAAAATTTGAGAAGCCACCTTTGATTCTTCCTGGCAAAAACAACACACAACACCATAAATGAACACCGCAGACAAACACACACTTATGACTAATCGCAAAGACTTGAAAACTAGCTCAGAAACCAAGAGAAACACTTTGGTAAATGGCTGTAAAACAAGAATTTGACTGCCTAGCTATGTGGTTGCTAAACAATCACAGACGACTGCAAGAGCAAAGCTGTAAAACAGACCTGATCTCTGCACACATGGCAGCATGAATGCACCTTTTTATTAGTACTTGCGAGTTGAAGTGAACTGCTGTGAACTTCCAGATTACTTCCAATCTCTTGATGCACTTCTGTGATTAGAAAGATTTCATATCATTTTCAAATTAGAAAATATCAACTCACGTTTGTGCAACTGCTGTGCCTCGTTGTGAACTTGTGAACTCTCTGAGTGAACTCTCCTCTCAGTGCTGCAATCCAAACGGTCCATATCTGTAGACTTGCACAGTCTGTCTGTCATACCCAGTGACAACACAACAAGCAGTATGATGAGCTGAACAATTACTATAGCATGACTGTTACTGTGCAAGTGCTACTTAATGCTGCTTTATAGTAATGACTGCAAATAAGTAAGAGGTGATAAAAGATATTTGATGTGTCAGAGTAATGAAGTGTATCTCTCTTGTGTCTCATTTGGTTCGCTAAATGTCACATACACCCACAATATTTCAGTTTAATGGAGAGAAACTTGACTTATGAAGTTTTGTTTTTTTTTGCAGCATTTTCTCTCGTCCTTGCACAGTTTTCAGAGCCTAATGTAAGCGTGACGTTCTTGGTATTTGAGCAGCAGCTGGCTGAACCTGAAGTTACAATTTGCATCCCGCATTATCACAAAATATCTCATTCAGAAGAGAGCTGTTGAAAAAAAAACTCTGAGCTGTCAATTTATGCCACTTTCACATCTCATTTAAAGTTAGTCCTGGACACTTACATTTGTTCACTCAATCTTCTGGTAGTTTGCTGTTCACACCTGACCAAGGCTGGGAAAATATTTGACAGAGGGTGATGTGGTTCTTCCTGAAGTAAATTAAAGTCAACAGATCAGCCTTTTGCAGTTTCTGAGGGCCACCTAGGCCAGACTCTGTTACCCTTACTTACAATCTAGCAGCAGTTGCAAGCAGTGACATACATCAGCAATACTCTTATTGCTAAAGATATATCTGTACAAGTTTGCATCTGATGTTTGTACATATAAAATGTCCAAAATGTCCTTATTCTTTCAGAGTACTGGGGATAGTGTCTGCCTTCAATAAGTCTGTGCATAGCTGTACATAAATTGTTTGTTTTAATATACGTAATTTGACCCATTTACATTTCCTTGGCTTCCTTGTCTCTCCCTTAAGACATACTAAGGTTATAGGCAGAGACAATGTTAAAAATCCAATTCACGGCAGAAGAAATTTAATATCAGTATAATAATACTCAGCAATGCATGCACGTTTCACAAGTTTTTCCACAAATCCATGGCGTTTGGTATAGTTTAGCTGAGATGCACTAAAGCATAATGGCAAGATTTCAAACTTACACCAGTATGGTTCCGTAACTCAGCATCACTATGGGTGTACCACCTTTGCTGTAACCCATCATAGTCAAGTGTTGGTGCTAGTCGTTGATTACATTCCAATAATCTTTGACTTATTGTGAACTCCAATCCATATAAAAAACGATATGGGGCCAGTCATTTTGAGCATATTGATAAATATTGTCTTTCCTCTTCTGTGCCTGCAGTTCTTTGTGTGTGACATCTGAAGCCTGGGATGCTGGTGACCATGCTGTTGGCTCCTGTCTGTGTTCTACTGATGCTGGGGGCACAAGCTCTTGCTGGAGGCTATCCCCCCATACCACACATGAAGTACATGCAACCCATGATGAAAGGGCCTATTGGACCCCCATTCAGAGAGGGCAAGGGACATTACATTGGTGAGTTATCCCTGTGGGTTTAGTAGATATGTGTCTTTTGTACTTGCCCAACATAAGGCCTATAGATCTGCTCACAGTTTAGTAACAGTCCAGTGGGTCAATGGAAGCACTGGTAACAGTCATTCTTAACTGATTCAATGTGATTTAACTCAATATTTAATAAGGAAATCTGCAAATTAGCAACATCTTGACATTTGTGTCAGTTGTTTCAAATGACAGTGTGTTTCCTTTCTTGTTTTTCCAACTATCTGAAATGACGCGAGCCTGATGTAGATCATATGCACAAGTCTAAAACTGCACAGTAAGGGCCAGGCACGCACACAAACAAAACTTGCTATGAACAAAAGAAATATCCAACATTGCAGTTTAAGAAGTGATTGATGTTGAGATTTTCCCAGGAACATGGACAGATTGGTGCACTAAAGCCCCTGATTCTCTTCATCCAGTTAAAGGGCTCGCTGAAGTGTGTGTCTCCTTGCCCTGTGAGTCCAGTCACATTTGGCTGGTGCTCAGCTGGGGCCTAATGGAGGCCTGATTACCCACTGTTTGCTGAGCTCCACTGGGCCGGTTGTTCCTCCTGCCATCTGGATGCTGTTATCCCACTGTTTATCACATATTCTTCAGCTGCGAGATGAAGGGAAGAGTGTGAAAGAAGTAAAAATAGATTAGCTGAAATGAAAGGCTGAGGCAAGGGAACTGGGAAAGGGAGGGGGTTGATAATCATCCTGAAAAAATGTGCATGCTGTCATTATTATCAAATTTGACTTTAACTACCAAAACAAGTTCTGGATCATATAAGATATGTCTTGTGTTATCAGAGGCCCCTTCTTCAAAACCAAATTTCAAAGCAAAAGAGGAGTGCTTTTTATTTCATTGCCATATCATGATACTTGATAAAAAAAAAAGACTGCAGAGGCTGGACTCAGAGAAAATTTGATGTTGATATTTTGCCTTTACACCTAACAAAAAACATCCAACATTTGCCCAAAAATGTTATGTTTTCTACAAATGGGATTTCATAGCAAGGCAGAAACACGATTTACATTTGGAGGAGTGAAACGAAGACCTTGTGTGGCTCAAATGAAAACAATTCCTCTACTGCCACACTGTGGTTATGTTTCCACACTGCATTGCCATATCAATTAATCATAAACCACATACTGTACAAGTACAGTGTTAAAATTTATATTTACAGTCAACTGTTCAGACATGTAGAAAATAAATTCCATGGTGTAATATGAAATAAATGAAGAGATAAACGTTTTGTATACATAAATACATACTGTATACACACACAGTGCACCTGTGGACCACTGCTAGGCAAAGCCATAATACTCATCACACAACTGAACATGGTGGATGTATGAAAAATTAAGGATTGCTAATATTAGATACATGAATGCAGCAAAAATGTTGTTTGGTCAAAGGCATGGCAGCTTTGTCCATAAAGACAAACCACAAGTTTAGATATGTTATCTGAACTATTTATTTGGGGATGATGCTTATAGTGAGCACTTAGATATCTCACTTTTACACAAAACCCTGTCAATAAGTTAAAGTTAAACTTGTACATTTACAATCTATTGGGTATTAATTTTAATGCTTATTTTTGTTTTATTTTAATACTTATTTTTGTTTCTTTCAAGGTATAGTAAAACTGGAGACTTGTTTTCAACCTGCCTGACTGTCTGATCACCTGTGTTCTTCAATGTTTTGGATTGTTCTCGTGTTGTTGCATCCATAGCTTTTTGCAGTAAAGTTGGTGGGTTAGGTGTTGACATAAACCAATGGAAACCTCTTTGTTAAAAGTGGCGTTTTGCTGTAAGTTGAACTCAGATTTACACCGATCTTTTGATAGGGCTCATGGTCAGGATCCTAAATGTATTTATGTTTAAACCACTGCAGAAATCATAATGATAATGGGGACATATGATCAGTGAACATAAAATTTGTGTGTTGCATTTTCATCCTTGGATTGGAGTTATGTAATACTATGACTTGTATACTTTACTAATCTTTTCTTATCATTATAGTTAATATCAAATATTGATCTCAAAGAGGCTGCATTCTCGGTAATTGCCAACAGGGGGAAGTAGTAGACTATCATAAGGAGATGCAGTAGGAGTCCCAGCTTCAGTTTCCTTGCATGCTCATTATAAGGAAGGGGAAATAGTCTGTTCCCCGGTATCTCTTTTATTGCTGTTGAACTCATCATTAATAGGATACCTGAGGTGTTTCAATGATCATAAATAGTCTTATACTGTTGGTGTACTGGCAGATCCCATGTTGGGGAGGCTAAGCATCACATAATTCTTTCTTTGGATATGGATTAAAAATGAGACCAAATGATTCACACAACTAAAGAAATAAACTGGCTTGGATTGACTACACAATAGCTGTCAACAGCATAATCTGGCTGAAGCAGTTGTTGGTTCTTTGATACCTTGCAATACCTTGCCACAAATGAGTATTAAGCAGACCAAGTTTGTGTTTCCATTCTTTGTGGCCTGATCGTGTATGGCTTCATTCTGCAAAGAAAGCATAATGAGATAGTATGACATGCTGCATACTTCTTCAGTCTTCTTTTTTCTCTCTCTCTCTATGATATAGTTAAAAATTTGCATTTTACAGACAGTCTCAATCCCAATAAGACTTCTGTATCAGGCAGCTGGAAAACAGAAAAGTGTCCAGTTGTATGTGACATCATCTGTTTCTTGTACTTCATCACTCAATGATGCCATGTCTTTTCCAACATTACATCTTTTTCTATCTGCTCCACATTGTTGTTTTTACTTCAAAATGGACATATACACTGATGCCCACAGGCATTTTTGTGTGTGTGTGTGTTCCACTATGACAACCCATTATTGACTGAATTGTTGTAGTGAAAAAACACACACATGCAGGAGCTAACATTTAAAAATTGATTTATGTAGCTTTAGAATTTAAGCCTCTTTTGTTTGTCAAAAATAAGATGGAAAATATGTCAGAATGTTACACACATTTCTCTGCTATTTTCATGTTTAAATGGCATGTGCTCAGACCCATTCAGCTTAGAAAACTTTGAGGCTAAAGCCATGACGCTATCCTGTCATTTATTATTAGCCAGTTACCAAGGAAACTGGAGCTAAAATGACGATAGAATGTGCCCTCAAATATATTGAGAGGATAGATGTGGTACCCCTTTCCCTACCAAATGCAGCCTTTTGTGTCACATCATCTTCTACATAAAGCATTGATTAACTACTCTTGTGTGTACACTGATAACATCATGGCTCATTTTATGATACATACTTGAACACCCCAATAAAAACAACTGCAATTACAAAAATTAAATGTTGTTTGAGATAGTCTTTTTCCTATTTAACTATTAAAAGCCTGATACTCTTGTTACTAAATGGTGATCAAGTGTAAAATGCAGTTCCAACCATCTATAATTCTAAGGTGATGATGAAGCATTATTGCATTTTGAGTAGAAAACAGATGGTTCTATGGATTTACTTCTAATGGTGCAGCAGCTGTGGGATGGAATAGGCTGCAGTGCAGATAGGAATCACATCACTATATATTTTTTTCTTTCTTTTACATAGACCCACTTAAACTTTTTATTTTAAAATGCAGTAATATTAATACCATCATTATCTCTTCTTCTAGATATGCCACCCATGATGGAGGCAAAGGGGGAACCAGGCCCCCAAGGGAAACCTGGACCAAGAGGTCCCCCTGGGCCACCAGGACTTCCAGGAAAACCTGGACTAGGCAAGCCAGGTCTCAATGGCCAGCCAGGGCCTCAGGGGCCTCCTGGCTTTCCAGGAATTGGCAAGCCTGGACTTCCAGGTCTCCCAGGAAAGATTGGGCCAAAGGGGATGCCAGGGCTTAATGGCGAGGTTGGCCCTAGAGGTGAACCAGGCCCCAGAGGCCCTCCAGGACAGCCTGGCCTCCCTGGCCCAGCTGGCCTCTCTCTGAATGGGAAACCTGGGCTTCCAGGCATGAGAGGCCCCCCTGGGGTTCGTGGTGAACCAGGAATAAAGGGTGGTTTTGGCCCACCAGGTGAGCGTGGGCTTAAAGGTGAGAATGGAAATGGGAAGACAGGGCCTCCAGGTATAAGGGGTCCTCCTGGACTCAAAGGCAGCACAGGACCACCTGGTCTTCCAGGTATTGGCAAACCGGGAGTAAAAGGTTTGCCTGGCCCACCCGGTTCTAAAGGTGATCAAGGACTCCCAGGGAATCAGGGAGAACCCGGCGAGGCTGGAGCTCCAGGTCTACAAGGTCTACCGGGGCCAACTGGGTTAGGAAAGCCTGGGTTAGATGGACTTCCTGGAGCACCAGGTCAACAAGGTTCAAAAGGTGAGCCAGGGCCCAGGGGTTCTCCTGGATTTCCTGGTACTCCTGGCTATGGAAAACCTGGTCTGAGTGGCCCAAAAGGAGAAAAGGGTCATGGTGGATTGCCTGGTCTTCCAGGGGACAAAGGAGAGCAAGGAATGGTGGGTCCAAAAGGGGAACAAGGCCTTGATGGACAATCAGGACCACCAGGACTTCAGGGCCCAATGGGACTCCCAGGAAAACATGGAATGCTAGGGCAGAAGGGAGAGCTGGGGCCTCAGGGTCCTCCAGGACTGCCTGGCCTCAGAGGTGACCAAGGACTCAGTGGGCCTTCTGGAAAACCTGGCATCCCTGGGGAAAAGGGCATTCCTGGGCCTAATGGTCCTATTGGCAAGCCTGGAGCAAAAGGTGAGGCAGGTCATATTGGCCTACCTGGCAATCCAGGGTTGACTGGTCCTCCAGGGTCTAAAGGTGAAACAGGGTTTATAGGGGCTCCAGGCCCCAGGGGTCAGTCAGGCATCCCTGGTCTTCAGGGGCCCATGGGACCCATGGGCCCACAGGGTGTCCCTGGCCCCAAGGGGGAACCTGGACTCACAGGGCCTCCAGGACTGGGTAAGTTTGGAGAGAAGGGCGCTTTGGGGCCCCAAGGTCCTCCAGGGAAACCAGGTCCATCTGGGCTTAACGGTGCCCCTGGCCTTCCTGGGCCTCCAGGACCCCCTGGTCCTCCAGGAAATGGCCAAACAGTTGTTTCAGGGCCAACAGATTCACAGTTGGAAGGGGATGAAGTACCAGGGGACAGGAAGGGGCCTGTATACAGTCAAGTTCTCTCTGCCTCTGTGGCACCAGCCTTCACAGCCATCCTCACCACACCTTTCCCTCCCTCTGCCATGCCAATCAAATTTGACAGGACCCTGTACAATGGGCAAAATGCCTACAGCTCTGCTACTGGCATGTTCACTGCTCCTTTATCTGGTGTCTACTACTTTGCATACCACATGCATGTGAAGGGAACTAGCTTGTGGGTGGCACTGTACAAGAACAATGTACCAGCCACTTACACCTATGATGAATACAAGAAAGGCTACATGGACCAGGCATCTGGTAGTGCTGTCCTAGAGTTGAAAGAGGGTGACCAGGTATGGGTCCAGATGCCTTCGGATCAAGCAAATGGCCTCTATTCTACCGAGTACATCCATTCCTCCTTTTCAGGATTCCTTCTTTGTCCCACATAACCCTGTCCTTTTATTAAAACATGTTCCTATATTCGCACCTCAGAGCAGCCATAGACCTAAAATTCCTGCAGCCCTAAAAGAAACACAAAACCCATAGGATTCTAAATATAATTGCGGTCATCTTTATCTTTCTCACACCATCAGCAAAAGAAAAAAACAAACTTTGTGAAAAAAGTATGGCAAGATTTTTAAAGGCAGGGGAAGGAATCTCATACTGTGTTCTTTGTTTCAATGTCCAAATGTGTGTTTTGGGTTGTATTTTATGTTGGTGTTTTTAGCTTATATTATTTTAATTATTATATTGTCATAATTTTATTGTTATTATTTGGTCCTTGTCATCATTGTTGTTGTTGTTTATTGGATTCAGAATATTAAGTGCCTTATTTTGTAATGTGCTAGTAACAGACCTTCCCATGTGACTGCACGTCCAGCCCTCATGCTCTGACATCATAAGGATGACATCACCAGACCCTGGGGATGGTGATTGGTTCCTCTGGCTGCAGTCATGTCCCCCTTGTGTTCTTATTTAAACCGTGAATGTCAGTACTGACACAAAGAGCAACAATACAACATATCAACACGCAATGGCACAACAAGGTGTTTGGTGCTGTAATACCCTTTTCACACTTCTTTGACTTTTTTGGTACTCTAAACAGTTGCTATGTTAAAATAATTAATAGGAATAAATCTTTGTTTTTAGAGTGAGTTATATATTTTGACAGTTAGTTGGAATAAGAATCTGCTAGGTGCTTATTTCTTTGCATCTTTCTGAATTTAGTAGTTGACCGTTTAAATGAATGGATCTTTGTTTTTGTCATAATTCGCTGATCTGTCCAGAATGTGTTCAAAGAAATACAATCCAAGAATAACTAGGACCTTACAGTATTAGAATTGTTAAATTTAAACTCCCTAAACCCCTTTAAAGAGGATCAACAACATAATGCAAGGACAATGCCTTATTTTAACTTTCAGGACGATATTACATGAGGATGATGTGTATCCGTACAGTCAATGTTTACATGCCATAGAAAAGATATTGGGAGCAACTACAAAATGGACAGCAAAGATACAACCATAGCTAGATCAATGGCCAGTTTCCTTGTATCAGTTTGATTTTCCCATTTGCACTGCAGATCACCAGGTTGCAGGTATTCTTGTCAGATGCTCTGACCATGACATCACTACTTTCTAATGGTATACTACCTATTGATAAATCAGTATCACATTCCGAGTGAGCAATCTGCACTGCCATACAGCCCCATCCAGTCTACATATTACAAAATCTGTGAAGATGCTGTACATTTGTTTCTGTTTAGAAAAACATGGAGGCACATAAAAAATTCACATCTTCCTTTAGTGCCACTTTCTATGTGACTTGTTACTGGGCAACTGAGAACAACTCTGAATCATTTGTAGTTCTGAATGAAATGTTGTTTGATTGATTCCCAGATCATTGAGACAAAAATAGCTGAATTGCTTAGTTTTATGGAACACGTTTGGTTTCAAGGACAAGATGTTTCAGGACTAAATAGCGTCAAAATATACAAGTGGAAATGAAAATTGATCTGCATTTACTCCATGACGAAGTAAAAGGACTGACTCATGCCATAGGTTGTGAAATACAGGTTATGTAACATTTAACAAACCTTTGCCAGATTTGTAGGAGAGGTGGTGGGCCAGAGGTAAGAGCTGTGTATTTACACATTTCTGTTGGATGAGGCACTAAAGATACACGCTATGCGTGTATGCATGTGCTTGTCTGTTCTGGTGGGTAGGTACCCTTCTGTCTGTCAACATAGAAATAGAGGTGCGTGTGTGTGTATGTGTGCATGTATGTGTGTGTGTTGTTTCACATTATCATGGCATTCAGGTCATGAACACTTCAGTGAAGATAATACCAAACTTACTGAAGTTACACAACCTTAGGAAGAGCTCACAGTCCTGTCAATGTTCCACAAGAAACGTGACTTCAAAATGTTTGAGCATCCTTTGGGTTTTTAAGAGAATTTCGCAACACTCTAATCGTGTCTTTGCCAACAAAGTGAACAAGTTACACAAACAGGTGAATGATGAATGTAATGTTTAGATTATGGGAGACAGAAAACTGAAATTAAGTCAACATAATGAGATAAGATGACAGCATTTACATAAATTACTGGTTAACACTGAACACTTTTGATATGAGTATGTGGAATATTGGTCCAATGAGTGGCATACTGGTGTGCAATAATTTTGTGTTGTACCAAGTTATGAACAAAAAAAAAGACATTCTGGTGAAGTATGCACATTTTTTTTTTTTTTTTGATGATCGCAGTTACTGAAGAGAGGAGATAAAGAGGTTTGGGCAAAACTGAGAAACGTCGGCACTTACATTACCAACTCTGAGCCTGTACATGCCTCAACTCAGACAAGATTTAAGGTTGTCTTACACCTTGAAGGAGGAATGTCAGTGTATAGGAGGATTGTGCCAAACCGTGAGCTTTGCAGTCAGAATGAATGTATATTGTTTAACTGATAATTTGTATAAATGCCGTGGCTCTATACGTAAACTTTTCAAGTTGCTCTAGAAGAGCAGTGCTAGAATGAGGCCTAATCAGTATTTTACATCCTTGTAATGCAAACAATGCACTTGCTCTTGCCCTTTCTGTCTCATAACATTTTCATCTGCAATTCTGCATCATTATTGTTATGTGAGACTATAAGACAGTCCTCGTTGTGTACTGTATGTTTCCTTTTTTTGTTATTTTTTATTTTTGGACATATGAAACAGTGATGTGAGTTACATATGGCCATTACTCTCTGTCCTTCTGTTTTTATAGACAACGTCACTTGCTTACAGATTTTGCCCCATGTGCAAATCATTTAACAAGTGTCAGTAAGATCCATATACCTACCATCTCAATAACAAATTGCTTTGAAGTGTTTTTCTGTTTATACTTAAAAAAATAAACATCAAACAAACAAACAAAAAAAGATTTTCAAAAAGCCTTGCTTCGGTTCTTAAGGGATATTTGTTTGTTTTAGTTTCAATGAATACAAACGGCCATTCCCATTTGCACATGAAATTAATGAAGATGTATTTATACATTTATGATAATTTAATAGGGATGCCAAGACCGACCACCGAAGCCTAGAACGTATAAATGGTATTTAACAGCATTGATGAGTTATGAGCATTTACAACATGTAGTTAGCATTCTAGTGTTATTTGTGAAGGATTATTTGTGGACTTTTATTTTCTATTTGTGTAATGTTCTATGTATCAACTTATCAGATTTTTGTCATACACGGCTATTGCGTGCAATCTATGCAATAGAATTTGGGTATAAAATGCACTCTTTTTGATTGAAAATGTTTGTCTGCTTATACAAAATCTACAGTACTTGATTGTATTGATACCACATCAATAAAAACTTTCTTGTACTTTGGTGTCAGGCTCCCATTTCTGTTAATTGCATCTCTATTCGGAGAGTTTAAAGGGAATGTAAGATCACTGCAATGCATAGGAGTCACTGCCATATCTCCAAATTTTGTATTAGTAGTATTAGTTGTATTGGCAACCACTGATTAGTTGTAATTTAGTGATTTTCATTTTTTCTCAATACGGATATCTAAGTGACACATCTGTTGCATGTCAAGGAATGAACACTAGAGGGAGATATACATTTACAGTTAAAACAGTATCTCAGGCTTGTCTTGTCTTAGATGCTTATTAAATGGACATATTTCTATATTTACACCTAAAAGATATGTAAATATATTTTTGTAAAGATATGCAGACACCCTCTGACACATAATAAATATACATTAGACTAATACAAGCGCTGTAGACCCACTCAGTCTATAATACACAAAACCTACATACCGCAAGTGGCTATTAGAGCCATATGAAATGTGACTGGCTAAAGACATTGAAGCTATATAAAGTCAGTGTTGTAAAACAGCTCAGGCGCATAAGGATAATATCGTTCGGTTATTTTCTGGAACTGTCGTCACAATGGTGAGCTGTCATCGTGCACCCGGATTCTTCTTACGTCGTACTGACGCCAGAGACTCCATGATACATTTGTGTGATCTCGGTAAACTCGTACATCTGGCGTACTTAAAAATATAACTTGAAGTGCACGTAGCCTATCTCACGTGTTCATAGAAAAGTAACAGCTGCTGATTTAATTTAATTATTGTTAGAATAAATAAATTAAGAGACATTAATCAAACGCATTAAACAAAAGCTGTCCGGAATGTCGCTTAAATAATAGTCCAGTTTTTAAGATTCCCTCCAACTAAACAGGTAATAAAAAAGAGAAAAAAGATCTGACAGCTCTTCTCCAATGTTCTTATTTTCTAAACATTTTAAATAACTCCAGGCACAAGGCTGTTAAAGAAAACATAAGCAAAAATATTTGAAGAATGGGGATTCATTTGTTTGTTTTAATAGAAGTGCATTAAATCACGTATATTATATTACTCGTCTGCCCCTCTGTGTGTGTTCTCAGAAGTACAGAGCATATACATTAGCGTGCCACAGAAAATGACGGACATTGCAGTTGTTGTCTCCCTCTGTGCTGACCTGCCATTAACTTGGGTTGCCTTGCAAATCGTGTATCCGAAGGTCCCTGAAGGTGTCAACAAACTGACGAGGCTCCTCCCCGACAACAGTTCCCGACCTCCGACGAGAATTCAAGCTGCCACATTGAAGGGGAACAAAAAAGGCGACCTGGCAGCGGTTTCTACACTCCCTCCACTTTCTCCGGGGTAGTCACGGGATTTCAATGTTCAGCCTGCTCTTTGTAAGTACCAAATAACCTAACTACCTAAAACTGATCTCTTAGAACTTGTGTGTGATATGATCGTACACAGTTCCAACACAGATACACAAGAGCCTGATTAAAAGTTGGGTTCCATATTCTTAGACGATTAGCACAACACATGAGAGCTAAAGTAAGTTGCATGAGTATCTGAACCAGTATGTAGCCACGTTAGCGTTAGCTCGCAGAGCAAGGCTTGAACGGTTGTAACGTTGGCTGTTAAAAAATAATGTTAACCTGTATTAATACCGATTCTCATCATTGTTCCCAACGGTGCTACACACTCTCAAGTATGTTAACTAGTATAGCGAGGCTTGACTTTTCTTTGGACTGGTTGCTAAACGTTGCTGTGAAATACAAAGTGACGGATCTCAGCTAGCCTGCTAGCTACTGTGCCTGCGTTAGCTTGGTGTTAGGGCTAAGGCTATTTCCTAGAATAAGAAGGAGGGTAATCTTGGTTAACATTACGACCACTAACATAGGTATACGGTTGCTGGCTTTTATTTTTATTTTGAAACACGGCGCATCAGGTGTCGTGTAACGCCACATTATTTTCTAAACTGAACGTCGTCCGTTGTTTTATAAAACAAGAGCTAACTAACGTTACCCTTAGCTGTACCACAAGCTCTTGACGTGCCAGTAAAGGAAGCATTTCTCTTGGACAACATCTAGCTTAACGATAACGATGTTTTGGCTAACGTTTTAACTAATATTTTGGTTACTCATTTATGACAGTTGCGCCATTTACACGTTTAAATTGAAACCATCGTTTGTGATTTCCATTTTTCTCAGTTTCTTTTGAGTGTTTTAGCGGTGCTCATAAAGGCAGATGGCTACCGAGCTAGCGACTTTACTCCCTTTGTGACAAATCTAGACGCAGAGCATGGTTGACCAATTTACTTAAAGCCATATGCCAAACTAAATTTTAATAACAAAACGAAGTATTCGACAACACTATATTGATAATTATCGTGTCTTAGGTCCTCGTTTATATTGTGTAACTACTGTCATAATTGTGAACTAGCCGGTTTGACTCAAATTCGTCTGTCTTTCATGTAAAAATGTAGCTGTAAGGTAACACTGGGATTAGGTGGGGTCCATATTTGAACCGCGTCTGGTTTCTTAAAACAGAAAGCACCCAAGTATTTAGCCATGTTGTATGGAGTGAAATGAGGAAATGCACTCGGGGAGGAAGTTGAGTTGAGCAGCTGTGACACCAAAGGCCGCAGCACATTCCCATGCCTCTCAGTTTTCATTTTATGACCTTCCAATGGTTTCAGTCTCCCCTCTGATAATAAATTCTAGTGGGCAGCTTATACAAATGAATAGCTTTGAACACCAGTTACTCATTGACTCATCCACCCATGTTGGGTGGATGAGTCAATGAGTGACCGGTGCAACAGGTAAGCTAATTATACATTTCTGCTTATGAGTCACTGCAAGGTGACCTAATTTGCCTGCAGAAACTATAGGAAATGAGATGAGTAAATACATTTGGTTATCAAAACAAACAGAGGCAATGTGTGTGGAAGTAGCAGAGGAGATACTTGTTATAATTTATATATTTCTTCTATTCAAATCTCATAATTGTAACACTTAGGTGATACTAGCAACAATGACACACACACAGGATTTCAGAACTGTTACAAAAGAGGACTGAGTATTTATGCTCTATTTGCATTTTATTGTGGAAGTAGGTCACTCATACTGGTGACCTGCTTTATATTATAGCTCACGGACACATGATGTACAGCCAATCTCGAAATAGCATAGCTCCTCTCAGTCCACTTAGAGCACCGCCCAAAGCTAAAGACAAGCCCATGCAATGGGGAGACCTCATTCACAAGGCACTGCACTACAAGTCAAATTCCTGGTACCTGTTAGTCTAGTCTTTCTGAGTAATGTTTATTTTTTGTGCATGTTTGTAAAGTGTGAAACTACAAGGCTAAGCCAAGCCTTCATTGCTGCATTTTTGTTGGCTTTTTTGCTTTCTGTTATACGCCCTTTTATCAAATTAAACACACAGAAATGGGAAGTATTTGTGTTTGAACGATATTATCACTTAACACCCTTAAGCCTTACTGTGTTTTTGAGGTTCTAGGTTTTCCGTTTGAAACAAGCAGTCCCGGCCCTTCTTAAAGATCTGATGCATGGTATCAGCTTCATCTCAATTTGTATTGCCATTTTCTGCTTACATACAATTTATTGCATGCTAAGATTGAAATGTGTGGTAGTAGACCTAAATCTAGCTGGATTCCCGCATGCGTGATATTTTCACCAACAAAAGGGTGGTTCCATTGCCTGCAGGCGGCATTAAAAAAAGCAATGTAACAAGTGGGGAAGTTCTCAGCCTTGGTTACCGTAACTGAAAGGCGAGCCCAGTTCACAGTAACATGACGCCAACTTACCAAGAGGGTTACTGGGGGAAGAAGAACACCTATGTTGTAGCCTGCTGGCATTTATCCATGTAGCCACAGGGTGGCTGTCAGTATTAAAAGGTAGGGTCAAAGAGGTCTGTTCCACTGTGACTGGCTTAACAGATTTGGCCAATTTAAAATCAAGTTATGCCCTTGGGTGTCAGGCCTGTAGTTAGAATGGAACACAGGCTTTGGTTGTACTATGTGTTCGCTTGCTAAAATCCCCAGCTCCAGAGCAGTTTTGTTGTGTTGAAATTGGCCCAAAGTGGAAAGCTATGATTAGATGTCCACATTTTTTCTCCTAATTTCAAACCATTAAGCGAAAAGCCATATGTAATTATGCATTAGTAGCCATGGGCACGCTGTGTGTTTCTTGTGCTGTGAATTGGTTAATGAATCATGCCCTGGTCGGCACGGTGTTCGTTTACTGTTGTTGCCACAGCACTGGATAAAGCGAAGGCACGGGCTCTGGCAGTGTCTGACAGATTGACACCTCTTCTAGATGCTGCTGCAAGGCTGCCTTCTGAAACTATAGCAACAGGTAGGAATAGGATCTTGCTCTGTTATATGTGTTTACAGCTACCTTGTCTAGCTACAGATGCCAGAGCTGCAGTTAGCAGGGGAAAACACTGTCCTTTGCCAAAACAGACTATAGTAAAGGGTGTTGTTATTGTTATTAGACCTGTTGTTTGTAGGCGTAGCTGCTCACTCTTACTGATCCAGAAAGTGTGACTTTTGAATCTGTAGTCTAGAAAATGCTGTGTTTGCTGTGTGTTTTTCTATTGCCTGTGCACTGTTATGTTACTCAGCGGAGCTTGGCCTTTTCTCGGTTTCTTTAAGCAGGTTATTAAATGCATGAACAACATGACCTCAAACTAATGTGTTCATTGTGGCCATAATCTTTAAAAGATGAATTTGCTACCAGGACTAAGATCACAGGATATATTTTAGGCCTCTGGCAAGGAAGTTGGATTTTATAGGTTAAAAAGTTTCTAGATAAAGTTATCCGAAGCCTGCCTCTCTTTTAAACTGAGTCTTCAACTTTGCCCTGTGAAAGTTATAAGAGAACACAATTGCTCTTCTCCGGTCACTTCACAAGGGACCCCAAAATTCCCTACAGAAGCACTTGTTGCTACTGCTGAGATAATTGTCGGTATGGCAACAGGTATCCCCTGATGCTGCTGTCACAAGGCTGAGTTAGTTTCCAAATGTCAGAAGAATTGATGTCACAGTGGGACTCTATACCTCTCGGCAAATAAGTTTGCAGACATTCTCCTGTCTGGGTCTGTCTGTTGCTGAGTGTCGGCTCATATTCAAACTTAGTTTTATTTTAGGCCATTGTGGACATTTGCAGTTTATTTGTTTTTTTTCCAGATTGATTTTCATAGTAAATTTGTCCTTATTTGTCTCTAGTATATTTCTGATGCTTTAAAAATTTGAGGAAGGTGGAAGGGACACCTTGTAACCCAAGTAGCGCTGTGTGCAGATCTTTGCGCCGCCTGATATAATTTCTCATCGTCAGTTTTGGTACTTCCTAACCCTGTTGAATTCATGTGTTTGTGAACAGATTGAGATGTGCCTCATTGTCATGGTATATGTGCCCATCTAGGCTGGGTGATGGTGTGGTGGACACAATGTGAGGATTGTGAGATGAGATTAAGGAGCTCAGAGATGGCTAAATATATTCCCTTGACCCATATTCTAGATCAGAATAAAAAACGTAAAAATTTTTCCTATCCTGTCAGGGCAAATTGCAGCGATATTGAAAAGCAGATTTCATGATCACATTAACAAAGAGTGTTATGTTACTGCCACGTGAGAAGACATCGGTAAAAGTGCATAAAGTCATTTCAGGCACTTGTAGGATGGCGAAACGTGGTGACAGTAGCTTCGTCCCATCGGAGGAGTCACCTTAAACTGTGACTTTATTGCAACATCATATCCGTGGTTGTTCTGAATGGATGAGTTTTAGTAGGCATTTAGTGATTCATTGAAAGATCTGGAAAATGTTCAAACGACCAAGGTTCAAACAAGTCACTATTAAAATCATTTGAAATTTTTTTTACATATAATCCCGGATAGGGGAAAAATGATTTCATTCTTGCTCAGTTCTGTAGGCATAACATGAAGTAATTATCTTCCTCCATATCACAGTGCCACAGCTTGTTGCATATTGTCATTAAGAGCAACACTTTCCAAGATGTGATTACTCCTTAACAAGCAGTGCTAGTCTGCAGTTTTCTGCGATTGCGAGAAGACTACAGGAAGTGGTCCAATTTTCCAGAAGCTCAATATTATATTTAACAAAGTATCCTTTAAATAGTTTACTGAAGTATTTGCGGCCATAACAGTGCATCTTGTATCTTGAACGCAATTCACATTCACAAATATATAATATTTAATGTTTCGTCCAGCCTTTGTTGGAGAATTTTTGGCAGGAACGCTTGTTTGTGTTATGAGCCAATATTACCTCCTTTGGTTCCAGCAGACAATCAGACAACCCTTTGTGTTCTCACTCTTAACCCATATTCAAATTATAGTCAAATGTCAGTATTGTGTATGACTTTGTTTCTTTTTTCAAATGCAGTTGTTCAGATGGAGCTGTTTAATTTTTTTTGTGAAGTGCAATTAAAAGTGCAACTTGGCCACAGTGAGGACAAAACAGACCTTTGTTTGGATATATTTTCCTCTTTTCGTTCTCATTTCTAAGGTACCGAGCCCTGGTCTTTTTCGGTCCTTTCCAGAGACGGATCAGCCCTTGTCCCTCCCTCTAAGCGCTATCAGAGGCCTTTGATCGTCACACTGTTTATCTGTGCTCACTCAGAGGCTGCAAAACAGTGTGATAAGTGGGCTTTGCCATGTGCGTGTGTAGGGGGTGTTCGTCTGTTCATGGAAATTGGGGGTTACATATTCTCTCACCTCCCTTCTCCAGCCACGTTTACACGGACACAGGAAGCCAGAACAACAAGTACTATGCAGGAAGATTAGCTCCTGTCCTGTGGGAGCAGAGAGAGGTAACCTGTTTGGCTGAATAACAAGTAAAATGAGGACATCCATTTACCGAAATGTCAACAACATTTTGATGGGCAGTAAAGCACCTACCCACGTAATCTTTTCCTGCTAAATGACATGCTCAGTCAAATTATGTTTTTAAGGTTGTAAAGAAATGTGAACTTACAAAACAGTCCAGTGACACAATGAATTTGAGCTTTGTACAGCATCATAAGCACTATCAGCCACAGTAAAAATGGCATACAGTGTTAAGGTGCGCATCCATTCACAACATACTGAGTTGGATGAAGAATACACTAAGCAATAAGTGCATCTAATCAAGAAGAAGACGTGCACATAGCAACAGTGTCTTTTCATGAAGACATGGTTTTGTGGTTTCTGTTTTGACAAACCAGAGAGCAAAACTGCATGATATGCAAATGGCGTATTGTAGTGCACAGAAGAAATGTGACAGAATCTTTTCGGCCTTGCAGTACCAGCATAAAATTAAGAGGAACGTAAAATTGACTGACTAAACAAACATTTTTGTAATTGATCTGTAATATACGTATCAGCCTGTTATAAAATTATATGACCCAGGTGTTATTGTCTGTTGGGCAGTAGGATATTCCAAGCATTTGTTGAATAGATACAGGTTGGTCCTTTTTTTTCTGTGATTGTAAAGGAAAGGCATTGCAAAATGTTGCATATTAAAAATTACTTTGTAAGTTGACAAAACGTGACTTTTATTAAGAAAGAGACACCAGTGTCTACTTAATATTTTGAAAACAAGTAAACTATCTTTTTGTTCTTCATACAGACTAGCACAGTCATGAGTGACTCAGAAATCTCTCAGAATCTAACCTTTCTCTCTATAAATTTTAAAGTGTATTAATATTTTCAGCTTATCACCCTAAAGGCTCGATATCAGTTGGGGATGTGTTATGTTATAGCTTGTACTGTCTTTATTTACAGCTATTCATGTACTTTTAACCTTCATTTGAGCAAGTTGGCTTTCATGTGAAAATATGAGCTCTTTAAATGTAAATGACCGATCTACTTCGTTTGCAGTTTTGTCTGAAACTAAAAAGTTTTAAAATTGGAAATTGGTACTAATAAAAGAGAAGAAAAAAAACCACCATCAATTTGCCCCTAAAAAACATTCTTATTTAAAACTCATCAACACCTCATTGCAGCATTCCCGTTGTGTCAGTCAGCACTTTAGTGTTAAGCCATTTGCTAGCACAGGTGCCTTTTGATGTGCCTCTTCCTTATTGCGTGCTCTCTACGGACTTTCACATTTGTTTTTAACAGATTAAAAATGTCTGAGCAAGGCTAGGTGAGACATTGTGATGACTGTAAACCCTTCACAGAGGCCTGTCTTGGTCAGAGGAACTGCAGCACTGAGGAGTTTTGTGCATCTGTTGTGTTGAGTGTTGCATTTATGCAGGGTCAATCTGTACCCCCAATCTATTTCTGGCCTTGATCAAACACAGTCCACCCACATATGGGCTGTAACAGGAGGGATGTTTACTCTTTGCAAGTGCATTAAGATTTTTATATTTACTCCGGAGTGGTGCCACTTTCATTTTGTAAACAATATAAAACTTTTGTGTTATTAATTATAGTAATCTGACACCAAACTGTTTGTTTTACAGATCAGATTTTTAAAGGTATTTCTCAGGCACACTGTTAAAGGTTTGTGACTCTATTACTACATTTGAATTATTTTGGACTAAGAGTACTAAGCTCTCTTATACTAAGGAGCTGTCTGGCCTTGTGGATTTCTTTTGAGTCCATTTCGAAGTATTTCTATCCTGAGTTGGAGCTTATTTATTTTAGGGGTCTGTGGTAATAGTCCTGTGAAAAACATGGGTTTATTATATTTCAGAAGCGAGACGACCGCAGGCCTGAGTCACACAGTCTGCGCATGGTTCCACCTTGACACAGGTAAACACAGACATGACCAGTTGTGACTCATGTCCCAATTATAAGACTCTGATCAGGTGACTAAGTCCAAGAACAGGTGGATTATTATTTTTACTCGTATTCACAGCTTTTTTTCTGTGCTGCTTTTTGTCCATCCATCCATCCACATACATAGAGGTACCAAAACTGCTTCCCCATAAAATTGCAGAACATTTCAAGTTTAAAGTATATCCACATCCAAATGTAACTTTTGGAGTATGGCTTTGAAATGTATTTTAAAAAAGTCTGACTGTAACTGCCTCACCAAGCACTTTCTTTAATGTTTAGGTTACTTACTTGCTATTTTTGAAGAGGGGACATTATTTCAGTGGCATGATGTATGTCATCCATTTACTTACAGTAGTAACATTTTATTAATCTTTTGATTTTCTTTTTACATAATTAAGAAAAAAAATGTCAACAATAGTTTTATGGACAATGAAGCATGGAAACTGGTTTAAAAGATGTAGCAACCAAAGTCTGCAGATCAGCAAAAGTGACCCACTCCATCACCTGGTGATCAAGACAGAGGACAATGAAATTAAAAAAAAAAAAAAAGTATTATCCTTGATCTTCTTTCCAACAATCACCAGCTTTGTTTTGTTTGAAATAAACCTTTAATATGCCAAGATATTATTCTGTGAAAATATTCTGGCTAAACACACAGTTTTCTCCCACTGCCTCTTTGATGTCTGCACTCCTCATCCTCATGCTCCTATAATGGTATTTTCATATTCTACCTGGATGAATTAAGGGTTTATTTTGATCAGTGGAGAGCTGGTGATTTTTTGGAACAGTGGAAAGCTGAACAAAATGGATTTTGTGAGTTATATTTTGTTTCTTTCCGGTTTGAAAGATTGTTGGGTAAAATTACTGTTTATTTGAGTGGAGTCTGGTGGATTTGGCGAGACACAACAAAAAGTTCTATCTCTGTAGACATCCTTTTGTTACTGTTGCCAGACAAATAAAATGACAATCAATTCACCAATTTAACCTCAAAATAAAGAAAATCTGAAAGATGGCATAAGAGTCTAAGGGGCACAGTTGTATAGCTATTAGGAGGTGGAGAGCTTATCCCAGCTGACTACGGGCGAGAGGCGGGGTACACAAATCTTTTATCAGAAAAGTAGTATATAACTTACAACATGGGAATTTTGATTGGTAAAATAATGAAAATGCACTACACTGTATATCTAGGCAGTATTTTACTTTGAATGTGTAATGAAAATGTATCACATCTAGTCTGTGTCCTGTCTGTCTGTGTCTGTATTCTAGTCTGTGTCTGGTGCTTTAAAAAGAGAGCTTTGTGTTGCAACATTCAACTGTTTGTCATTGGTTAAACAGTATTCTTGAGTGTGAGGGTTGGTCAGGGTGCTGGTATTGGTTGCAGACTACTATAATTAATCTCTGACACTCCAACACTTCCCTACCTACTTGGTAGGGTGAGGGCTGTTCTCAGAAAAAATTTGAATGGGCATGAACCAGTTCTTGCCTAATCTAGGAAACTCTATCAGCAGAATCTGCTATCAGAATTCAATCAGCAAAGCGTGAGGCCACACAGAATCTACTGATTGATGTATCACTTTCAGGCTGAGACTTATTTGCAAACCACAGGAGTGTGCAGCTTATGGGAGGCCCGGCAACGGTTTGGGATTTCTATAAAAGTTCAGTTTTCTTTACAAGTCTGTCTTTCAATGCTGTCTTGTCCCAACATGCCTGGGGATTTTTGTGTTTTGGTT
Organism: Scatophagus argus; assembly: GCF_020382885.2. Lineage (NCBI taxonomy): Eukaryota > Metazoa > Chordata > Actinopteri > Scatophagidae > Scatophagus > Scatophagus argus. The sequence continues at coordinate 13,957,566 of NC_058509.1, forward strand.
GTTACACTAGACAAACTGGCAAGAAAGTCTTAGATGCTTAACTAGTGTAGCTTATTTGCAGTTTTGTGTGTGTGTTAGGTTCCTTGCTTGGCTGTCTACCTTTGTGTGTTTTCTTTAAGCATGACTGATGGCAAGGGAACATTGTCCACACTAGTTCCTTTATGTGTTTGCTGAATGGTGGGATGACCTGTCACCATAACCCAGAGTTATAGGGCCATTCAGTCCTGGACTGAGTCTGCATGCTTTTTTTTTTTTTTTTCTTATTGAGCATGAAGTTAATTCTCTTATCTTGTGACCTACTAAGGGCTTTGAATTTTACACTGAGAGGATTTCCAAACCCAAATACCTGAGTTGAAACCAAAATGCATTTGGGAGATGTTACTGAAGGTAACATGGTGATGGTGTGGTTTCTTGCGTGAGTGTCCTGACCAGTTGATTCATTTTGTAGCAGGTATTTATGCAAACAAAGTGTGCGAACTACATCACCCTTGTTAAAAAAAAAAAAAAAAAATATATATATGACCCCCTACATTTTAATTTTGTTACTTAGAACCCACTGACATGCAAATATAGATGAAATCCAATCATGCTTGTGTGTGGCAGCTACACCTTCACACTTGGCTAATTACTAGACCTTCCCATGATAGGTTTTGTGCTGTAGTTATAAGACATGGTAGAAAGCAGTTTGGTTGGTGTGAGCACACAGTTAGATTGAGGAGAACTCAACAATTTGAGGTGAGAGCCGCCCACCCTTCCTATTGGCAGCATTGACGTCATTGCAAGGAACCAGCTGGGCTTTGGGCAGGTGTGATCCTCTGTTTTATCTCGGCCATAGTCACTGCCAAGTTCCTGACTTGACTTTTTTTGCTTTCTTTCTTCTTTGTTTGAGTTTGCTTATCCATTGTTACATTCATCGATGATTTTCCTTCACATCTTGCCAGTTTTTTCATTTTACTATTCCTTTGTCCCCATTCTCTGACATTCCCAAGCCTATCACTTATCATTTATTTGGCATTCACAAAGGCCACAGGAATGAAGACATGCCTCTGTAACACATAGCCTCATTTCTGTTGTCACTGATACATAGTTTCTATAAGTCTGATTGAGACCATCAGTGGTTTCTTGCTGATTCTCCTGTGAATTTCAGATCAGTGTTAGGCATTTGGAGGGAGAATGTAACGCTTTTTTGTCACCTTGAATTAATGTATGTGTGTTTGCTTATGTGGAGAGTAAATGTAGTATTAAAAGGAGAAGTATGTAGACTAGGCGTAGCTAGCGGGTGTACGTGTGGTGTTAGGGGTGTGTGTTAGCTTTCTCGTGTCGTGCATGCTCGTTCACTCCAAGGGGAACAAGGCTTTGCCCCACCTGCCCTCCCTCCTCACTGTCCATGCTGCTATTGATGACAGGCCCTCCCCCCTGCTCCTTGACTCGGCTCCCACACAGCAAAGTATCCTTCCAGCTGCTTTGAGGCAGTACAGTCTAGTCATGCCCAGTCTGGCTCCAGACAAAACATCAGCGAGACTCAGGCACAACCTCAGACCTCCAGACAGGGTTGCATGTAATACTAACATCTTTCACAAGGGGGGAAGAAGATGGACTCAGACATTCCACATTTTGTGTGAAACTCTGACGTTTTGCCACCTTGCCCTTTCCAGTCTGTATGTCCAGACATTTGGGCTCATTTGCTTGTGTTTGGGTGTATGTGTTTATCTTTCTAACTTTAGAACCTCTCCTTTGCCCTTCTTGCAAATGTATTGGCTGAGCCAGCTTGTAACTATTGCTGTTCTTATACGCTTCATGTACGTAGTGTATGTATATAGTAATGGTGATGCGAGAGTGATGAAACCAACCTGATAGCTGACACCTTACTGCTATCATGTGTCAGCAAGAGCTGCCCATGGCCTTACACTACAATAATTGAGTATCATGGCAGTAAAATCCTTTACAACGTGAAAGCCTTTCAATTAGCACTCCCACTGTAGCAGTTTCTTCGGTCTCCATGCACTTCAGCTGTGATAACTTTCACTAGCAGTGCTCCAGTCTATTGCTGACATTATGTGCTTTGTCATTGGAAAATATTAAATCATGCATTCTGCTGCTGTATAAAAACTGGTTTTCAGTTTGCTATTAAACCTGCCATGGGTCTGTACTTTGCCAGACAGACTGAATCATCCTAAAATGATGAGTTTCCAGTTGCAGGACACCCATGCCCTGATTCCCATTCTTTTGCGTCTTAATCACCTGTTTAGGTTTGCATGTCCTTTTCTATTCTGAGATACCATGGTTCTTATCAGCTAGTACGGCTTCTCCCTGCTCTCTCACACTTCCCGTCTTATACTCTCTGCTTCTGTTCTTTCTCCTTAGTCACTGTAGCAGTTTTCTGGGAGAGGCTAGCTGATTTGGGAAGTTCTCCCTAATGACTCTCTGTCAGTACCCCTCCCCACTCTTTCTCCCTCATTCCCTCCCCTCTCTTGCAGTGCTACTCCAGCAGTAGACCACGTGATGGGGAAAATGGCACCAAGGGAGCTTTCCCTGGGCCACTGCATGGGCCTCTGTCTTTATTCTGACCTTTCTCCCAGTTTAGTATGTATACTTGCACATAGACACATAAGCACTGAAGGCCAGATGCTGTAACAGAAGTACATCAGTGTCTCTTTGAAATTTGTTTGGCTTAGATGTACCTGCCACAGCTTGATCCTACAACTAAAGAAGTTGGCCTTACTGTCCTGCCACCCTCAATAGTGGCATTCTGTACACTGAGTTTGTTTTTGTATGTTTTCATACCTGCATTCTGTGTGTACATTTATACTGTTCCTGGAACCATTCATTTCAGGTTGAAATGGTCATTATATTTTAGGATCTTGTAACACTCTTATGACACTTCTATGCAATTATGTCAAAATAATCAATATAATGATTGTTGAGCCGAGAAGATCAGTTGAGGAGTAAATAATTTAAAAATAATAATTATAATTATATAATTTATTTTTGTGACTCCACTTTCTCAAATGTGTTTTAGGTTTTGTTTGGCTTGTTGAGAAACTTTTATTGCACTTACATTAATGTAAGTGAGTATATACTTTACTTCACTCTGTTTTGATCCACTCTGTCTATGCAGACATAAATGACAAGTTAGCTAGTATACTGAAACAAGTCTTAAATGACATTACAGAGCTGAAATAAATAAATTTGACATTGACTATGCTGTCCAGCATTATGAGATACAGAGAGAATGTCTTGTTAATTGTGCTGCATGAACCTCATAGCGGTAATATTAGTCTTTAAATTGCCAACTTCACAGTCCGCACTAGTTAAGACAGCAGAAACATAGCAGAGAGATATTTCTTGGGCAAAAATTGTGTGTGACATTCTCACTGCTTGTGAAGTCTATAATTCTGCGTACATTACTTGTGTTACATTGAAACAGTAAAGTACTGAGATGTCACACATTTACTTCTCACTCAGCTGAAGGTTGTGACTTCTTCTCCAGGCTTTTGTATACACTGCTTCTGGTTTCCTGTGTGGTTCAACAACAACTAACAAATTTGGTGTGTCTGTATGTGTGCGTGTGTGTGTATTTGTTTGGTTCTTCCTGCATCTGTACAGTGTGTAACTGCAGAACCAGTTTGCAAATTTTAGTATGATTTGCATGTATTTCCAGTTGTTGGCAGACAGCTGGCAAACCTGATGTTACCACAGCTCACTCACTTCTCTAAATTCGCGCAAGACCCAGTTCTTGATACGTGTTGTATCCCCACATTGAGAACAATACACAGCCCCATAGCCCAGGCGTTCTTCAGTTCATGTATGCCAGTGTTGACTTTGAAATGATGTTTGATCTGCCTTTTTGCCTCTTGTTAACCGTACTATTGGTTACATGTAAAATACAGGCTGTATGAATTCACTTTGTGCATCTGGGAAACCATCCACAATTTTGTTGCTTTTCATCTTTTAGCATAAGCTCTCATTGTGGTGTCCTTGGTGTGTCTGTGGGCTCTTTTGTTCTTCAGTGTTTCCTCCCATGTTTAAATTTCTCTTAACTGTCCTTTCTCTGTCAGGTTTCATAGGTGAAAAGCACATTACCTGCCCCATTTAATCCATATCTGTCCTTTTCATTTTTGGAGGATTAGAAGCAAACAATCCTTTAAAGTCAGGTTACGCTTTTTCCAAGCTCCACTCGTCTGCTTGCAGTCATGCCACATTTTGTTCAGAGATGGTAATTAAAGGCGTCATGGAGGATCTTGGCCATCACACGAGAAAAAAAAAAAAAATCAAGGCCGTTTTTAGTGCTCTAGTGACTGTTGCCAAGTATGAAAGATGGAGGGGGAGGAATGAAGTTTATAGAGGAGAGTGGGTCGATACAACCCTTTGACAGTGGCTCTGGTTGGCAGTTAACTGAGAGGGTAAGTGGCAGTGAGGGCAAGAGAGAAAGAAGAAAGAGTTGGTATGGTTTTGAAAAAAATCAGGTGTAACTGGTTCTTTCATACGCTGTACTAGAAAATCAAGCAGGTGGGGTTGAGAGACTGATTTAAAATGGTTAGAGTTAAGTGTCTTGAGTATTTGTGGCAGAGTTAAACAGGAATGGAGAGAGAGTCAAGAGTACAGAGAGTCTGGTGTCAGTCTCAAGGAGGTGAAATAAGGGAGCGTGGGACTGAAATGCTGGGGCTGTTTGAAGCTTTGCCCACCCTGCAATCCTCACCTTGTGACTATTGCCTGTGACATGGTGCTGAAGTCCAAGCCCTTCCTCTCTGTTTCCCTCCCACTACTTTGTGTATGTAGTCGGCGTAGTGATAGCCAGCTCTCACCCCCTCCCTTCCCTCCTGTGTTGCTCTGAGACAGTTCTAGCCAGTTTGTGGCGGCTGGATTTAGACTCTCAAGGACTTGGCACAGTTGGACTGACTGCTTGCAGGCTAGTTACAGACCAGACATTACCTGTTCTGTAAGACACCCTTGTGAAGTGAGTGTGTCTCCTTGTTGTGTATATTATTGGTTTCCATTTTGGTGACAAATGGTGGATTGACAGTGATATAATTCAAAGGTGTTGCCAGTTCACAAAATAAAATCATAACTAAGGCTGCGATGTAGATTTGGTCATGACGGCCCCTTTTTTTTTGCTCCAAATGTCTGGAAACTGGACGTGGTGTCTGCAGAAGGGTTATGTATGTAGAAATCTTGATGGGGCTGAACTTTTCAGCAAAATGTCTCATTATGATTATTCTGACCTATATTATGATGTTATTATTTGAATGTTTGTACTTGTAAAGTTCTAACAAACCTAACACTGCTGTTGATATCTCTGTACTGTAACTGCTTAAGTTAACATGAATGAGGGGCTTAAAAGTTTGACAGGAAATTCAGACATTTGCTCAACAAATACCAAGTGACTTGATAACTATCTTTCTGGGGATGACGTGAGACAGTCACCCATATGCCCATATTGTATGCAAAAGGATTCCAGCTCTAGTTTTTATTTATTTTTTTATGAGCACACACAATTGCTCTGTCACAGCTGTGTGTGGTGTCATCAAAATGATCATGAAATCTCCGTCTTGTCTTTCTCCTATCTCGACAGGGTTTCTGTGTTGACTTGGGCCGCACCTATATGGCGTGTGTGAGCGGAGAATTCTGCCAGGCACAGCACCTCACCTCTGTGGAGAAGTGAATCGGCCGCCCCCCGAGGGACTACGCTACCCAAAAACCCCCCTGACTGCCAGCACAATAGGAACTGCTGACTCTTCCAAAGGCCCTCTGGGATATTGCGTAGTCCTTGGCCCGACTGCCCTGCCCTGTCCCAACCAATACGAAAAACCTTTGCTTTCCATTTTCTCCTTGAACAGCCAATCACAAACAGCTCTCCTGAATGGGGTAAACTGATTGGATGACTCCTGGATAGTCTCTCCATCTTTTTTCTTTTTCTTTTTTGTTCTTTTCAATTTTTTTGGTTTTGTGTTAAATCATTTTTTTAACATCCCGGAGTACTGTGGACTAGTTCATCCTTTTTTGTTACCCTTTCTCTGTGTGCATCATCCCATAGTTGAACACCTGTTGACCCATTCTTCTCCCACGTGTTGTCATTTTTATTTATTCTACCCTTTCCTGAAAACATAAATCTCCTAGCAGTCTTTGCTGACTTCTGAGCCAAAAGTCGCTTTTGTTTTGTAAGAGTATTGTATTGTAATTGTTTTTTAAGCCGTCTCGCCAACATGAACCGCCCCGCTGCAGTCGAGATTGCCTACGAGTGCATGAGGTTCCTCATCACCCACAACCCCACCAATGCCACGCTTAACAAGTTCACAGAGGTATTCCCAAATCCATGTGTATTGGTTATCTGTGTCTGTCCTTTTGTAAGTGCTATATCTAAAGCCATCACTTTTTTGATGTGTGCCAGGAGCTGAAGAAGTTTCACGTGAACACACTGGTGAGAGTTTGTGACGCCACCTATGATAAGGCTCCAGTAGAGAAGGAGGGAATACAGGTTGTGGTAAGTGTTGGCCGATGCGCATTTGCAGCAACCTGATTCTATGTTCACCCTTTCCAACTTACATACTCTCTCTTTGTCTCCTGCTAGGACTGGCCCTTCGATGATGGGGCCCCTCCTCCCACTCAAATTGTGGACGAGTGGCTCAAGCTGCTCAACACCAAGTTTCGAGAGGAACCTGGCTGTTGCATTGCTGTGCACTGTGTGGCAGGCCTTGGCCGGTGAGTGGCTAGCTGGATTATTTGCTAGAGAAATGTGATGTAGAGAAGGGTTCATTTTATCTCCCCTGCATCAGAGTAACCGCAAAGAGATGAGGGTCACCTGTAAGAGTCAGCACATGCTTAAAGGCACAAAAGGCATTAATCATATGCTTATTAAGTCTCTTTTTATCCTAAACTTGGTAGTTGTAACCTTCATCTCTACCCGTCCTCTCCTTCCCATTAACCAGCTGTTGTTGCTTCAGTGTTGATCACACAGTCCACGCTGGTTGTGAAACGGAAAATGCTGCACTTCACCTTTGTCTGTTTTTGTTTTTCAGTGTCTCATCTTAAATGTACACTGGTGTTCTTCATTCATTATCTTAAATGGTTGTCCTCTGTTTCTGCTCCTGTTAGTCTTCTGTAAATAGACAGAAGTAGTTGACATCAGCTGGTTATCTATCATCAGTAACAACAGTGTACTTCTGTTGCCTCTGCTGACTTTAGAAATAGAGGGCAAATACATTTGCATGTGATTCATCTGTTGGTCATGAGGTTGCACAGGAGATGTGCAGATATGCACAGTCATATTCACAGAGCTGTGTGACAGTGAATTACAAATGAGTAGAGTTGAATAACAACACAAGTGTGAAAACAAAGAATGCAGAGGCACATGACGTGGACAAGCTAGTGTGAAAACGTCTTTCCTGATATCGTACACTCAATAAGCCAATGATTTCTCAATGGCTTGCAGTGTTTTGCATTGCTGTGGCATTCCACAGCTTGTATAATTACCAGGACTGGTTACACAGGCATTTTCTGAATTCACCCCTTATTCTTTCCTGTCCTGTGTTAACTGTAGTCATCTTGGCTTTGCATAGTTTTACGGGCTGATCAGTCAACATTTTCTTAAAGCTTTCATTGTGGAAGGCTGCAGCTGTGCCTTGTTGCCTTGTTGTTGTTTATCCTTTCTTTAACAATATTTTCATCCCTCCATCTGCACTGTCGCACTGTTTTCTTTCCGTTTTCTTTCAATCGTTCCATTCTTGCATACTGTCCCTCGTGAATTTTGTGTGAGAGAAAAGCCCCTCAAGGAAATGCTCTGTCAGCACTGAGACTTGACCCGCCAAATGGTACAGAACGTTTTTATATATTTTTTTCCCCCCCCGCTCTATCTCATCTGGTGAGAAGGGAGAAGGTTGTGTTACTGTAACTTATCACACTCTGTGAGTGTGGCAGAGTGTGCACACAGTGCCCCAGCAGGGCAACAGTGAACTTGTGCACCCCTGTTGATTTCCCAGGCCTGTTTCCCAGGTTTAAACTCCCTCCCTTTACCTCAACTGTGTGACTATGGAACCATGTGAACCATGGCATTTAATCTTCTGTTCTCCTTCCTTCCTCCTTTGATTCTCTTGCTGTCTCTTTGAACTGGTCCACTGGATTTCTTTACCTCTCAGAGCTCCTGTCTTGGTGGCCTTAGCCCTCATTGAGAGCGGGATGAAGTACGAGGATGCTGTGCAGTTCATAAGGCAGTGAGTACCCTCCCTAAATTTGAAATGAGGTTTTGTAAGGTTGAGTCTTAAGTTAGTAAATGGTGCAATTTGTGTAAATGTGAGAAAGCAAGAATCCCTTACGATTATTAGCCAAACTATGATCTGAGACTGTTTGTGACGTAAATCAGTGATGCCTTTATGTTTTCTTTGGTTTATTGGTGCTGACAATTTAATAATACTGGCATTTGCCTGTCTGCAAGTTCTAGGAATTGGTAGCTCGTTAAAAACGTGTTCGATATTTTGGGAAAATATACTTATTTACCTCCTGGCCGGCCAAGCCTCCAGGAAGTTACCAGCCAATAAATGGTGCATAAACCCCCATAAAGTGGCAAATTACACTTCGATTTTTGTACAGATTAAACAAACAAGATACAACTTGTCAATTATTGATCTTAGGATGTGCTGGAAGATGGATTTTGTTGCCTTGAGACAGATTAGTTGTTCTCCTTGTTGCCTATCTCTGTTTTATATTAAGCTAACTGGCTGCTAACTGTACACTTGTATTTTAAACACAGATATGAGAGTGGTGATGACCTTCATGACTTTCTCCCAAAAAGCGAATGAGTGTATTTCCTAAAATGTTGGACTACTTCTTTGATCCCTTGTGATGACCATATTGTTTATTATAGTGTGATCTTTTTTGTGGATATCAGTTTTAATCTTCTGCCCTCTTTTTGTCCCCCCTCCCCTTGTTGTACAGGAAGAGACGTGGAGCCTTCAACTCCAAACAGCTTCTTTACCTCGAGAAATACAGACCCAAAATGCGTCTGCGGTTCAAGGATACCAATGGCCACACCTGCTGTGTGCAGTAGGCTGCCTGTCAATGCATCTTTCTTATGTGCATCTAGTGGGGAATCTTCCAACAAGGAGAGATTAAAAAAAAAAAAAAAAAAAAAGAGGAAAAAATGAAGAGAGTGCTATCGGTAATTATTGTGATGATTTGTTAACACTGCGTCATGGTAAATTGATCAGAGAGGAAGCGAGTGATCGAATGAATGAATACAGACCTGGGGATCCACCAGCCGAACCAATGAATGGAAGGTCAAAGCACACAGACAGGCCCGCCTCCCGGTTATACTGTTCAACCTTGGGCCAGAATTTTGTCAACTTGAGTCCATCCTTTTTCTTTTCATTTCATTTTTTTTTTCCCAGTCTGATTATGGGATAACATTTTCCATTTTGTGAATTTTAATTTGTACACAAGCAATGGTGATGAGAAGTTGAAATGCTAAATGATACTCTGATTTTTATTTTCACCAATTATTGATATTATAATTAGGCCAGAATAATGTACCTTTTTAAAAACATTTTTAAACTTTGAACACATATTATGACTGTCCAGTTTGGGGGTGTGTTGCACAAAAACTCACCTAGAAATGCAGTAATATTTTCCTTTTACCCTTCACTTGCTTTAAAGTCACTTTCAGTTTAGGGGTTCACTGAGTTTGAATATGTCTGCAATATTTATTCACAAGATATGATATGTGTGACAGTTTGGCAGGGGCAAGGACACTTTGTTATCCATTTTTTTTTTTATCCTTTTGAGAGCCATGTTTTGTTTTGTTTTTTAAACTTGTTGGAGTGCAATAATCAATCCACCTCAGATAAGCCCACCAAACCCTGCTGAGCATATTATACACATGAACATATACACTTTAGACACTCTTCCAAACAGAGCTCCTACAACAGGTACTTCTCCTGCTTTCATTCATGAAATGGGCTACAATAGGACTTCCCTAAATATGCATATTTAAACTCACACACACAGAGCCTAAGATCCAATCTGAAAGACAGTGCAGAGAAGAATGAAAATGGTCAGTTTTTTATCATTGTACCCATTTTGACAACATCCCCAATTCGTATTGGTTCTTTAAAGATAAATAAATTGAAATAAAAAGCATACATGATGTGTTTGTTTTCCTGCCTCATAACTAACTATGAAAGGTTTGAATGGTTATTGTCAAGCCAGACTTCTGAATAGTGGGTGGTAGGTGTGTATATTGCCACTACTCATTAATGTTGCTGGATGTATGGCTGCTTTGTTGCATTGATGTTAAAATGAGTTGCTTGGTTATTCTATTCATACCTGATATCAATATTCCTAATTTGTAAAAGCCACAAGTGAGGGGGAGTTAATTTTGCCAGTCTACAACAAATGTCATTTTCATCCTGTTTTGAAAATGAATGGCGATGCTGTCAACCTTCGCTTGGTGTAACACTCGGTGTTCCCCAGACAGCGTGTGCTCATTAGGCATGTCTGTCTCTGACTCAGCACCACGTGGAAAGCACAGGACACCGTGGTACTGAGAAATGACTCACAGCAGCAAGTGGCAATCACGACTTCAGCCGTCAAAGTGCCCCCTCTGCTGCTCAAAGCTTGTCATGGCTGAAACCTGTGCATTTAAAAAGAAGTCAGGGAAATGCGCTAATAAGGTAACATTTAACAGAATAATTGTTTCGGAGAAGGAAGGCTTATAGGTTAATAAGTGGAAGCTGCCACGAAGCTTATCTGCTGTTAAAGGCATGACAGGTACCCCTATGGTGTATGTCTAACGTCTGTGATTTTGTTATTTAACTCATTAAGACACTAATCTACCCATTTGGAGTATTTAATAAAAAGGAATCTAAGATTAATGCATTGAGATGTCTGTGAAGTTTGGCTTTGACTAAATAAGCACTGGGATTGAGATAATACAGTCAAGAACTATAACAGTGCAGTAAAACCACAAACAAATTAGCTTGTTCCAGTTCAGTACACATAGACTGCTTTGAATAATATGAAACTCATCTACAGAGAAACACGAAAATCATAGCTCCTGATTTAAATCCAGTTTTGTAGTCATCATTCTAGACAAGGAGCAGCATTCACTGGATGTGCGATAGACTTGAACTACAGACATAATTTCTGAAGAAATTGTGGTGTGGATGCTGGATGTTTTAAATAAACACTAAATTGCATTTCTGGTTTTAAAAGAAGAATGATAACAGGAATGTATTAAAGATCTGGAGTGCTTTAAGGTTTAAAGCTTGCACTAAACTGTTGTCTTTAAAAACAGAACAATGCCCCTGATAACAAAATATAATTACATTAACAGTGAAAATTTTGAGGCAAAAAATTTTGAACCTACATTGGTGCCTAATGCCACTGATGTTGAACAGATGTCAAATTTTCAATCATGACTGACACTGAATCAGTACTGATTCACCTATCCATCTAAGAACATACTCGGGGTTGAATTGTAGTCTATTTTGATTCATTGAAGCAACGTCACACTCATCATCTACAAGAAACCAGGCATTTTCATGACATTTTCTTTATTACATCATTTGTACAACATGAACTTGAAATCTTTGCTGTCATTTAAAAGAAATCTAAACATCAGGAACATTTCCAAAGACACAGTGACTGTAGCAACAGGTATTCTGTGCAATATTTCTGACACTGTGTGTGCTAACAGATCAAACATATAATTAAAGGGAACTATAATACAGCATGATGTTGAGTAAACAGAAAACTTTGCCATCCTAATTGTGTGTGAACCCAGAGTTTAAAATCAACGTTATCCACAAAGATTGCTGGGGTACAAACTCCTAGAAGAGCCTCTTACTTGCAGTCAGGTAGAGGTTCTAATGGTGGAAGTTTGCTGAAGGTTTTCTGGAGATCACCTTGAAAGTTTATTTTTGACTTAAAAAGAGAGCTGTTCTGTTGGAGTGACAAGTAAGTGAGCAGAAAGTTAAATCTGCCCAGTGTGTAATGCACATACCATGCAGTTGTTGTATTGTGGAAAATAAATAACAAAACAAGGACTTAGACTTTAATAAAGTATTCAAAATTACAAATTACCTCAAAATTACCACAGATATAACTTTCAAATTCTGACAGACGAGTGCTTTTCCTTAAGTGGCAGACAGTAAACCAAACCAAACCAAAGTCTTCTGCTTACATTTAGTAATTTGCTCACTCCCCTTAAATACAATTTCTAAAATCAATGTACCCATTTTATTAGACAATAATGAAGCTATAGGTTGACATTTTCCTTGTTTAAAAAATTAAAAATGACTTGTCAGAGATGATGAGAATGCTGTTAAATATACATTTATATATATATATATATATATATATATATATATATAGGGGAGGGCTTGACTCTCTTTCCACTATTTCCCTCCCCAAACGACTTTTAGATATTTTGGCCTACATAAAATTTTGTAAAGTTAAACAGGACTCATACGTTACAGTGAAGAAACGCTTTATTTAAAATAAAGATGTACCACAGCCAGACACGTAGTTATTAGAAGGCCTGGCTGGGCCTATGTCCGCCCAGCTCTTCACAAGGCCCATCCAATCAAACAGCTGCTTTTTTGGTACAAACCAGCAACAATCTATTATTTATTTCAACCAATAAAAATTCTTTATAAATCATGCGTGACCTGTATAGCGATTGGCTGTTTGAATGGCGTTGTCAACTTACCTCCCACAATGCAGTAAAATGGATCCCGTTGCTGACATAAACACATATGGTCAGCAAACAAATGTCCATTGCAATGTGTTTCCAAAAATCAAGACTGGAGAAGCAGGTGCTTGATGCCGGTGCTAATGTTAAGGTTATGGGGGAACAGGGATCCAAAACACACGACCCTTCAATGGCGACGACTGGATGGAACACAGATGGGGACTTTTGACAAAGTGCTTAAATTAACAGAAAATAATAATCAGAGATTGGCGTGTGAGCTGCTTGCACCAGATAAAACTGCCAGCAAGGCTTTGTATGGTAACCACCTCTCTGGGGAAAACCTCAACCTCAAAGGCACATGTGGAAGTTATTCTGGATAGACAGATAACGAGCTGGACTGCAGGCTTTAGGAATATGGATTAATGCGACCCGCGACCTCCTTACTGCCAGAATCCGCTCCATTTAGAGAAATCTGAGCTGCTAAGGAGCCCGAGCGAGAGGTTTGGCACATCCATCTTAAAGGCCGAGTACTTCATTTCCACACCAAAGATAAAATGCAAAATGAATGGATACAAAACTATCCATCCTCTGTTGGAAGTTCGCGATAACTGTGCAGAGACTTTCCCCAATGTCAGCGCACTGTTCGGGGTTATTATAGCCCTACTAATGACATCATGTACAGTGGGGAGACTTTTCTTGAACATCTTCACCCTTCTGCCTTTTGAACGGTAATACGACCCCAGGAAGACATCAAAGGTAGGCCTGAAGTTTGTTTTTTTCCCCCCCTTCGTTGTGTATTTTTTTGCTGTGTTTGTCAGGCTGTTGTGATTGTGGCTTGCTGTGTGTTTCTGCACCACACTAAAATAGTGATAGTATGGAATCATGTGCAACGTTGACTGAATATTGTTGAAGTTGTGTTGGCTGTGCACTGCAGATTTGTTATGACTTGGCTTTGATGCTTAACGTGCTGTGATGTTGCTGTGTGTGAAGCTGTTTCCTTATATCTGCTTTGAGATGCTTGCTGAAATTCAAAACTTGGTGTTTTGTTGTTCTAAAGAGTGGATTGGTTTGATTTATTTTTAAGGGCTGTTGTTGGATGTCAGTATGCTTGTAATGTGCTGTAAATGCTATGGAATTACTTAAGGACTGAAGTGTTTGGCCTATCAACTTTTATTCAGGCCCATCTGCAGTTTCATTTGTTACGACGACACAGCCAACAGCCCCCTTCAATGGTTGTCCCATTATACAATGTTGATTCAGTGGCATTTCGACATGAAAACTGTGAGTGCTGTAAAAATGTTGATTTTAAAGCAGAATTTTCAGCATCAACAATATACCAACCATTCTGATCTCAACAGTGTTGAATTATTTTTTGCTGTATGGGTAGGCTCACAATGTATGAGAGATTTAGATCATTGGATTTGAATTTTTTGATTCAAGTACAAATGAGTGGTTTAAGTTAAAAATACATTAACAAATATCGGAAGGAATATGAATATGTTGCAGTTAGCAGCCAGCTTTTACCGTATTACTTGACTGATAGTTTGGAACTAAACTGCATTGCTTCTCTGATGGCTGGGAGCTAAACTGCATTGCTTCTCTGATGGCTGGGGGCTAAACTGTATTGCTTCTCTAATGGCTCTGAGCTGAACTGCATTGCTTCTCTGGTGGCTGGGAGCTAAACTGCATTGCTTGTCTGATAGCTGGGGGCTAAACTGTATTGCCACTCTGATGGCTGGGAACTGTCTTCTTTGCTGGCTCAACTAAAGAAGAAGCTGTTAAAGGAGAAGTTACAAAAGTAGATGTTCTCTGAGAACTTCAGCAAAAGCAGAGATAAAACACGACATATATTGTCTCTGTGCTGTTTTCACTTGGGTGTATGTCAAACAGGATTAGCAAACTATTTTACAGCTTTTTTTGGAATTGGGGTTGTAATAAACTGAATGTTTTGATATTTAATTGAAGTTTCTCCGTTGAGACCTGTAAAAGTAGTCGAAAAGGTCATGCACAAATAATAATAATACTAATGAAGAAAAAAAATGTATTGTAATTTTTTAAGGCCATGAATAGAAGGACTACCTCCAATGACTGTGAGTACAAAATATTGTTATTTGCTGCGATATGTTTTTTATGTGGTATGATGGCTGCCGTGCCAACAGATGCCTGTTGATATTTGTCAACCAAGCTTATGTGGACAGAAACATCTGCACTTGGATTGTTATTGCTTCATGTTTGGTGGTATACTTTTCGGCCCGATGCATTTTCTTTCTTTATTTCTTGCATCTTTCTGTCTGTCTGAGTGATTGACTTGCTATTTATTAGTTCCTGTAAAATCTGTGCTTTAATCCAATAGTTATGTAAAAGTGTTGCTTGTGAAGTTCTGTCAATGTTAATGAAAACAAGTAGAAGACTCAAATCTCAAAACTTGAAATTAATATACACACTTTACTGGCAGTATATTAGATATTACAATTAGTTCAGTCTGACACAAGAAACCTGCTTTCACTTCTACCTTCATGAAGGCTGTGGCCCATTTATAATTGTATGACGTTAAGACTCTTTATTATTGAAGTGGAAATTTATTTTCATAGCCAGTTCACAGAAACACACACATATATAAACACATAAGGATTAAGACAATACTTTGAGGCTCAACTTAGTAAATACATTTCTACATCCCAGGGTGAAGAAGCACAGTACAACAGGACAGGTTGAATTATGCTTTTGTAAAGCAGCAGCTGAAGGTATGGTTAATGATGGTCTCCTTTGTTTTATCCAAGTTCAGTTGAATATAGCTATCGGTGCACCACTGTGTGAAGTGAGTAATGGAGTTTTAAAGTTTTTATCCTCATTATTGATTAGTTTGCTAATTATTTTCCTTAATCCATAAATTAATCTGCCTTTAAAATGTCAGATATTTAATAAATATCTCTAATATATTCATCTGTGGAGGAAAATACCCATTACAATATTCTAAAGCAAATGTTGGCATATTTACATGCCAAAAAGATTAAGTTGTTTTTTTTTTAATGTAGGTTTTTGAAGAGACTTAAAAAACTTAAATCAATTCACACCTTTTGTAGTTTATGGTGTTGGTCAGTTGTATTGGGTTATACTGACAGGTGTTCTTAAATTTTGGATGCCATTACTGATATAAACCAGACAAAATATTAGAAACATGTTTCAACAAGAACTGACTGAATGTATAAGTTTTGGCTAGATAGACTAAACAAAATGTCCACAGTCTAACTAGCATTTTTTTTTTTTTTTTTAGAAAAAATAGCACCACTGCCAGTTCAAGGTGCTAATATGAACAAGAGACAGTTTGAGAGATACAGCACATCCACAGACATTCACTGCAGAAGATTCACTAAGAGCAACACTGTAATTATGGTAGTGCCGGGTACTTAGCTTGCAAATTCATTGGGCCAATGCCTCTGTTAATTCTCGTAAAGCTATGTGAATTATTTTTTAACTGGACATCAAGAGCCCAAGAACTACCTTTATGTTTGCCATAAAGAACATAGGAGGAAAAAGGCTAAGAGGTTTAAATTCTTTTACAAGAAGACCTTGATCTCATGCAGCACTCAGCCCTCTGCATAGCTGATCTAGGCTGCACTGCTAAGCAGCAAACACTGCGATACTCCGTTGTGAATCATGGCCCTTTAAAAATGCATGTTCGCTCTTGGCTCTGTATCTTTAATGAGGTGTGTCTGAAATATTTGATAGCCTTGTGCTCATTTGAAAAACAAATACGTTTATTTTCATTAATATTTGATACGGAAATGAATATATGTAAAACACATACATTAATTAGTCTGTTTTGATCAATTGTTTCTGTCTAATGCAGACCGAATATTTCCGCACAGTAGCTCCCCACAGGCTACACTGCTGCATATCATTCTCTGGTGTTTCAGAGCAAAACCATTTAATTTTCAAAGTGGGATTTAGTATCTTTTAAGACTGTGTGCACTCAAAGAAATTATCAATTTTCACTCAGCAGTAAGGCACGTGTGTAAATTGGATGTTTGTAACATTCCAATGTGCTGCTGGAGGGATAAATGAAGCGATGTAAAAATCACAAATGTGGCATTACAGATAGGAATTCTAACATATAATAACAGAGAACCGATTCTGGCTTCGAGGCCAGCAGCTAAGGCTGTCGAGTCGGCTGGGATCGCTGAGATTGGGGAACTGGGGTTTTTACATCTGGAGGGGAGCTTATATATTTCACAATTATTTCATGGGCTGATAGTGGGCTTTGTGTATTTGCATTTGGCCATTTCTGGGTTTACAAATACTAATATCAGTGACAATCATAAATGACACTGTTGTTCTCCAGCATGAATTTTGTTCTAAGAGGGAGGAGAAAGCTTTGAAAAATATTAAGACCATCGCATTGGGAAATTATATAGATGCTATAGTTCATCAGTTTATCCAATAACTAAAATGTGAAAAAATGCAAATTGTAAAAATTGTTTTGCAAAACTTCCTTTAAGCTTGCTTTTAAGCAGTGCATACGCTGGCACACCACAAACACCACTGTTTAGGCACAGAAGTTAACTGTACTGTGTACAGAGCACACTAAAACTTGAACTACTTTCAGCACTTTAACCACAAATTGACACTTCATCTTCACTTACACCTAAACTGAAACTCCAGCTCCTTTAAGCGATTCCATTTCAACTGTTAATTCAACTTTGGTCACTGTTTATGTTTTGATTGCCACTTCAAAAACCACCCAGAGACTAAGGGCTCTGTCTAAAGTTATCCGAGTGGAACACCTAACTCCAGCACCAACAAATGGGACCAGCTGACCCACTCACACTGCAGCACAGCACACTGAACGCTGCTTCTAATGTTGCAACAGAATGCAGAACACACACACACATCAACTTCTGTTTTTGTAGACAATATTTAAGCAGGGCAGGTAGTCAGAAAATTGTACATTAATGTCATTATTCACACACATACAGAAGACTGCAACATGTTCAATTGAGAACCTGGTCTTGGATTGAGAATTGATTCTGACTAAATTGTAAGATTTCCAAAGATTCCCAACCCTTTTTAGTTTCATGTTTTTATTGTTCACTATTCCATAGTGATCAACTGATTAATGGTCCATTTTACATTCTAGGGCTTTGATGATGAACCGCTATTGATGATAACTGTGACATTCCAAAATTAATCACTGGTATTGTGTTACTTAATGATAATTTCATCTGATTAATCCAGCACAGATGTTAGGCCGTGTCCCTTTGTGTGATTTTTCTTTTTGTAGACTCATGGCTTCCCCATCAACCTCCCTACACTCATATTTTGAGTATAATTCATTTGCCAAAAAAGATGCAAAACACACAATAAACAAAGCTGAAGATAAATGTTGACTGATAGCTTTTTCTTTTTTTAAAATTTCTATAGATATCGTGATAATATTGTTATTGTGAACTTGTTTTGCCATAATACCAGAAATCTGATTTTGTAACAACCCTGTTTCAGGCATTCAAAATCTCTAACAATCAGCTGTTGCAAAACTGTGAAAACTGTGAAACTATTTTGTCATCACCTCAAACACTTCAGTTTGCGTCCTTCATCGTCAAAAAATGTTTGGTTCGTCTATGAGTGCAGACACATCACCTCCCACACAGTCAAACATACAAGGGCTTGAAGGTAAAGTAACATAGTGTGTCCCTTGCCCACCAGATGGTGACAGAGACCTATGTGAACAGTGCTGTAATACATACAGTGGCCACTAGAGAGCAGTACTAATACACCAATCCTTCAGATGCTGCTCAAGGTGGGCTGCAGAGTTGAGAAGTGTGATGTATTCTCTCTGGCAGCACCTTGGACAGCGCCAATCTGGTGAGTCACACTGCCACTGTATTCTTGATGCCTGGATTCAGCAGCAGAGCGGTAATTAATAGCCACATATTTACATTGTGTGGAACAAGGGAACTGGTTGAAAATGGAGGCTGTTTAACTCTGTTTTCTCTGTAACTCACACTTACCAAAATCAGTGAGAGGAGACCGCATCAAGGATAAGGTGTTGCTGATTCTACCAATAGAAGCTGTTTTCAGGTTGTTTTTAATTTATTTGTTTTTGTTAGGTATAAAAACTGTTCCCGGCCCATTTCTTTTATACTCCTTCCCCGCGATGATGACAGATTTAATGTTTGCTTATATCAGAAGTGCTTGACACAGCTCTCAGATGTCTTGCCAGAATAACATGGGTATTTATTAAAAAAAGAGCTGAGGACGGGGAAATCGCTCAATTTAAAAGCTCCTTTTATGCAGCACAGTCGTTTGGCATGGAGCTGCTTTATGTGGGTGAATGTTATTGTTTGGTGCTGCTTTCTGCCCTTGGCTCCATTGCAGGGAGCCCAGCCAGTGTTGATGAGTGTGAGTGGATGGTGAGTGACAGGCCGAGACACTGCCAGTCAATCAGCAGGGTTGTCTGGCCTCTCTCCTTCACTCTCTAGGGGATAAGATATGTGTCATCTTCCCATGAGACATCTCACCATGACGCTGCCTCCAACCCCACTCTGCTGTGCCAAGTCCTCCACACCCCACTCTGCTTTTCCGAGTTTGCTTACATGACTCACCCGTCTTGCTTATTTCTCTTCTCTTCTCTTCTCTTCTCTTCTCTTCTCTTCTCTTCTCTTCTCACCTGTTTGCTTATTGGCCTCACCTTCATATTCAGCTCGAGCTGTGTCTTCCCATCTTCCACTTTTCCTGTGGATTTGCTGCTCTGTGGTGCCTCGCAGCTTCACCCCCTAACCCCATCCATCTTTCAGCCCATTTCTCTGCCCTCTAGCATCATTTCCCCTCTTCATTCATCACCTGCCTCTCAAAGACAAAAACTGAAGTGAGAAGCAAACAGCAGTGAATGAGTGGTTTGTGGTTGCTGACCTTCATTTATTTGCTTACCAAAAATGAAATAGTAATGGCAGAATAGAAGAGAAAAGGGGTTGGTTAGGCTGAAAGCATTTTTCCTCTGTTAATGCACTCGTCAGCAGCCATATCAATAGCCCCAAAGCAGGCATGAAAGGCCAATTTATCCTGACACAGCATGCGTTAAGTGGCCAGTTTAACAAGCACATCTACTAATTGGCTGTGCATGAGCTCTCTATTCATTAGCAGTTAGGGTCGTGCCATTCCAGTGGGCAGGTGTGTGCATTCCTTTGTTTTTAGTCTTTGTGGCATCTCTTTTTTTTCCCTCGTCTAACTTCAGCTCTGTTGCTCCCTGTGATTAGCAGGAAGTGTCCTGTGCCACCTGAGCTCTTCCTCTACTTCAGCACGTAGGCGATTAGCTTTTGAAAACAACAATGTGCAAAAAGTGTCATGTGCCCACACATGTACACGCACATACACAGCATGTTCTACTTAATTAGCAACCTCCTTTGTTCCTGTCTTACCTGTGAACAACAGGAGGTCTGACCTCTTGAAATAGTCCTACCCACGCCTAGAGTAAGGAGACAACACGTTGTATTGATTCAAACAGGAGTTGTAAATTGATATACATGTTTAGTGGAGGAGGAGTGTTTTTCCACCTTTTCTGTCTACTATGTAGATTAATAACATACTATACTTTATGGTATTATAATCTGATGTCAAACATACACTAACGCTGCCGTTTTAGAACGTAATTTAAGTTTTTCTATTGCCTCAAACTCGTTGAAGAACCTCCAGGATTTAATGCCAATGCTCAGTATATACGCAGGGCTGGGTTCCTGGCTTAACTTCCCTTGAACGGCTCGTTATGCACTCTTCTACCTGGTATGTATCAACTGTGCTCCTCTGTGGTACCCTGGTCTTTCCATGAGAGATTACTTTTTTTCCGGGGGTCAGTTGTCAAAACACTCTCCGGAGACAGCGTCAGTATCCCAGGTGTAATCTGTTCTGGCAGACAGCTGATCCCTGCTGAGTGAAATGGCTGCCAGGGAATCAGGTCTGAATGCCAAACCCTCCCCTCCACACTCTCACTGACAGCGAGCCAGCCAAGTCCATCTCTGGGGTCAAACTGCTAATCAGAACAGAGTAATACGCTATTCTTTTGCTTCACACAACATACACTCCGCCATCTGACTTACAACCTTGCATCGCAAAAGTGTGTTTATGGGATAGTGTTTGTTTAGATTCAGCTTTATATAGCATAATGTAAACAATGCTCGTCTTACAGTAATGGTTAAATCATTGACTCAGTAATGCTTTATTTTCAGTGGTGCCCTTTTCCACTATTGACTCTTGGTACAAAGCTTTGCTTGTTGACTACTGCCAGAGTGATATTCCAGGAAATAGATGAGAGGGGTTGGAGAGGTGATCTCACCATTATCCCTAAGCTACTCTTCTATTGTGGGCAGATCAAAGTGGTATTTATGCCAGGCCTCTGGATATGTGCATGTGACATTGCTAGGGAGAAGTATGCTCAAATGGAGTACAGCCTCTTTATGAATGAATGAAATGTTGTTAGCCCAGATTGTCAGGTTAAAGTCCAAAAGGGCTAATCATACCCTGACCAATCTAATGAAATGTTATCATTGAATGTCATGAACATGTAAAGAAGTATTTTGATTGAAACCGCTCACATGTCTGTGCGGTAAATAGCTTATGTCGCTGCAGCCAATGGTGGCCTTATCTTAGACTGGAACCAGGGGGGAGACAGCTAGCATGGCTATTTTCAAAGGTAAAAAAGAACAAAAAACAGACTGCTGGTTGCTCTAAAGATCACTGATGAGAACATTGGATTTTGTTTGTGAAATCTGTACAAAAACTGAAGTGTAAGAGCATGAAGTTGTGTTTTTATGGCGTTATGTGAACTGAACTACCTTTCTGAAGTCTCAACACATTTTCATACCAGGTCATCAGATAGTGAACTTTGTTCATCGGGTCATCGGACATCCTCTCATGGCGACCTTGAAGGAGATAGTCCAGCAAAGTAAAAAAAGAAAAGAAAAGGAGCAGAACTAACCTTCCTGACCTACTCATTGAAAGAAGAAAACAGCAGAAGAAAGAAAGAGAAATGCAGTGCTTGTCAAAAGTTTACCATTTATTTTATGTATTTTCATTGGCAGGACAGATATGGACTGTAAGAGTAAGGAAGTTAAAATGATACATCAAAAGGCAATGATTATATGTGTCAGGGCTGAAATATTAAAAGAATAAGCAATGATTAAGAGTGGCGTAGAAATTAGTTTCAAGTTTAGATTTAAAGATGGAGTCGGATTGTCTGTCAGCAGCGAGGTTATTTCAGAGCGAGGGGGGCCGATATGAAAAGGCCCTGCAGCTAGCAGATTTCTTTTTAACTCTGGGGACGGACAGGAACCCTGAATTCTGAGAGCGTAATACAGGAGATGGGATATAAACTTTAATGAGGTCAGATACGTATGAAGGGATGAGCCCAATTACAATCTCATCAACAAGTCATCAACAAATACAATAATCATGTCTGGATGACACAGAGTCATGTAGCAAGATCTCTGCATTAGTCATGGGCAGGAAAGACCAAATTTTAGTCATGCTGCGTACGTGAAGAAATGTTATCTCTGTAATTTCTTCAATATGTTGATCAAAGTAGAGCGTAGGATCAAATGTAATACCAAGATTTGAGAAATCAAGCAGTTACTGAGACTTACTGTTACTTGATCAAACTGTGTTTGTTGAGCAGGGCCAATGACAAACATCTCAAGTGCAGGGAATTAAATGATATCTACATGAGTTTTTATTTATTAATTTATTGTTATTATTATTGCAGACAACCAGACCTCCAAATTTTCAGTGTGAGAATGATTGTTTACCTTTATCAGCACATACAGCTGAGCATCGTGAGCATAGCAGTAAAGATTTATTCCATAACTGTGTATGATTTGGCCAGAGCCATGAGGTAATCCATATTCCACATCTGTAAATATTGAGTTCTGTCACAAAAGTAGGACTTAAGCCAAATGAGAGCCTGGCCAGAGATTCCAGATGTGCTTTTCTAAGAGTATATGGTGATTTATGGTGTCAAATATAACAGTGAGATCCAGCAACCAAGGTGGGACTGCTCAGTAAAATGTCGTCAATTCATTTTAGTAAGTACGGTTTTGTTGGAATGACAGGTCCTGAACTCAGGCTAAAAAGGCTTAAAAATATCATCCCTTAAAGACCCTTCTTTGCATACACAAACATGCATCACCAGTCTTACTGTTTTCAGCTTTTCTAAAATATAGAATATCCACCCGTAAAGCCATTAAGTTGTCAACCTAGGTGTTACATCACCGGATACTTTTCATCTGGTGTACTTGTGTGCATCTTGTGTTTCTAATGCATCACTTAAAGAACAAAAGTACACTAACCTACTCAACTGTGCAACATTATTTAAATGCAGGCCACAGTTGGAGGTGTACTTCGAGCTCATCAGCCTGTGAGATTGAGGCATCTGTAGGGGCTCTGCAGCTTCTCGCGGTAGCTGTGATCATTAGTGACGTTTGCCCGTTGAGAAGATGAAAGTGCAGGCGCTGATGTTTTTGTTAAATGGCAGACAACGTGCATCTGTTTGAAAAAAAAAAAAGAAAGAAAAAAAACAAGCCTTTAATCTCTGCAAAAAAACCACCAGAATCTCTCTTGTGGTTGTGTCATGCTTCCTAAAGAGAGGTTCAGACAGCAACCTTGTGGACCTGTCAAGAAACGCTCCTCTGCTTTTTTGGTATTCTGCATGGTTCGTTAAGAAAAAGTCCAAAGGGCTGTTAACTTTCAATAATTAAGCATAGTTTTTAATAATTCTAAAATATGTGAAAGCCAGGTTTGGCAAAGTCAAATGTTCATGAGTACAGAATACCTGTAAATTTAGTAGAAATATTTCAAAAAGCTCATGTTTGAAGATGAAACTTCATGCATCCAAAGGTACAGATTCAAGGCTGTGTATTGAAATAATGAGATAACTGGAGGCATCTTAAGTACAAGGACAGGTGTGTGTGCGTGTAATTGCAGGCCTCTGTGTCTACACTCCTTGCTTTCTATTTCTGTCCCTCGTCAGTGTTCAGTTCTCTGTCTGTTTTCATGTGTTACGTTTTTTCACCTCGCCTGTAGGAAAAAGGCAAGAGACGGTGGCATTTGCTGATTGCTGATAGTGAATGCACCGCATACAGAAAGGCTTGCATACTTAATGCTGGAAGGCTGGGACTCCGATTGCAATCAGGGGGACTGAGCGAGTGGGGCAGTTGGGAGGGAGCAAACAATAATACATCCAAATTCAACAAGTGCAGTTGACAGAGAGCACCAGAGACAGGGAGAGGAGTGGGTGAATATGAGGCCATAGTAATTGACAGCTGATTCTACATAGCGGAACTGCGACCTTTGCTGCTTTGTTTTTCTCTCCCTTGCCATGCTCATACTCACAGTAATCTCCAAATGCATGTATAATTCAGCCTGGTTTCTGCAGCATCCTGTATAGAAACAACTTACAAACCTATTTAGTATTCAGGGCATTTACTGCACTGGGACACAGGCAAACACCCACCACTGTCAAGATATATAACAGGTTTCCTGTTGGCAGAGGTAATAGGAGTGGCACTGAAGGAAATCAAAGGGTGACGAGGGGTTGAGAAGCTGATGGACTTGTCTTCATGCAAATGCACCAGCACACTATTCTGTGTGTGTTTTCCTCAAATGTGTTTGTGGAGCACCACCTTGATGGTAATATGCACAGGCCATCTCAGACTTGGAGGCAATCTTCCTAGCAAACAAACAGTACGGTGTGGAAACAAACTGAAGAGGGAGAGCATATCAGGAAATGCATGCCTTTGGGGATGTTTGTGTGCATGCATACATACATTCTCACACACACACACACACACACACACACACACACACACATATATATATATATATATAGCAAACGTGATGCAATGTCTTTCCTAAATAAAGCTCCATAGTCCCGCAGTGTTCCCTGTTGCATGGCTATTCTGCATTCAGGGCCAGGCACCTTAGGCTTTCTCTTCAGCTGTCTCCAGTAGTGAGAGTAGGAATAGAGGAAAAGGTCTTGAGAAAGGTCTGCCGAGGGCTTGGCCTCGTGTAGCTAATCAGACTCTCTCTCCAGGCTGCTTGTCCATTCAAGGCCTTTGCCTCAATCTGACTACAAGACAAAGACTTGTTCGGACATGAGCTCCTGGTAAAAACTGTGTCATTACCCTTGGCAGGCACTCATGGAGGGTTGTGCAGAGTCCACAGTCTTACACTCAATCGTGCTCAAAGGCAACAATATAACCGGTGTACTTTTTCTTTATTGTCACGCAACCTTTTCTTTCTTTTTTTTACCTACCTTTTATAGCCTTCCTAACTCTTGCTGTAAAGGCTTTCCTGCCCATGGCTTTCTCCATTCACCATCTTTCTCCCCGAGGCGTACAGTCCAACCTCCTGCCTCATCACTAGTAAAACCAGATTGGCATGGAATTCATTTTATGTGACAGGATTCAGAAGCCTTATATTCTGAAATGCCCTTTACAGAACCTCCACAAATGTTTGGCATCATGTGGATGTTCACTTGATCAAGTGTGGCTCTGATAACTATAATTATTAGCTGAAAAAGTGCAAATCAGTTCCTATAAGGGACTGACTTTTGAGGAGAATGTTCATTTCATACTTGCAACATGATTGCATATTTTGCAAAGGAATTCAGTACTGCAGGTGTTGCTGGCCATCATACAGTGTGTAGGCTAGCTTCGTTTCATCGAACTGTGTGAGAACCAAAGTCCAGTTGATTACAGGTTTAAAATTATGGAAACACAGAGAAATAAAGTTTCCTTTGCTGCTTGCAGCTCCACTACAGCTTCCACAAGCACTGCAGTCAGTAAATATCTGAGACAATCTTCCCCTTCTACCCTTTATATCAGACAGACTCTAAATCCAGTCTGGGTCGCATTCACTGCTATCTGATCCCTGCTGTCACATTCCCGACTGGAATGTGGGCACACACACACACACACACACACTTCCAACACACTACCTACCCTGCTTGCGTGGTTGCCTCTATATTTTATAATACATCATGTACCATTGTGAGATATGGTCCCTGATTTCATTTGTGCAGAGCTGTGGTGGCTCTCTTATCTGTGCTTGAATGAAATAGCTGTGGATCAGTGTCGTTAATATATCAGTCTCAAACCGATGGCGTGTTTACATGCTGTAGCGAACTACAGTGGAGCGTTTGAAAGCTGCGGTGATGCATGTAGGTTTAGAGAAATGTGTGTGTTGCTTGAGTTGTACATGCTGATCTCAATTTTGACTCTAGTTCTTCATGCAGCGTGAGGCTCAGGCTTCTGGGTTTGATTTCCTGGTGCAAAAACTAAGATTGTGTGAGGTGATACAATCAGCGATTGAGTTTTACATAGGCTGGCATTACTTATAGAAGTCCGTTTGAATTGTCCTTGACCAATTAACTTTGTGGTCTGTTGATTGATGAGTGTGGTGAATGTGTGAAACGAAAATTAAAATATTTTTAACGTGTTGGTCAGTGTGAAAGGTTACCATCTTGTCTTTTGTTAAAAAATATTTCAGTCTCTGATAAATGTGTGTTTTATTTCCAGATACACAATGAAACTGAACAATCAGGCCTAAACACCAGTTCGAGTTCACTGGAACAAAATTGTATTTATCTGAGTAAGAGTCTGTCCTTATTCTTTCAACTTTTTAGACTGCTGCAAATTACACAAAATGAAATAGGATAGCGAGATGATAGAAAGCAATCAGTGAATATTTTTTAATCAAAATACCTGAGAAAGCCAATTCCACTCTGTTAGAGATTCCTCCCTCTTTTTCTTTGGTATAAAATCATATTATTTATTTCCATCTGTTGCTGAAGGCTGTGGGTTTTGTGCTGCTGTGGGCTTTGTGCTCAGTAATTGAATCTGATGGTCTGATCCAGATGGAAACTTTGTATTCTAAGGAACAGCAAGCTGAGCTGTTGGCTTAAGGAGATAGCGAAAAGACAGCACAGACATCTAGCCAGCCATTCCAACCCCACAAGCATAACTAATCATTGCACTGTGCACCGCCTTTCATCAAAGCAGCAGAAACATGTAGGGATTTTTAACTTGACTGTACTTGAAGTATAACTCTGTGGGATGTGAATGCCCAAATATGGAGTGCTGCTGCTGCATATACACGCACTAAATCAATCAGGTAAAATTTCAGTTCCAGCCTAAGCTGGAGCGTCATGCTATGACTATAAACATTTGGGTATGTGCTCTCTGTCTGGATCAGCAGTGAGCTCATAACTGGATCAACATTTTTGCAGCGTTTGGAAATGTGACAACCATCAATTTGTATGTTGAGCTGGAAATCTGTTTGACACAGCCACTCTGCGCTCATAACTCTTCATCATAGCTCAACCTGAAAGACCTTGTGCAGCCACTCCTTGTTTTCTAAACTCCCCTCCTTTCACTAGTTGTCATTCTTGTCCTGTGTAAGCAGTCCACTCATTCCCTAAGGTTCCACTAACCCTTATAATAATGACTCTGAATACCAGATATGGAGTTTAAACATTTGAAATTATTCCACAATTTTTGACTAATGCGTGACTAATAGCTTTCTTGCTCTTTCCGTCTTCTTGCCTAGCTTGTCCCCTCCCTCCGCCCTCACTTGGCTCTTAGTTTCTAATAGCCTGCTTTCGCTGCTTCTTTCCTGCATTTTGTTAAGAGATATGCCGAGAAAACATTGGGAAAGCGAGGGATAAAAAGACGGCACTTTGCCAAAGGAAGTTTTAATTGGGGCCCAGGGGAAAAGTGCTCCTCCCGTTTTTGCAGATTCTCCCTGCTCTTTATGGAAGAGATGAGCTACAATCCAATGCCCAGTAGGGAAATGGGATGCAGTTACGGTGACGAAAATTCAGAAAAGGATGTCGCTGCGAACGTTTATATGCCTGCTTGTGTTTGTATTTAGAAAACAGAAGGGCTTTCTTTTTCTTCATAAATGATGCAGTGCCTTTGAAATCAGCTCCACTGTCAATCAAAATTTCATTTCTTGTCTCGGAGGACTTGGACAAGATTAAGTGTGGAATAATGTGTTATGCATGTATAAAAATTAAAAGACACTGGTATGAATAAACCATGCCAACAAAGATTATTCCTCAGTCTTTTGGAGTCATTTTTCCTCTTGTTCTGTGTCACTTCCAGAGATGTTGTCTCACTCCCTCACCCTACATTGCATTCTTTCCTCCTTTCGCTGTCTCTTTCCCCAAGTTCATTCATACAAGCACTGGCTCATATTGAGTTTCTGTCCAGGCGCAGCCACAAACTGCCAGCAACGCAGGGCCTAAACTCTAAAGAAACGTCTATCAAAAGTCAGACGGGTGGGAGGAGTGGCGCATAACAACAATGGCGGCGGGAGTGACCCTTTGACAGAGTGACATCACCAAGAGTAATTGCCTGTCATGTGCTCTACTGTTTCACATTTCACATAAAAGCCCCCTCTGTTGTTCATTTAAAGTTGAGCCAGGGTGACCAAGGTCACTGCACTCGTCCTGTAAAGAGAGGGATAATTGAACGTCACACCTTCTCTCCGGACAGTCACGGGAATGGAGTGACAGGAGTGTCAAGAATAACTGGAGGTTAAGAAGAGAGGCATTTGAATTTGAATACATCTTGTGAGATATGTTGGTGTTGCTGGGGTGTTTACACAGTTGTGAGTGAGCCCAGGATGAATCTTTATCCTGCTTGTCATTTTCTCTCTTTCTCTCTCTGCATTCCACCTTGTTCCATCCAGTCCTACTAACAAGGAAAAACAATCACAATAACAACAAAACAATCAGGGGTTTTCTGTCTAACTTTTCCATAGAATTTACTCAGGCTCATGGCAGCTAATCTATCAAATTTCTTCATTGGTCCCTTGATTTGCCTAAGGCCCCAGCCACAGAGAGGCCAATACCTGACCAACTCATCATATTTGTATTCCTGTTTTCAAATGCTTGCGACACATGGCTGCATCATCTGTCACTGAGGTTGCATCAGATTTCTTTGTTGTCTCTGACCTCTGTCATACGTTACACTGATTGTACAACACATCCCTCTGAACTCACATTTACACCTATTTTTTATTCATCTCCTCCATCTAAACATGACAGGTAGAAAAATCAGATGTGAAATACCTTGTGTATTGTCTATTAAAATTTAACTACTTGACATTCAGGGTGCCTTAGATTCATACCTGTGCAATAAACTGCTGCACGAGTACATGAATAAAAATGGAATCATTAAAGAATATGCATATTTCATATTCTAAAATGATGTATGATACACCCAAGCTATTCATTAATAGGAGTTTCAAGTAGGCAAGTCCATGCTCATGAAAAATATCATTATCAGACCAACTGGTGCACAGCACTACAATAACATCTTACAAGGTTATTAATTAAGGTAAATGATTGTCAAAAAATGGATTATTTTGTTGGGCAGATTTTGCTTGTCTTTCTTTCATAATGTTTTTTTCTCATAGCAACAAATTCAAACCAGTTGTCAAACTGGTTAATGTTACTGACATGAGTCTGGGGGTACAGGTACAGGTTGGACAACCTTTTATTTTTTTACATATTTTATATTATTACATATTGAGCAAGTTGAATAAAGTGCACATGCTATGGAGCATTACAGGAATTGCTGCATAGATTACAGGCCAGGCAGCGAAAGCAGCAGTGTCTGTAGTCCTGTGCAACTGTACACACAGGATGCATTTAGCCAAAGAACCCCTGAGGGCTCAGACGTGTTTGGCTGTGTAACCAGCAGACAGCCAGTGTTGTCACGTGTGTAAGTCAGAAGGGAAAAAAAATGTAGCATATAAAGTGAAAATGACATGTAGACATGCCAAAAGGAGAATTTGATTGTTAAAATGCTCATTTAACGTAACTGTAACTGTAACACAGCTTTGATATGCTATAATTTGATTACGATCTACGGATCTACGGCCGAATTTTCTGATGCTGAACGATTGAGACTGTAACGTCCCAGATATCAGCAGTTTTATTACCGATATGTCCGATTTAGCAAACCATTCCAAATAAGTTGCAGAAATGACCATATTCGTGTTGGATATGTTGCGATTTGGACAAGTGGAAATTAATTTTTTGATCTAAAATTAAACTCTGAGTTAAGTCGTCAAGTTTAATTTTGATGAGTCAGAACTGAATTTTAGATATCTAGAATTCATTTATAATATTTGTATTGTAAAAACAATTATAGATAAGTACAATATAGATTTCCACTCGTTAGAATTGAGTTGTAAATATCATTAATGAGAACAGTAACTATTGATCATGGATTTGTAGCTGAAATTATTGCAGTGGTATAATTTAACTAGTTGTAATTAAGATAGCTACAATGAAAATTCAAACTAGTAAGAAATGAAATGTTGATATAAGGTATTAACATTTTGACTATAAAGAAAGAAATAAAATATATTGTTAATTAGAATTGCTACTAGTCAAAATCACATTATGTATACGTTGGCTTGGAATTCTAACTAGCTGTTACTGTTATGACCACCATGAGTGTGCGCAATGCAACTGTAACATTAATGAAATATAAGCAAAAATAACCACCTCCAAATCAGCAACATAATAATAATACTAATAATAGTAATGATTAAAGTCTAATATTTTTTGAGGGTGCAAAGAAATGTTAGTGTAATCCAAATGAAGTCCATTGGTTCACTGTTGCTCTCCAAGTCTATTTATTTAAAGAAAGAAAAAGTATTCAACCTAATTTCATCATTTGTTATCATTGTTTTATTATTACACCTGGCATTAACACGTGATCTGTGTCTAGACATCCTGTCTGGATAAAGAAAAAAACGCACGAAAGCATAAACACACAAAATACTGTTCTGATGCTGATGATTTGAAATGTGACTGAATTGTGAGACCTACCAGAATTTTATGTGGTTATTTTGGCGGTGGGGGGGCAAAGTGGAGAGCAGCGGTTGCAGAGGTGATATGATAAAAAATTCATAGCGCATCAGAGCCCAGGTCAGCTGGGGCGTCTGCAGCCTCTCTATATCACCAGAAGCAGCTCTCCATGCAGAGGTAGGAGTGTGCGTGTGTGTGTGCGTGCACGTGTGAGAAAGAGAAAATATATAAACATAACGAGGTAGAGACAGATACAGATAGAAAGGCCGAGACTCGATAAGAATCTGTTAACGCCTGTAGCTATATATTTTGATTAGTTTTAACACTTGGTCATTTGAGTCATGACGTTCACTTTTAACAACCTGAAAGTTTCTTTTAGAACCTGTTTTTAAAACAGAAACATTATTTGAAAATACAAATGATTTATCAGCGCCTCGGTGACCTGAAAGCCCCTGTATGAACGTCTCATGCAGTGCTCTGTGTGTGCTGTGGAAATGCCAGAAGTTGCACATTGGGCTATACAGATAAGAGCATGAAGCAACACTCCACACCTTTAGCCCGTAAAGCAGAGTGTCTAACAGTGCCAATGAATATGTTACCAACTCTGTGAGATTAAGAGGGACAGGCAGAGCGTTCCGTATCAAATCAGGTAGAAGCCATTTCCACCTCTGCCATGCATTTATCATCCCATGTCAGGACTTTTTTTTCTCTCTCTCTCCTGCTCCCTCACACTGTCAAAACAACACCTTTGGCATCTATTGGATTTCATGTTTATTACCCCTTCTTCATTCTCCAGAGAGACGCTCAGAATTATAGTGGGGAGGGGAATGAGTGATCTTGTGATGAGCTCGGTGTGATTTATAATAAGGTGTTCCAGTGCAAAGTGCAAAAAGAAGTTTCATTATTCAAACTTTTATTTTCTCAGGAATTCAGTAATGATGATGTATCGCCGACATTACTTTCCTGCTCTGATTTGATGCTGGCACAGGCAACCATATTGAATATTGTTTTCAGGGTCTTTTCCTGGTGGTAGAGATGGGAGAAAATGTGCTTTACCGCTGGTGAATTCTCCACGCCTGGGTGTTATTTTTAGGCCGACAAAGCCTTGATGGCAGGCAGGAGAAAATGTCACAGGATTTTTTTGTTGCTATGCGAAGAATACAACTGCAGGCTTCTGGCAATGCTACAGAGTATGGAGAAAAGTTGAGCTTGACATATTTTGATTAGAGGCAGATGGAATACTGCTGACACTATGTAAAAATGTGTATCAAAATGTTTCAAAATGCTCCTTGATGCTTTTTTCCCCATACTCTTTTTATTTTTTTTTTGAGGTGGGTGGTGTTGTAGAGTGCCAGAAATAGAATTTATGGCAAATCAACACTTTTTGAAGTGTATAGCAGAAAAGTGTGTGTGTATGTGCACTTCCATGCATTTGTAAACTTGAATTAATTCGGTACACGTGTGTGTTCCTGTGAGCGTGTGCATATTGGATCTCTGGCCACGATCGGATATCCATATTGCCGACATAGTGCTGTCACTTTTGATTATGTTGAAAGCTCCTAACGTTGCCTGAAGCCTTGTGTGTTTTCACCATCGCTTTGGTTCCTCTGTTGCCTGCTCCCACTCGTTGTCTTTCTCTTCATTACTTTGCAAATGGTAGGCATTTCTCAGTGGATCTGACTTTGCTCATGTTATTCCAGTCTTGCTGGGGAAACAGTGAAGGGAAAAAAAAAAAGAGGAAAGAAGTTGTAGAGGAGAACTTGGTGTCCATGGAGGAGAGGAAGAATTTTAATGGTAGGAATGAAGGATAGGAAGGAGACATGGACACACACATTACCACACAAACGAAGCCAGACAGTGTTTAATCATTCCAACTGTATCGGCTCTATGTAGTTCTAGAACAGGCTTTTAAAGGGATTGCTTCTGTAGACCAGACGGCTAGACAGCCAAATGAAAGAGAGTGTATAAATTTTTACAGATTCACAGGACAGTGTTTTTAGGATGAAGATAGTGGCAGTTCACTGATGAAAATGAACACTGAGGAATTGGTGACCTGGCATTTCACAAGTTCAGAAACACAGCTTTTGTTATTGTCTATTGTGTATTGAGTGATATTTTGGAACTGGATTATTGGGCGGTGGCATTGAAAATTATTCAAAGACTCTCATTTGAAATGGGACATTCAAACTGCCGTTCCATGATTATTTCTTCACATTTTTTTTTCAAGTATCAAGCAGTTTTTTGCATCTGCTTTTTTTTCCACAATTGCGTGCTTGTAAACTACATATGTACAAGGTAAAATTATATAGAACTAATGGCAATGATTAATGATTATTCACACGTCTTTTAATAAATTGATCCACAATGTCAGTGACTGCCCATCCCAATTTACCAGAGTCTAAGGTGATGTCTTTAAACTGCTTGCTTTGTCCAACCATTAGTAAGAAACCTAAAGGTAATATATACATCATTGTTGGCAAGATGCTGAGAGAGAGAGAAACTAATACAGAAAAGACATGTTTCAGCACCTAAAACCCTGTTAATTCACAATATACCTTGAGATTATAAAGACATACATTTTTGAGCAAAACTCAGAAATTCTCTGAGATTAAAGTCATACATTTATGGGAAAAAAAACTAGCAACAAACTTTAACACTGAAATGCTTTATGTCACAGTAACCACATGGGCAAGAACACTAATGTGTGAGCACTGTATGGAGAGGGGGAGAGTGAGGCAGCGTATGTGCCCATAACTAGGTTAGCTTATAATAATGCAGGATGGTGAGACTACAGGAAACAAGAGCATATGTGGATCTGCCGATGCACATTCAGCCTGTGGAGGATTCATTCACATGAGACTGCAGTCACTCTGTTAACGGTGACAGTTACAGACTCTGGTTGATGTGTCGCTTGTAGGCCACAGTGACGCACTGATCACCCACAAGTTCATCCAAATCTGTGTTGCATATAGGTATAAATCATCTAATGGCCACCCACTCACACAAATTATTTTCTCGGATTTGGCACCCTTCACCGCATGGCCATGGACACGGCATAGACACTGCATCTCCACTTAACCTACTGGCCCTGATATGCCATCATTTAGTTCTAAGTAGTGAAGTTTAGAAAAGTATTTACTGGGGCACCCTGATGGCTTACCTAGTAGAGCAAGCTTCCAACATACTGAGGCCAAGTCCTCGGCTGTGGCCCAAGCTCGACCAGCCTTTGATTTTTTTTTTCCTGCATGCCTTCCCCTCCCTCTTTCTCTTTATCTCCACCATTTCCTCCTTCTCTTTAGCTGCTCCATTCAATAAAGGCTTAAAAAATGTGGAGGATCAAGGCAGATCTTGTCGTAAGAACAGAAATCCAGCATGTATATACAGTTTAATACTTACAAGTCAAAGTAGGAGCATCTCCCGTAAGTACAGCCATTAGGGAATGTAAAAAGAAGGCATTCATGTTCATACCAACACATAAGAATCAAAAACATGAGAGCATCCTTTTATTTGCTGCACTATTGGAATATAAAGACCCTTTTTATAGATAAATTAGACAGTGAATAGAGATATTAACAGCAATAAAAACTGCTCTTTCGTCTAGATGTGCCTACAGTAATTACTCTTCATGAGACAGAGAAAAACCATTTTGATATTGATTACTCTCATATTTCATTTTCATCTTATGAGACATCTCTAGAGGGAGGGAGTAAAATATGCTGGCAGATGAGCAGTGTGTCTTGTTATTCCCAGCAGGCTTTGAGGTAATAGATGCCCGCTGCAGCGATTAGTGAAAAGGACCAGGACTTCTAGCAGTGTTCACAGGAATGCATACACTCAGACTTTGACATGCACTTTGATTATACATCTATAAAAACAACGGGAGGATTCTTTGAATGCTTTAGACAAGAGGGACAACTTTTTCAGTCATGGCAGCTCATTTCGTCTGGGAATCAGATGGAATGGTACTATAGCTGTGGTTCTGTGACATGCTATTATTGGATCTGTTCCTGTCTGTTGTGGTCATGTTGATTGAGTCGTCGGGTTTGATCGGGCGAACAGGTTGTGAGAACAATACTTTCCACATGTTAAGATGTTTGATATGATGAACTAGGAATCTGTGTGGGTTTCAGACTGCTGGATTGGACAAAACAAAACGTTGTTCTACTAGTCTATCTACAAGCTTCTCCTTCTCATGATCTTCGTCAAGAAATGGAAGTTGTGTCACTTCTGTCAGGTGCAGACAACCGAACCATCTCGAATTTCTGTAATAAAGACTGAGATGTGGATGAAAGCTCTGGAAAAGCTGTGGAAATACCCAAGGTCAAGACATTTCACATGTATTACACAAATCAGTCAAAAATAACACCCTGTTCTGAACAAAATAGAAGAGTGTGTATTTAATAAACTGCGTTTCTGTGGCCTTATCACCTCTTCTTCAAATTTTCAGGTTTTATTAATCAATGCAAATTGTTTTGCTTCATTCCTTTATAGAACACAGTTCACAATGGCTCCAATGATGTGCAGTTTTCAAGGTTCACTATGAATGGTTATGTATAAAAGAGTCTTCCTTTGCTCTTTTCTTTCTTATTGGTATGCTAATATTACCATCAAAACAGTAAAGTAAGGTAACATAAAGCTTCCAGCCTTTTTTGAAAAGAGTTATTTTCAATACATCTACTTGAGACATGCAGAAACTTTTATTTGGTGTGAAATCCATTTGTACGGATTATTGGCATGTTTGATCCTCAAACCAAAACCTTTGCAATGTTTATTAGCAATCCAAATGATGTTTATCAGAAGGGCTTTGTCGTTAGTTGTGTTCTAACTTGAGTTTAAAACATTTCCATTATGGAAATGTCATAGGTTAGGCTTTTGCTTTTTGCACTCTATTCTGTTCTTGCGAGCTGCCACAAGTGAACTTCCCTGCTGTGGGATCAATAAAGTTCATCTGATCTTATCTTATCTTAATTCACCAATACTCCTCACAACACTGCATCATAATGCCTAACTACAAACCCAATCTTCATTTTTATTCTCTCAGAGTGGTGTGTGTTTTCTTTAATTTGTAAAATCATCCTGCTCAGTTACGACGTGGCACATCTATATCACAAGACGGTGAAGTTAATGTGTTTTGTCTCCGCTGAATGTGTTGAAGTCAGAGTTTCGCTGAATTATGTCAAGAAAAGATGGATGATTTAATGTAAGAAATGAATTCCTCAAGTTCTAGAGGAGAAAAGTTGTAAGAATTGCTGGGAGAGACAATGTTACTTGGAACGGGGAAAAAATGATGAGGCGCTATCTGGAGGCTTTTTACCTCTTTGGGAAATGAGACAAGAAATCTTAACATCTCTCACAAGCAGCCACAGTGATTGGAAGGGCTGAGAATGTAGTCACGTGTCAGGAAGCAGTTGGGTATTGAGACCGGGTTCTAAATAGATTATTTTATTGAGTAATTAAACAACATTGTTTGTGGCTTTGAGACGGTTGTACGTATGCTTGTTGTTTCTGCCATGGGCCTTTCTATTCACAAGTCAGATTGAGATAGCACTTTCATAGAATGAGCTACAGAATGACTTGTGAGATGAATCATGTGGACGTGAAGTTAGTCCTCATTACAAACCCGCCGTTACAAAATGCAGTGCGATTGTGATTGAAGCATTTGGCTGCGTACTTATGAAAGCCCATGTTTTTCAATGAGACACTTGTAATCAAATGAATCCAGTGATTATTCCACCACAAAACAACCAGGGAAGATAAGACCATGTATTTAATCTATGGAGTGGCTGTTCCCTTTCTCTTCATCACTGTTTCCCATTCCTTCTCTTTTCCTCTTTCCCCTCTCTATCTGTCTCATCCTCTCTCCAATCTTTTTTCTCATTTTGCCTCTGAAAATGAGCCTATCCTAATGCATCTGACTAATCTCTGACTCACGTTTCTGTTCTCCCGTCCATCTCTCCCTTGCCTCTCTGCAGCTGTCTGCCCCCTGTCTCGTTCCCTCTTTCTATCTCTTCTTGCATTCATCATTAATTCATGCGATGCAGCACAGCAGAGCCTCAGTGAGTGATACACTTCAACCATAACAAACAAGCCCAAATATCTGCACTCAGCAGGAATGATCTGCATCAATGAGGACCAAGAAGGGGTGGTGGGGTGTTGATTTAACTGTCAAAAGACAACTTTTTCAGTTTCATCAGAACTTGTTTTGATATTTAGATTAACCATAAGTTTGATGAGAGGAGTTTTCATACATTTGGTTTTTGCTCAGCCAGAAAGAATATTCAAATGTAGTAGATTATAGCCCAAAAAGTATGACTAGTATTAAAGTAACTGCAGTTTTTTGAAAGGAATGGAGCATTTTGTTAGAGGTGCATGAAAATATTCACTCTTCAGAGTTGTTCATGTTCATATAATCTACATTTAAAAGGTATAATATGCACAATTTCCTTAGAAAACAAAACAAAACATGCAAAGACTCATACAAAAGTAATTTCTCTTGAACATCACTTATGATGGTCTAGAAGTGTGTGGTGGTGTCTGTATCTGCCTTCTCCCTATATTATTTTTATATACTGTAAATCTATCTTATTTTTAGTTATATTTCTTATTTTCCTGGTACCTTGAGGTGTTGGAACATTTTTAGATGTCAGCCTTTGTGCAGCACTATGGAGCCCCCAGTCAATAACAGCGTGATATCGGGACTCTATAAAGACATAGTGACCAAGTTCACTGTCTCCATCTCTGTCATAAAGAGAAGCTTGTCTGTGTGTGTGTGTGAGCTACGTGGGGTTGAGCAGAGGCACACAGGAAAAGGATGAAACCTGCTCTTTGACTGTATTCACACAGCTTCTGGTGGGTTGTGCTCTCTCTCCCGTTATTCACTCACTCTCAACTGTTGAATTTGATTTTAATGAATCATATTCTTTCAATCTAAAAGAAATGTTTTGTTTTCCACTCACGTGAATCACATCTCTGAAAATGGAAAATAATTGTTAAATTACTGCCACACATCCACACACAGATGTATTCACAGTACATTCAGGTCATCAGAGAGATTAGCAGTTCATGTAAAATTACAGCTGCAGTGAAGAACCCTAATTCTAGTCTATTTTCTGATAACTGCTTGATCAGCTTATCATGCCCACTCCCTGACAGAAAACGGATTTGTCCACAAGGATGCTGAAAGTTCAGCTTGACGGGAGCAGTCTGGATACTCATTGTGCTCAGACGGAGGCTTGTCCTTGAAGTTGTCCAGCCTTCCAGGACTTGGGGCAGATTCCTTACCTGGAGGACAGCGCTGCCTCTGAGCACTTTCTGAATGCTACTGCCCGCTCTCTATGGACAGACCTGTTCTCACAAGCTGTTTGTCAAAATGTCATAATATCAAGTGTTCCTACAGGAGTATGTGCACCCAAGCTGAGTGGCTTGTCATGACTGCACAGCTCATGGATTAGGCAGTAGGATTTGAGAATGTCTGCTTTTATGGGGTTTTTTTGTATTTCTCTTAAGTAAAAGTGCTGTATCTGTCTGCATCATAGAGCCTTGGTTGAGGAGACAGTGAAAGGATTTGCTCTTTTTCACAGGCTCTTGCTGCCCCGACTTACCGTCTGTAGCCACCTTAGATATAAGAAACCTTGCCGCCCACATCCATTAATATTGCATGTCATTTTTATAACATTACTTCACCATACCCGCGGCTCATGCTCTGGATAATACAGAAGCTTGCCTTTAGAATAGCCCTTACACACACACACCGACACCCACAAGCCTTTAAAGGCAGACAACGTGACACTGAGATCATAAAAGAATAGCTTTTGAATGCGGCTGCACTTTTTCTCTGTTATTGTTCTCAGTGTTGACTAGGGGCAAGTTGGCATGTGGGAATCCGTGCTGCACTGCAGTGTGGCTTTCATGCACTCTCTGTTGGACTGTTCTAAACTAAACATATTGTGTCAGTGTCAAAGAAATAATATCAGCACTTAGATGGATGTGTATGTTTTCTTGTTAGGTGTTGCTTAGTCTGACTGCATTCTTATTAAAGGAATACTGTTTTAATACATGAATGGTAAATTTGAAGCCACCATCAGCAGAGGATTTGCTTAGCTTAACTTCTGTTTGAACTTCAGGAAATAGTGTCACTAGCCAATCTCAAGCTCAGTCAACAAAACTGGGCAAAACAGTTCTGGACAAAGATAGCCGGTTGTTGAGTTTGGTTTCACGGTGGTCAAATACAGATAACCTGAGAACAAGACTCAACAAGAAACCATTTTCTCTAGAGTCGCTCACCCCACCAGTAACACATTACATCTCTTGTTTAATCTTGGAGCAGACTGAGGAGTAAATGTTGTTTTATTTGGCGCAGTCACTCTCTGAAATGTCTACTGGTTGCCCGGCAACCTCATGGTAACAACAACGCTCCATGAATTATAACCTTCTTTCAAACCACAAGTTATCATTTATACACTTTGGTTTCTGTAAGGGGCAAAGAAATTAGATAAATTGGAGTGACCTGATGATGTGCTGTAAAGACCAGCTGATTTTTTCCTTAGCTAAGCTGAATGCTGACTGTAGCGTCATATTTGCAATACAGACGTGAGAGCGGTATCATTCTTGTAGTGTAGTTGTAAAATAAAATGTCAGTAGTCAGTAAATTACTCCTGTAAGAGGATGTCCAAAATGCCTTCTTTATCTATATCCAGAGTTACTGTATCCTTTTGTCTCTCATTGATTCTTATAGTCAACAACTCTGTCCCCTTTATTTACTCAAGGTTACCCAACATGGATCGTCTCATGGCAACCTCAATAATATAACACTCTGAATCCTTTGAGCTCTTGCTGCCCCTGCACACAGCAGTACCCTGAGTTTTGGCAGGAGAATAGACGATGATTAGTGCCCAAGGTAACACGGTGTGCAAACTGTTTTTTTTTTTTTTTTAAATATGAAATCTGAATGACTGCCTGTACATCTTCTCAAGCCTTAAGCATAACCTCTGTTTGTTTTCTTTACATTACATTATCCCAAGGCATGAGGTATGTTTTATTTTCTGCTGGCATTTAATCTAGGTATCATCAAGCATGACTCACAGATTGAAGAGAGAGAAAAAACCAATAAAAAGGTTGCCTTCTTTAAAAAAAATAAATAAAAAAAGAATTATCTGCTTAGTTTAATAGTTTAGTTTAATAGTGTGCTTCAGATGTGTTGGCATACTTGTTACCACTGGATAGAGGCTGGCTATTTCCCTCATTTTCAGTTTTTGTGCTAAGCCACGCTAACCAGCTGTTTGTTTGGAACTTCATGCCTAACAGACACATGTGAACATGGTATCAGACTCAGGCAATGTTCTTATCAAACTAAAACTATTCTGTTAAGTGCTTATGACAATAATATTTATCGCTAAAATGAATAACATGTACTTGGTATTTGACAAGTCTACTGAAAATGTCAGATTCATTAGGTGACTGTGTTGTAATTAAGATGCATTTTAGGTCTATTTTAGTGGTGCCGAATGTATTGACCTTCTTTGTGGGGTGAGAAGCTTTTGCAGTGATGCCCAGCCAATGGAAATTACCTCAGTAGTCCTTCTGCCAATGAAAGATAAGCTGCTTTTCCAACTGAAACAGCCTCTGAGCCAAATAGAAAATCTCATCTGAACTTTGTTTTAAATAATGCTAACCTCATCATTAACTAAATGTTTGCAAGAAAGATGTGGAAGTCAGAGTTGTGGGCTGACCCGTTATCTTTCACACATTTGTCTTCAAGTCCATTTAATACTCTTAGGATCGTTAATGGGAAATTGCCATTGGAAAGTGTGCCTTAACAGCTTCATTAGTCTTCTTCCACTTTTGTTTGTTCCTAAACACACATATTTTTAGCTAGCAATTTGCCTAATCGCCCGTAAACAATCATTGTCCTGTCCCTTAGGAGGGTTGGACCCTGCGCAGTGTGTTTGAACACATATTGTTATGGCTTCGCTCCAAAAAGAAATGCTCAATTATCCAATCAGCACTATACCCCTCCTTCCCTCTGTTTCATCCTCTCTTTTTATCCTTTCTCACACAGCATGCACACTCCCCCATCCCGTCCCCTTACTCCCCCTTCAATACATCGTATTCAGTGCTGCATTACACTTGCAAATAATCACATTATTGCCAAAGACACCCTCTGATAAACAAAGCATGTGTGCATGTCAATGAGTTGGTGCATAAACAGTGTGTTATTATTTTAATGAAGATATGTCACTGTTGTCAACATTTCTAACGTGTGTATGCGTCTTTTTGCAAACTGCCTTTAATTTGCCACAACAGTGCCACTGGGGCCAGTGACAGAATAATTGAATGAGATAGAAATAATGAATTAATATAAATGCATTGAAAGGATCCTTCTGTGCAGAAAAATAAATAAAAAATATTTTTTTTTTAACAGCTTGATTAGTCAGAACTAATTTGACTGAAGGGAAACAGTGGGGTATGGCAATTAATATTAGAAGTCAAACAACTTTTGCAGAACTATTTTTAAAGTTAGGTTTTTTTGTTCTTTTTTTTGCCACTGCATGCAAAGGGAGAGATGCCCCCAATTAATCAGCCATCACACAGCCAAAATGCTAATGAGCAAATCTAATTTCTGCTTCAGTCATGTTTTGAAGTCTGGCCAATGACACATGAGAAAGAAAGAACGTGTAATGGTTGGTGAAATGGTGGGCTAAGTGTCATAAATGAATTGTGACAAATAATTAGCCACTAATTACTGTGCAAAAATAGTTGAGATTTACTTGCAGTTATATGAACTATTTATAATGTAATACTTTTACACTTGTTTTTATCAAATTCAATATAAAGATACACAAACACTGCCAGTATATTCTTTGTTATTATAATACATTTTTGCTCACTGGTTTCATGCTTTGATTTGGACGGCTAAATCGTCAAAGCACATTTTCACTGTCTCATAGTTTAGTATGTGATGCTGTGTTAGCTCTGTCTTGTCATCTTGCTTCCCTTTTGCATTTCGTGTTGTACTGCTGTATTATGGGTCTAATTTGAGGAAATGGTACAATTTCAATTTAATTTTCTTTAACTGCTTTCCAGCTGCCTTTATACAACTTAACAACCATGGGGACAAAAAATTAAAGAAACAAAATCAATCTGCAGGCTTTGTTGTATGAGGAAGAGTCAGATTTTAACCATCCAATTATGATACACTAGATATTATAACATATTTGACACCATCTTGCTAGATATTCCTGGAAAATTACACTTGGTTTGATGTGGCTGCTATGAGTCCGTAGGGCTCCTCCTATAGTCGTTGTGCTCAGAAGTCCACAAGTCCAGGTAAAGTGTTTTAGACATTTCAGAGTAGCCAGTGCAAGGACTGTGTCAGTAATGTTGTTTATAGTGGCAATTCTGTAGAGGGATAATAGGTTAATCATAAGCTTCCAAAATAAAAACAAGATATGAGTTGTGTTTGCTTTGTTTCCTCAACTCTATGACCTGTAACAGGAAGTGAAGCAGAGTTTGACCTGGCTTTCCGTCCTGGGCTTGGTCGAGCTTTGATCTTTATAGTGGGTGAACCCTTTTCACGCTGACCCACATATTTCTTCAGTCCAGTGAGAAGTGTCCATACAACAAATAAAAAATGAAGAAACCTTAACCAGTCTGTGACAGCAGAAGTGAAAGTAACTATAATAAAATGGCAGTGTTGCATGTCATCTCATTCCATTTCTTTCCTATCGTACCTGTATCATAAAACTAATATGAAACAACACACCAATAAAATAAGATAAGATAACAAGAAGTAATATTGGGATTTCCGTTAGAATAGTAGGTCAGAAGGTTTTTTTTAAATAAATGGACCTGCAGTATCATAAACTATTGAAAGCTGTTTCGTGTTTGATGGATCGAATCCCAGACCAACATGTTATAAAAGTGCTTCACTGGTGGAAAACAGAAAAAAAAAGAATACAAAGGGGGTAAATATATCTGAAGTTTATTTTCTAAATGGGTTGCAGTGCACTGACTTTCTTTGGCGCTGGGTGTGTTCGGAGCACTTTGTCACTGCTGCCCCTTTATCAACAGAATCACACAAAGCCCTGAGGGTACCTGGACGGAGCAGAGAATCAAGACCCGAAAACAGGCTCTGAGATAAAGAGCTGTAGGCAGCAGGGAGCTCAGGATTGAAAGGAGGAGAAAGAAATATTTTTTTTGTTTTGTTAGCATCAGGCAAGATGACCAGCACGTCTCAATCTCAGAATGATTCAGTGTCAGATAACATCGGCAGCGCTGTAGCTTAGGGTTGTTTTTTTGTTTTTTTTCTTAATGTATGTTGGCTGCTCTTCTATATATTCAGGACACAGTATGACAACGTATTATATTGAGTCCATGTCTGTATGTATGACTGTCCATATACAGTGTATATGTGTGTGATATGTCAGCATGTAGGTGGGAGGAAAGAGGGTCGGGAGCTCAGAGGGGGAGCAGTGAGTGAGTATTTGTGTCTCAGGTGCACTACAGGAAATGAAAAATGAAAATGAAAAAGGGGGGGAAAAAAGGGATACGAAGAGCACTTGTCATAGGAGGCGGCTGCCATTTCTGACGGGAAATTAATAATGTATTCTTGCAAATTTGCCATGTTATTCTGGGTGGGAGGCTTGGACAAGAGCTTGATGTGAACCAGAGAAAAGGAGGACTGCTGAGCAGCTGCGGCAGAGAGGGCAAATGCATGAAAATACAGTGCGAGTACTCACACATACATGGATACAAATTCTTTATAAGAAGACTAATTCAAATGCAATATATAAAAAGAAATGAGGTGCAATATGTATGTGTATATGTTTTCATTCCTGTGAACTACACACTCAACATTAATTGACTGTAAGGGCTGATATGTTTTGTGAGTGATTACAATCAATAGAAAATATTGATTTGCCAAATGCAGCAAATCTCCAAGGGCAAGTGAAGATATTTAGAGTGATGGGATGCAGGAAACAAAGGGGAATTGATTGAGAAAGGCATGAAAATGTTTTCCTCCATTTTAAGGCAACATGATATTTATCGAGTAAAACCCATCTCTTGCATTTGCATCAGAATTGACATGACTCTGCCCTGTCCAGCACACAAATCAGAAACCCAAATATCCACCAAGTCACACACACGTGAACAATCATTGGGTATACCGCACTTTCATTAGCTCCTAAATGTGTCTGTCAGCCATCAGCTGCATGCAGGCAGCAATGAAGTACGGCCAAATCAGTCGTATAATAGACACTCGAATAAATGGAAATGTTCATGTAAGCTAAACAGTACACGGCTGAAGCTGCCTAGTTATTGCCGAGGCTGTGGATTAAAATTCTGCTCTGTGTCGGTTGGATATTGCTTTCCTGAGTGTGGAAGGTCAGCTCACATTGCTTTACTAATATCCTCAGGTCTTCTTTTCATCTTCTAAGGCATTCTCTTGTCCCTCTGACTGCATTTGTGTATCTAAGTGCATGCAGGGGCACTTGCGGTGTGTGTAAGAGCTCTTAAGGCCTCTATGTTCAGATCAATTTCATGGCTGGCTTCATCGCGGCTTCACCGCTGCAATGTCGTCGTACAGACACAGCGGTTGTCGCAGACACTGACGTACCTGTCAAATTTTGCAAGCATTCATATGGTTGTACAGTTTTTACCCCCTGCCTCAAAGATGCAGGTTCATATTCGTTCTCCCATCTAGACTGTGACTCTTTTCATTAGTAGCATTGGTTTTAAAATCCCAACAGGTAAGTGTCTGTGTCCTTTGGCTTTTTTTTTTCTTATTTCTCTTTTCTGTTTTTTCACTCCCACTCTGTAGCCCACTCCAGTTTGATGTGATCCAACCCTCAGATGACTGGTGAGGTGTTAAATACTGTCAGACAGTGATTCTTTTTCAACATTGAGATTCAAGTCTCCAACAAAATGTGAAGCTCTGTGATTTGAAGAAGAGCAGTATGTGAAGGAGATGGAAAGAACAAACAAGACAGTTGAAAGGGGTTACAACAGCTTATCACTCTTGCACTAAATGGACACATCCATTAATTATTGACACAGACGCCCT
This sequence comes from Scatophagus argus, assembly GCF_020382885.2. Lineage (NCBI taxonomy): Eukaryota > Metazoa > Chordata > Actinopteri > Scatophagidae > Scatophagus > Scatophagus argus. The sequence goes on from NC_058509.1 coordinate 14,002,182, forward strand.
GTCCCAACATTTTATAGTCTCTTGTGTGTCATAAGGGATGACTGAATCTGTGAGGCAATGAGAGATCAAGGACAGGGCAAAGCGTGACTCTCACTTTGATATCACCATCAACGCAGTCATGTAGAGGAAAGTGTGGAGCTCAAGCATCATCTGCTAAAACCCTTTAGATCTTACTTTATACAGCAAATTAGGGCTGGGCCGGGGGATACAGACATTTTCTTTCAAGCTTGGGGGGAATCACAGTTAAAAGTTTTTTTTTTTTTTTGTACACTAATGCAATAAGACCAAAACATGATTGGAACATGGGTATATTTACAAAACAGTTGAGCAAAAATAACATCACTTGCAATTTTGGCAGGTTTCAAAAAATATTGTGTATCCGATACAGCTAACTAGATGCTTCTGAAGATAGCAAGAGCAGTGACATGTAGTACATCAGCTGTACCACGCACAAGGCAGAAACTGAACGTGTGCTCTCTAATTCAATAATTCACTGTTTGTAAAAACAGATGAATTAGAAAAAGAATCAATTTTGTTGTAGTTGCTTTGATGAAAATCTAATCATATTTTAATTCTGTGAAGCCTTACTATAAAAAGTGTTCTTATGTGACCATGAACCAGCCAATTTCACTGAACTGTTATAATTACAATGACAGGCATTTGAGGTGGTCACTAGTCCTCTATGACTGATTGGAGGTCAGCATCCTACGTTCAATCAGTACAATTCTCCATATCTTTTTTGTTGTTTGTTTGTTTTTTTACACTTTACACTTTTCAGTGATACTCTCAAAATGCTGTTTCACCTGCACTTCCAAGCTGGTTAGCATGTGTTTATGTTGTGTGCAGAGGGTGATCTTGTGCTCAAGAGAACTCTCTGTTCCTCTGGGGATTAACATTATGGAACATTTTGTAGGAGTAGTCTGGCGAGAGAAGGCAAAGAAAAGGAAATGGGACATGTTGTATGTTGGGACATTGTGAGGCGTTGCATTTCAGGGGTTCGGTGATTTTGTTCCACATGTCCCATGTCTGTTGGGTCAGGAAATTACTGGCCTGAATTTTGCCTAATCTGTTCTCTGCAGTAAAATCCCATCATTTGTTAAGTATGTACAAGCAAATGCCCATTTCAATTTAATTTAATTTAACTTAATAGTTTTATTTAATCTATGGGAAGCTTGGTTAAAAAAGTGTAGCTGTTACCAGAAATAAACTTAGAGCAGCACCACTGCAGATAAAAGGTGTCAAACGAAAGGCCAGCTGTATTAATGCTGCTTCTCTGGAATCTTCTCACTGGCTCCATTAGCTTGCAACCCATTGATTTAATTTCACCTCTCATGCATAGACTGCATCCCAAGGTCACATGTGGCATTTGTCCTTGAAATATGTAACCGATTTTATAAATAGGTCATGCTGAGAGGGTGTGCCCCGTTGTCTGCAAAGAGGAAAGGAGGAGTAAGAAATGGTCAAGGGTGATTGGTTTGGTAATTTACAGTGAGGATTGCTATATGGAACAAATTGAGTTTGAATGTCATATGTCATTTTTTTATGATTGCATGGCTGGAACTGCTTTTGCTTTTCCATACATTCTTTACTTCTGTTCCTCTCTCTCTCTCTCTCTCTCTCTCTCTCTCTCTCTTTCTCTCTCTCTCTCACACACACACACAGTAAAAAGTCCCACACAATCCCTGCTAAATAACTGTCTTTAAAAGTCAAGCGAAGGTAGAGTGTGACAATTATTTCAGCTTATTATCAGTTGCTTTTCAGGTAAAACCTTGCGTCTCAGACCCTATCAGTCTCGATCGATTGCATCAGTATAACCATAAGCCATCAGCCAAGATTCGTGCATGCACAGCACACCTCCTTAAATGTCTAATTTTTTCTTTTTCCTGACCTTGAAAGCCAGCATGTACCTGACAAACAAAGGGAAAAATCTATTTCTTTGTTTTTTTCTTTTCTCTTTGTTTTCCAGCAGCCTTTGATTAAGACATCTGTGTTCCTGCACATGTATCTGTTATATTTTTTCTGTTTTTTTGAAAGCTCAGATGTAAAATTAATTGAACACATACAGTAGATCCTTGAGTTTCTTCAAACCCATACAAATTAAAGCTACATCTATAGTTAGTTGAAAGATTTGTACTTGCACATCCAAAAAAAAGGTGCACAGTGATGATCAACCATAATCAAAGCAGTGAAACATTGTTGTTCATCTGTGATAAAGAGCTGAATGCAGGTTTTGTGTTAAGATTTGTTTTGAAAATGTAAAAGTCACTTTTGAATTCCTTCAAAGTCACCCAGAGCCTTTGTGACAGAAGACACAGAGCACAAACATCTGACAGGATTAAACAGCTATGATTTTGTGAGTTTACCGTTCCTGTTTGTCTTCTCTGTAAACCTTATGAGATTCAGACTGGGAGAAAATTGAAAGTGTTGTTGCTGATGGGCTCAACTTTGTGTTAAATCTGCCAATATACAGAACAGATTTACAGAAATAGATGCATTAAAGCATCCAGACGTTTCGTATACACTTACACTAGCGATGTGCTGTCACTGGAGTGTCTGCATGTGGTGAGTTCTACCTGACATCTGACTAAATGTACTGTTTAAGTGAGATGACTGAAGGTAAAGGCCAGTTTGAATAAAGAAAAATATAAAATACAAGTGTCACAGCAGGCCACAAATTCATCTTTTTTTGCGCTCACCCAGTATCAGATTTTGTTTTAGTAGTTGAGCTCTGGCCGTGACTGCAACAAGCCTCTGTTCCTTTGAAACTGAACTTCAAAGCTTTCCTGATCTCTCAGACTGGACCTCAGATCACTGTCACTCTATTCAACATTCATGTGTTTTATCCAGCCTTTTCTCCAAAGACTTGCAATCAGATGCATCATGGGATGACTACCTATTATAAATTAGTGAAATTCATTTTGGTAGAAGGTTAATGCTTATTCTTCATTCATTCTTTCAGCAGAAAACATCCCATTCAGGTTATCTATCATTTGAAGACGACTTTAGAGAGAAAGAATTTTGAAGCTGGCTCTGAACATGAGGCTCCAAACAAGTCCTAATTAAATGAAAGTCCACACCGTCTAGAAGCATTTCAGTTCTGTGTACCCTCCAAAACCATAATATATCGCTTCAGGAAAATCATATCTGTTTATGAATTTACAATGCTATGGTAAAGGTCTGGTTAAGTTCAGGCACAAAAATTAAATGGTTAAGTTTATTTTAGGGAAGCGTTGTTGTTTGACTATATCACTAAGGTTATGATTTGTCATCATGGTTACGATAAAAAAACGCTAATGGTTGTGATTGTGGTCAGGCTTAAAAACTACCTTGACTTCAACTGGAAACAGGAGACTGAACTGCTGTCTAAAGTCTAAAGTCAGATGTTTTGTTGGTCCACCCAGACCATTGAAAAGGCACAGGTTCAGCATGGTGTTTGTGCCCTCTAAAAGATGCACCTCCATGGGCCACAACAAGGCCTGAAGTAAGCCTTCCCAACTGTTTCATTTGGTCTGAATAAATGATTGGATGGCCCCCCTGCCTGTCTGTACATACCTATATGTACTCTACCTGTGTCCTCATCAGAGCCTTCCACAAAACTAGGCTAATAAATTGCTAAAGTTGTTAGTGAGGTATTTGCACAAGAATGGCAGGGAAATGCAGCCAATTCAATTATTAATTCAATTCAATTCATTTTTATTTAAAGTGCCAATTCAAAACACAGTTATCTCAAGACACTTTACAGGTGTGTAAACAACACAAACAACCAAAGAGAAGTGAATCAGAGAAAAACAGGTCCCAGGGCAAAACCTCACACTGAGTAAGCATATGGTGACAGTGGCGAGGAAAAACTTCCTTTTAACAGGCAGAAACCTCGAGCAGAACCAGACTCAGTGTAGACTGCCTTCTGCTGTGACCACCTGGAAGGGAGAGCGGGGGAGAGGAGAGACAGGGAGATGGAGAGAGACAGGAGAGGGGGAGATAGAGAGAAAAAGGAAAGAGAGAGAGAGACAGCGAGGAAAGAGAGAACAGTGCAGAGCGGGAGCAGGAGCAGCAGGATCCAGGCAGGGCCATGGAGAGGGTTCTGGATCCAGCGGCACTATCAGTGCAGTAAGCAGGGCCATAGAGGGCTCAGGATCCAGCAGCGGTACCAAGCCTCATACTTCCTGATGCTAACATGCTAGTGTGACAGCTGTGAGTATAACAATTTACATATTCTTTATGTTCATCATGATATCATGAGGTGTTTTGTTCACTTGTGAACTTGTTTCACATGTTTTAGGTTGAATATGAATGATACATTGTGACACAAACATAACCCATAACAATATATGCATGTACAAATCAGTATATAAGGAAATAAAGAGAAATCACCAACTTCAGTACTGCCAAGTAATACAAGCTAATAGTGTAGGAAGTGTTAGCATGGTTGGAATTTGTCTTTGAGCCATCACATAGCTTGGTTGCAGCCACACACTACAAAATTCCCCTTGCAGTTTCTTTATAACAGAACGTCAAGCGTCTTGCTGAGTTCAAGTGCACACTTCAGTCAACTTCAAGAAAAAGAATGCTGCAGTGTTTCATCTGCAGGGTTGCTACTTTCGGTCACCTTCTCTCTATTTGTTCTCATTGTTGTATCATTGTAATACAAGTAGAATTTCTTGTCAAAAGCACAGCTTGTGGTGCATGGTGTAAAATTGTCTCTCATATTATGACATCCCTCAAGTAGATTTAGACTTTTGCATTTCACATTTTTGCCATTTATCGGATGCTCTTATCACAGGCAAGCTACTGCAGCAATATAATTCCTACATCACCAGCATTACTAGCAATCAGCAGTGGATCCACACTGCCCTGGACATGCAATAGTGGTAAAGCATTTGTGAGAAACTGTGCCAAATTCAGTGCTTGTCAGAGGGTAGATGATACAGTAACCATTATGTTGCAGATGGTAAAAGCTTGCTAGGTTAGACACTTCTCAAGGGACATGCTGATGCGATTGGTTAAACAGGGGCACACCAGTATGAGCTTGAGTGAATGCTGCCATGCTAAAGGTTAAGGGTTGCTGGAGACTTGCAGAGAGCCATCACCCAGTCTGAGGCAGGTTAACCTTTGCTCCTTCCTATTGATTCACCCTACCAAAGAATCCACATTGATTTGGCCTGTGAACCTCCTGGGATCAGTGACTCTTCTGCAAACACAACCTGAAATGCGTTGCTCTCCAATACACCCGAAATGAATCCAGTTTTTCAACGTGACCTGATCACTTCAGCATGTGATTATTACCCACAAAAATGAGGAGGCGTTTTCCTCTGACACCTCCTATTAGTTTTCATGTAAGGGAAGATGACTGCAGTTGAGGTGATGGTGCTCCTGTGGGAGGAGAGATGTGCGGTGCAAGCATGTGCTTTGGGGCTGACATGAGATTGACGGTGCGAGCGGTTGCCTAAGTTGATGTGTGTCAGTCTTACTTTTCTTGCCCTGACGCAACTTGTGTCTCACTGCATAGCTGTCACAAAAATTAAAGAAATAAAATAAAACAAATAATAAATTGAAGACCAGCAAAGCTTGATATCTCATGTTCGCAGCTTCAGCTTCATCTATCACTAATGACAAATTAGCCTGCTTTTGAGCTTGACGGTTTGAGTGCTGTAGGTGTTTTTGGCTTCAGTGAATAATTACTGTACTGTGGTAATTAAATGCTCAGGTGACGGTGGATTCTCATGGCCCAAAATATCTACAAAGGCGTGTTTTATGCAATTATGAGACTAATTTTACACTATAGAACTGACAACCCCCCCTTTTTTGTCTATATTTCTTATGATTCACACTTTATGAATTTTAGTTTTAATTCATCATGAAGAAAAAATGAGATTGCCAGTCTTGATTGCCCTTGTATGGAATCACTTTCTGTGATTTCTCTCATTACAAAGTGTACTTTGGAGTTGCATTAAATTTATAAAAGATTAGTTGATCGACTGTAAATTAATTTTTAACTATTTTGATACTAGACTAATAATTTAAATCATCTTATAAGCAAAAATGCAAAACATCAGACTGTTAAAGCTTCATAAATGGGGGAACTGTCTGCTCTTCCTGGTATTGCATTAAATTGAATATCTTTGGCTTTTACATTGTTGGTTGACATGATGTCACCTTCCACTGTCATTCACATAAATTTTTTGCTGTTCCTGTTGTTTTTTTCTCTGTCGGTATCCATCCTATTCCATCCATCCATTCAGCTGTTCGAAGCTGACATTAGAGTCACCAAATAAATTAACCTTTAGACTGGGGTAGGAAGCTGGAGGACCCAGAGGAAACTCACCTGACTGTATGTCAGGGAGAACATAAAAACGCTACACAGAAAGGCCCCAAGCCTTAAGCAACCCAAACCAAAACCCTTTTGCTGTGAAACAGCTGCAAACCACTGCAACACCACGCCACCCTCACATTGTGGGTTGTATGTGCAAATGAACAATGTTTAACTTTCCTCTGTGCTAGCTACACCCAGAGCTCCCTGCTCATTTTTGGTTCATCTGTTTGGTTCTGAGCAGGGAGGGTACAGTAGGTTTATTGGAGGTTTTTTGCTGAAAACAACAGATGGATTCTGAGCACAAGTACAGCCTAAGAACCACGCCTTTTACAGCAGACAGTGTCATTCGTTCTCATAGAAATAATAAAAATAGTTATTAGCAGAGCTTTAAATGGATGAAGGCAATATTTCCAGCAAAATCACCAACACCATTCCACAACTTCTGCAAACCACAACGAGATGGAGAACACACCCTGTTTCAATTCATCCTGCACTCCCTTCAAAGCACCACTGAAGTATTTGGCAATTTATTAGATTAATGTTATTAGTTCTACTTAATATAAAGTGTTAGGAGGACATTTGAGAGTAATCTGTTATCCAATTTCACAGGCGGTCTAAAAACAGCTTTTGGAATCTCTAGTGTCTCAATCTGCTCCTCCCTCTCACTCTAATCTGCTCTCCTCCAGCTGGAGCCCAGGGAACAGGGGAGCTCCAGTACCACTCTGAGGATGGCTAATCTGGGCATGGGCCGCCCAGGATCACTGCTTTGGTCCCAGGCCAGGGCTCTTGGCCAGCTCCCTGCCTAAATCATGAGGCCCGCTCTGCTGGAAGCTTGCTCCGCTGGATGGCATGGTGACACAGTGGTGGATGGAGGGGTCAAGAGAAGAGATGAGGGGGTGGAGAATAGGTGGAGGTGGTATGGAAATAATAGATGAATGATGAGAAACAGCAGGGCAATGGCAGTGAATTGAATATTTTAATCTTCAGGAAAATGTGAATGATGCTGTTCAAAGGAGAGAGGGAGGAGAAAGTGCTCGAAATGGAGCCTTTGGCAGGGAGAGCACAGGCAGTCGCCATGTGTAGGAGAGACAAAGGGAAAACGGTGGAAGAAAAAAGAGGTTTAGAGACAAAAAGGCTGACTAGACAGGCAACCTCTGATTTTGCTGGCAGAGATGACAACCTTCACCTTAATTTATGAGCTAATTAATTCCATTAGCCCACCACTGACCATTACGAAGTAAAGATCTTCGCTGCTGTTGGCTACTAAATGTGCTCTGCGTGCATGTTTCTGTTGTAATTAGCATGAGTCAAGCTGCTTTGAGATAAACGCACCTAAATCTGTCTGTTCTTGGAGTTTGATAACAAAGCGCCTTTTGTTCTTTTTAAAGACAGAGCAGAGTGGTGCATCCTCTTGCAGATGAACAGTCTTGCGGCTGACTAGACTCAGGACATGCACATGAAACCCAGTAGAGCCAGCCAATATTATCCTGTTAAAGTGGTATCACAGTATGTGTCAGCTAACAAACAACGAAAAAACTTTACGAAAAGCCAGAGATATATCTGAAGTAATTATAAAGCACTGACAGGAGTATTTTTGAACTCCTCCAGCGTGGTTGATGTTTGTGTCACGGAAACAAATTGAAATCCTTATTAAAAGCGTTTCCTCAGGTTCTGAATTATATACTGTAATGCAAATGCTCCATGAAGCACTCAGTTGGGCATATTATTAGTATGTCTACAACCTAAACGAAATACAGACAGCTACTATGCGGTAGATGGAATCTGTCAGTCAACTTTTAAGCACATCATAGTTTAGTTTTTCACATATCAGCTCAGTAGCTCTGAAAAGGGAATTCTTTGCTGCTATGCATTGAGTCCATCAGTCTCTGAGTCTCACCCTGCAGTGGGCAACAATATATTGCTGATTTAAATGTCTTCCTGTACTTGTGGCAACAATGTTTTCATGGATTTAGTACATCCCTTGTATTTACTTTTATTTATGAAGTAACTATTGTTAATTGCATCAGTATTTTAACAGTAGGTTTTAGTGACTAAAGACGCACCACAAAGTCTCCTCCGTAGTTGTCCTGGAGATCATCTCACACAGTCATCCTTAGCAGTTTTTTCCTCTCAGATTTCCTCTTGTAGCACCAGGTTTTGATCATTACTTACCTTTCAGCATTTTAGTGGGATATTTTTTTTTTCCACAGCTATTCAAAATGGGGAAAAACTGAAATGAAATTCCATCAAATGTGACAACCTTTATACAACTGATGTGCCCTGTTTAAGTTACATCCTCCCTGTGACAAACTAATGTGAATTTCTATTTTGCATTATGTCATAGGAACACATGACAGTAGTATAATCTGTTGACTTTGAATGCTGACTTGTTTTCTTTTCCAAGGAAAAAAAAGGAGTTTGAAGTGATTGGTTGGGCCTGGTTGAGATCTAAATAGAAAGTGAAACATTGCCTGGACAGAGCACCACACAGAGAGGCAGAGAAAAGATGAGAGCGTGACAGAGAAACAGGAGGAAGAATAGGAGGAGGGGCTCAGATAGATGAGAAAAGTTTCTGGACTGAAATAAGAGGAGGACAGAACAAGGAATAATAAAGAGGTGTGGGGCGGCAGCAAAAGAACTTGAACATGATCCCCCACACTGTGTGTCTTTTTGTGATAACAGCGAAGCAAGGGGTTGCGAGTGAAAGCACAAGGATAGACTTTCTTTCAAAGAAGAGTTATGGGAGTAACTCTTATTTTTTTTCTGCCTCACCTAAGCCTCTTAGATTAAGTGTTTACTCTTAGCTTCTACAGGGGAAGCAAGATTCAATCCCAGGTTTTTAAAGAAAAAGTAATTACTCTCCGTCTACCTCAAAGGAGGGCTGCACAATGAACAGGATTCAAAGCAAAAATATGTAACTATTCTTGTGAAACCGGTCTTGCATACAGACACACACACAGACCAGCTTTAAATGTGCCTCCGGCGCCATTGTAGATTATGACTGGCACTGGCACTGTGAGCTTGAGCCGGCTGGGCAGCTGGTAAAGCTTAAAGACCTCTACAGGTGCTTGGGCAGATGCCTGTGTGTGTGTGTGTGTCTGAGCTTTGTCAGGTTGTGAGGCTGCATGCATTTCCTGTATTATGATGAGATTGTAGCTGACAGACTGTAGCAAGGAAGGCTCACACGTTCTGTGATGCGAACACACACACTCTTTCACCGTAATGTAGACTAATATGGTAATAAAAGCAAGCTCCTCTTAGAAAATGTTAGCGAAGCAGAACAGGAAAGACATGGTACTTGAGCATGTGAATGTGTGTGAATACATTAGAGCAATGATCAAAACATAAGTACATCGTTTCTGCTTTCTACTTGTGATTTTTTTTTAATGAGAGTTTTCACCACTAAGGCAGCGTCGCACTTTCATCATACAGTCAAGCAGCGAGCAGCATCTCTTGGTGTGTTCCGGAGATCAGGCAAACATGACTATCAGTACGCTCCTTCATAGATGTCATTAGAGATGCTGTTACTCATCTCTGCATCATGAAGTGCCTGTCACAAACAAAGAGCTACACACACAGCCTGAATGAGAATGTTGTTTGCATGTGGCTGTGCCTTTGTAAGGGTGTCTGATATGTATACATGTATTTTATATTTCATGTTTTCTTTATTTGGAAAATAAGCCCAATCCAAAAGGGCTGGGCTGTAATTAACCCACATAGGTTTTGTTTACTCATAGTTTCACTTTGTGCAGTAACTGAATGTGACATTTTATCAGCCTGTGCCAAATCAAGCTATCGTGATGGTATGCGCATTAAACCTGGAATTAAACCAGGATTAGGGTTTAATCTAGAACAGTTAATGTCAGTTAACAAATATATTTGGGAGCTGTTATATAGTATCTTCTTGAACATTTTGAGTGCAGGGCACTGCAGGGTACTGCAGGGTGAGACTCAAAGACTGACGGACTCGTGTGTGTGTGTGTGTGTGTGTGTGTGTGTGTGTGTGTGTGTGTGTGAGAGAGAGAGAGAGAGAGTGGGCTAGAGAGAGAGAAAGAGAAAGAAAAAGTATGTGTGTGTGTGGGGGGGGGGGGAGAATGAGAGAAAGAAGGGCAGAGAGAGTGTGTGTGTATGTTTGTGAGGGGCTGGGGGTGTCAGTGGTTGACTTCTCATTTGTTCATGAGCCTGACAGCAGAGGGAAAGAAGCTGTTTTTGGTCCGGGAGGACCTCAGCCTCCTTCCAGAAGGGAGCATCTCAAAGAGTTTGTGTCCGGGGTGAGAGGGGTCAGCTGCAATCTTTTTTGCTCTCCTCAGGATCCTGGAGGTGTATAGATCCTGAAGAGAAGGTAGGTTGCAACCAATTACCTTCTCAGCAGAGCGGATGATACGCTGCAGTCTACTAAGGTCCTTGCGGTGGAAGCAGCGTACATCCATGGTGATGGAGGATGCAGCATCCATGGTGATGGAGGAGGTGAGGTTGAACTCTATGATGGAGGTGTAGAAGTTCACCATCATTGCCTTTGGCAGTTTGAACCGCTTCAGCCGCCTCAAGAAGAACATCCTCTGCTGTGCTTTTTTGATGAGGAAGCTGATGTTCAGCTCCCACTTTATGTCCTGTGTGATGGTGGTTCCCAGGAAGTGGAAATGCTCCACAGTAACCACAGGGGAGCCACACAGGGTGATGGGGGCAGGTGGGGGTGGGTTCGTCCTGAAATCCATTGTCAAATCCATTGTTTTGAGGGCTTTGAGCTCCAAGTTGTTGAGCCTGCACCAAGTCACCAGATGGTCAATCTGCCAACTGTAGGCCAAGTCATCCCCGTCAGAGATGAGTCCAGTGGGGGGTTATCATCTGCAAACTTCAGGAGCTTGACATTCTGATGGCTGGATTTGCAGGTGTTTGTGTACAAGTAGAAAAGCAAAGGTGAAAGAAGACAGCCCTGTGGTGATCCAGTACTGATGGTCTGGAAGTCAGAGACGTGTTGCCCCATCCTCACGTGTTGCCTCCTGTCAGACAGGAAGTCAGCGATCCACCTGCAGGGTGAGTCAGGTACGCTCAGCTGGGACAGTTTGTCTTGTAAGATAGCTGGGATGATTGTGTTGAAGGCAGAGCTGAAGTCCACGAACAGGATCCTAGTGATGGATTTTAGGTGCATCAGGACAAGGCATTCGAATGACTTCATGACCACCGAGGTCAGGGCGACGGGTCTGTAGTCATTTAGTCCAGAGGGCTTTGTTTTTGGGAACAGGGATGATGGTGGAGGATTTAAAGCATTGTGGCATGCAGCATAACTCCAGTGAGGTGTTAAAAATGTCTGTGAAAACCGGAGACAGCTGGTCAGCGCAGTGCTTCAGAGTAGCTGGTGAGACATAGTCTGATCCTGCTGCTTTGCGGGGTTTTTTTTCTTGTTTGTTGGTGTGGTGAAGGTGTCAGGATGGACCCATTGTCTTTCAAAGCGGCAGTGATGGTCATTCAGCTCATTTGCTAGGCGCCTTGGGACAGTAGTTGGTTACCTGTCTGAGCCCTCTCCAAACAGAACCAGAGTCATTGTCTGAGAACTGGTGTTGGAGTTTCTCAGTTGCTTAGAATTTCTCACTGCCTTGCCAAAGCTGTATTTTGACTCCTTGTACCTCTCGTTGTCCACACTCCTAAACGCCTCCTCATTGAGCCTCCTTAGCCGCTTGAGTTCTGCAGTGAACCAGGGTTTATCATTGCTGTAGCACACCCTGCTGCGTGATGGGATACAGCTGTCCTCACAGAAGCTGGTGTAGGAGGTCACCACCTCTGTGTACTCCTCCAGATTGTTGGTAACCGTCCTGAACACGTCCCAGTCAGTACAGTCAAAACATGCCTGCATTTCCTCAATGGCTCCACTGCTCCACTGTTTAGATGTCCTCACTACAGGTTTGCACTGTTTCAGCTTCTGTCTGTAGGTGGGAATCAGGTGAACCATGGTGTATATAATAAATGAAGCGAACTCACAGGGAGAGTAGAAGGGTTTACAGTTAATAATACATTTCCAGGTCCCGGGAGCAGTGCTGCAGAATCACTGTCACATCTCTACACCAGCCGCAGTTTACATAAAAACAGATTCCTCCACCTTTACTCTTGCTGGAGAGTTCTGTGTCGCGGTCCGCTCTGCAGAGTTGGAACCCAGCCAGCTCCATCGCGGGGTCAGGTGTCGATCCACACAGCCACGTCTCCGTGAAGCACAAGATTGAGGAAGAAGAAGCATCTCTGTTCTTCTGCATCAGTAGCTGAAGTTCGTCTATTTTGTTGGGCAGTGAGTGCACGTTGGACAGGAATACGCAGGGGAGCGGAGCACGGTATCCACAGCTCCAGAGCCATACGAGCCTGCCACCAGCCCGTTGATCTCGCTTCCAACGCCTCACTGACTTAGTGATGATCAGGGCTCCTTTGATTAAAAAGGTCAAAATATCTCCTGATGTGGCGAGAAACTCAGGAAAATAAATCCGGTGGGGTTGTTGCGCGAATGTTTATGAGTTCGTCCCTGGTGTAATAGATCTGGGAACCGAGACATCCACTGGGATAAAAACAGTAAAAAGTGAGCTCCACCAAACACTGTGTCGACCGTCTGCGGTGCCATGATGCTTGATCTTTCTTTATTCCCAGAGCTGTGAGCATCTTCCATGCAAACTGTTATTATTGGACCATGTCCTGTTACTATATACTTTCCTCCTCAAGCTCTCCTTACATCCAGGGTCTCATGGGGCTGTCAGTTCAATCAAGATGATTTTCTTTGCCTCCTTAGTCCATATGACCACGTTAGGACTCAGGAATGTTGAGGACGTTCTCTATATCTGACAGCACACCTTTAGTGAACCAGCAGTCTAGCTAGCCTACAACCATTGTGATAGAGTTTGGTCACATTCCTAGGGTGTCAAATACTGACTTTTTTTGGCATCTCTGGAAAATGGCATCATCATTCATAGAATATCCAGGAAGTCAGTGTGGGGATTGGGAGAGGTGTAGGGCTACTCCTGTGTGGGTTGGGTGCTCCCATCCTGTCTTCTTCCTCTTGATTTCTTCTTTGCTGTTGGCTGCAAGCCATTTCAAACACTAGAGATTTGTACTGTTTTACTTAAATGAAAAGTATTGCTATGAATTACATCTTTAAAATCTATTTATTTTCTCCCATATTGGTGGGACTCTCTTGGGGTTGCAGTTAAAAGACTAAGGCTAAAACTATAACACATACCATAAGAATAATAATAAGCAACACATTATTTAAAATGGAATACACAAATGTAATTCCAGTCAGATCTGCTTGTACCATAATGATGAGGCAGTGATATTATGAGCTTACAGTTTTCTTCAAAACTAAGACTAAGGCACACAATTCTGAAAACTCAAAGCTTATGTATTATAAACAAAACTCCAGACTGCGAAAGTACAGTCTAAGTACAGCCTCTGTGTTTTCACTTCACTGGAAATTCTAAATCACATTTTTGCAAAACTCCAAACACAAATGACATCATTTAGCACACTTTGTTTACATGGAAGGCACTCTAATTTAAAATGAAACATCCTAATTACTGATTGGTTCCTTTCACGTCTCTCCTATTCAAACTCAGTTGGTGAAACACTTCAGTGATGCATCAGAGCATAACAGAGGCCTCAGGGGACATCTGAGGATAGAGAGGAAGTGGGAAAGGAAAAGGGAGAGTCAGGCGAGCCAGTATTTCTAATGTCGTCTGTGCAAGTTTGGTTCACCATGTACTCAGTCATAAGTCCATAAGTTTCATTGCATTATATTTTTTGTGAGCCTACAAATAACTTTTTTTTTTTTTTTTTTTGCCAGTTCATTCATCTTTACTTCAGCTGTATAAGTAACTAATACTGCATTTGCTTTGCTAGCCTTTGGACAGACAAGCAAACAATTTCTACTCAGCTTTATGCATTTGAATGTGTGACATGGCCTCATGAAGCTAAACCAGAGAAGTGTTTTAATTTTATTTTAGCATTATTTAGCTCTGTAATAGATATTCATACGATGTCTGTGTAAGAAGAATGGTGGAAGAATCGGTTTTGAGAATATGGTTTGATTGCAGTGTTACATTTTGTCAGAGATGTGTGAAAGTTTGACAAAAAGGTAATAATTAAGTCTTGTGTTTACAGTTTTGAGAAAACTATATATTTATATTTTATCAGCACCTGTTTGTGTTGAAATAATTCAGTTCTCTTAATGACGGTTATTAAAAGTGTCATTGTGGTTCTAAGTCACGTAGCTGTTGTTTATTTTCTGACTAAACCGACGCATGTGTGCAGTAGTTTGTGCTGCAAAGTTAACCTCTGCGTTTGTGTTCACTCTCTGACATTCAGCACAAGCCCGGTCACTGCTCATCTTTATTGTCTATAATTGTTTTGACATTTTCTCAGCCCAAGTAGCACAGGTATCATTTACACTACCTTCCATATTTTGTTTTTTAGGAAAGCACTGTCCACTGATAAAGGGCAAAGGGACCGTGAAATCATGAATAATCCAACACGACCATTGTTAGTTGTTCCTGGCTGATTTTGGTCAGTAGGCTAAAAATGACTTTTTCCTCTGAAATGTTTGGGTGTCATTTAAAAAAAATAATGATATATTTTTGTCATCCATTTTATACATATAGAATCATAGTTTCTTGGGTGAATGAAACAGACTCCTGCTGTCCAAAACACATTGTCATTTTCATGCTGCTGCATTAGCCGTGCCTAAGGGCATTTATACTTTTTGGTTGTCTGTCCATTCATTGCATTCTTGTAGAAATGATGTACCAGGGACTGTTTGAGGGAATTTCTTTGACACAAACTTTCACTTGGTCTTAAGGAAGAGCTGAAAAGAATTAGGTTTGTCGCTTCTTTGGTTTTGCTGATACTGTGTCTTGACATGACAAGGTGATGATACATTTTTCTGTGTTCCTAAGTTAATACAGACTGTGCAGCCTAATTGGACAGAACTTAACCTGAACTGTGATCAGGTCTGTCCAATCGTCACATTGTAAAGCATGTGGTTGGGAATGAAACAAAATACTGTAACACATATTGTAAGAAGGTCCAGTCCATTTCAACTGGAGGTGTCAAAATGTCACAGAGGCATTGCATGTCACGAACTGCTATTCACAGCCAGCCAATTACCATTTACTAGCAAATTCAATGGTCACCACTCTCTATTTCCCACCTTGTTACCTACCATACAGGAAAAAAGTAACCTTTGAATATTTCACTTTGATCAAAGCATCTAAGCTCATGTGTGAAAGTGTTGATGGGACTGTCATTTTCTCTGACAGCATCAGTTACACTTATTGCATCCAGTGACATTCGTGTCAGCTTGTTGAAAAGGCATGTGACCAAATGTTCACTGGTGAAATTACCTTTTTTTCCTTAAGTGTCATCAGTACAGTCAGTTTGATTTGTGGATCGTACAGCAGATGGTGGTGCTGAACAGTGGTTTATGTGTATGTGCAAGAGTGGGCAATACATGTCTGTCCTTGAATTTTTATTTACTACACAGGTGTGGAAAATATGTATGCTAATCATCTTGTATGCAGTAATTGCCAACTGGAGCCAGGAGCAGACATGTACGCCATTTGTTTGTTTAAAGTATATACCATCCTGAACCTCTCTTAGCAACAAATAACTACTTCATTACTTAGGAAATGAAGCACTGATGTCAATGATTAGCTTTTATTTAAATATATACTGTACACTGTCAGGGACTGTTTTTGTTTCTCTCATTTGCCGTATTATGCCTTCTACTAAGTGCACATTTGCCTCCGCTAGTCCCTGCTATAAGTGTGGTCTCATGTTCAAATGCATTTAGTTTTTCACATTATTGTGTCTTCTCTTAAGATCTTTCAGGGCACACAATTGCTTAGTTTGGCGTTGGTGATCTATCTGCTATTTTTCTCCTTTTGCCCCCCTGTGGTTATACCTCAGGAGATTTGCCAGTATTTTCTTAGTCCTGTGACTCTCCTAGTCAGTCAGACAAGAAAAATCCTTTTAAGAAATTATTAAAGTTGTTTGTGCTTCTTTTTTTTTTTCAGACCAAAAATGAACACAGATTTTCAAATAAATGGTGAATCGTAAAACAAAATGTAAAACTCGGTAGTGATACGCCTCAGCCTGTCTTTACTCTGGTATGAAACTAAAGGGGAGATGCTGACCGACAAAAGACTCACCCATGACTCCTCAGAGATCCATTCTCTCTCCTCAGTTCTCAATTCTCAGCATCGGGATGGTGTGCAAGATGACAGAATGGTTGTAGCAAGGATTGAGGAGCAAGGAAATATCAAATAACAGAACTGAGATGTACTGTTGCACACCTGCCTGCAATCGGCTCATCACCTCTCCCAGTTCGCTCATCTGCCCCCCTTTAGCTCATCACTTTCTCCGGTGTATCAACCCCAGCTCTGCTCCCAGTCGTTACCTCAACATTAAAACTCTTATCACCTTGCTCTGTATTCATCAGTATCCTGCTTTGGGATCCCTCCTGATTTCTTACCAGAATATGTCAAAGTTGTTATGGATTAATTTTCTATTGCTCAATTAATTTACTAATCATTTCAGTGCTGAAAAAATTTACAACAAAGAAGTGCTTTACCATAAACATCAATACGGTATGATCAATTATTTTGTCATTTTCTCATATTACAGAACTACACTTAACATGAAGCTCGACACCACTTTGTATATCCTATGATTCCCTGTAAGCGCAGTCACTGTGTAAGTGGTGAAACACAGTGTGATTAATGATGTGTGGAACATCATTAATAAATTATGCATAAGTGTATGTTGAAGCTTTATCAAATATGATAGAAAAAACATGAAAACACCTAAAAGTCTGTGACTTTCTGTTTTAGTTTATCTCTGTTTAGCTTTTTCATTGTGGCTGCCATCTTTGCAACCAAAGCATTTTGGTTTTCTTAAAATGGCAAGTATTACTGCACAACTACAAATGCTCCTGTGCGGAGGATTTCTTACATGCGGAGATGTCTGTGTATCTGTGTGGATGTTTGCATCGACTCAAACACTCTGTGTTGTAGACACTGAATCACTACATTTCAAAGTGATTGTATGTGTTTGTAACTGGAGGCAAATTAAAATGTGCTAATAGGGGCAGCTAATAGCCCAGTCGACATCACTCGGGTGTGTCTTTGATCTTTAATATTACACATTATTATAACTCATTGGTTTTCTGTGATAAAGACAACTTAATCCACATTACACACCACTGCTGCTGAATTACACTCATGAGACACACATACAAACATGTACATGGAGACAAATGGCAGAAGACCCAATAGCAAAGGATCCATTTTTCTCTTCTCTCTGGCTCATTTAACCTTAAATCTTCCAGTGGTTGAAAAGTACCCCGTTGACCTATTTCCTGTTCAGGTCCCATCACATGTAAGGGCACTAGTCTGCTGAATTTACGCAATCTGTCTTTGTCTTTGAAAAGGATTTCATTGTTTTCTTCTCAAGCAATGAATGAAGCCTCATGAAATAACCCGGACAAAGCGTGTGCTGTAAAATGGTGTGTAACAACAATGTTGTTAGTTCTCTAAGAGACAACAATGCAACAATCTGTAAAAGACAACAATACCTCTTAATTTTTAATAAGCTTTGAGAAGGCATGAGATTTTCATCCAGGAAGGCTTTTAACAAAAAATTGTAAATGACTCAAGAGATGGTTGAATGGTGAGCTTTGGTTTTTCCAAAATTGTGCACAGAGCCAGAGTTTCTATTCCTTCTGATAAGACAAAATAATACCCTAAGTGGCTGAATCGACAGTTCTCGTGAAGCCCAGCTTGCTTTGTCTAAAATCCTTTATTCTTTCTTGACTGGTCTCGTACTGTGCTCAGTGTGACTAAAAGAGGAAAGAACATTTGGATCTGCACTTCGAACAGTCAGCAAAAACTCGATTCAAGATTGGTGGGGACTTTCGAGCCAGAGGTCATCCTCAATCTTTTTCTGTCTCTGCTGGAACGGGGAAGAGGTCGGCAGAGCAGTGCCATTTACTAAGAAACAGTGGATACTCAGCAAGAGCAACCAAGATAGTGTCATGTTTGTTGCTACATAAGTAGAGAAGAATTGCCCACTGTCACCTAGTTTCACTCGACATGAATAGTCAGAGGCAAGAAATGTTTTTTTTTTTTTTATAGTGGAAACCAAAGAAAACAGAAGAAATAGAGGGCAGCCTCACTAAGATATTGGTTTCATTGATCCAATGACATATGACAAGATGATGGATTCAGCTTTGGATCGGTAGTATCAAATTTCTGCTGCGGTGCGGCAATGAATGTGTGGTTGCATCAGTATTCAAGTGCTGTTTGTTCAAGTCTTACTAAGAGAACTTGACAGCTGAGAGACTAAAAAGAGACTTCATCTTGAAGAGCACAGTGAAGATGAAATTAATTCTTTTGAAGAGCAAGATCATGGGCACATGAAGGTCAGTTTTCATGGGGAACAGCACCTTGAGACCAGAGTTTGATGTGAGCAGCACTGACCAAGAAGTTACAGTAGTGTTGAAAAACTTAGATCCAGTCATTGATTCGTTAATAGGCAGATAATTTTCAACAATGTGAAAACAGCCTCATAGTATCAAACTCCACAAACTGCACATCCATCATTCTAGTGAAGTGAAGCTCAAACATTCATTTGTAGGTACAAAAACGCATGTTTGTTGATTGCAGGGGGACTTTAAGTTGTCCCATATGTTGATTCATGAGTAAATACCTGCAAATCCAGTAACATTCTAGCCTCAACTGTACTTATTTTTTAGTAATTTATGTAGCAAATGTTAGCATTCTAACATGCTAAATTATAATTATGAACATGAAACATTTTATCTGCTAAAATCAGCATGTTAGACATGAGCATTTCACAACTGTGGTTACAGACGCTTAGCCTTTTTTTTGTTACTTATTAAATGTCTTTCAGTTGTGGTCTGTTGCTTCTTCTTTTTCTTTTTCTTTTTACTTTTGACGAGCTAAACATTTATTTGATTGGAAAGATTCACCAATAATGAAATTGGTAGGTACAGCCATAAAGCAATCAACAAACCAAACTCAACTCAGCTGAAGAGAGAAAGACTAGATATTATTGAATTAAACATATTTTGTCAGACATGTGAATGTTGGAGAAGAGAGTAATTAAAATTACCAGAGCAATCATCCTGAAAACAACAATTTACCTTTGGTTGCCAGAATGCTGTTAAAATTTCCCATGCATTCTGGATGAATGACCGCTGTTATGAACTGTGTGGGCACGAATGAACAGCCACATGCAGACATGAGAAAAACTCTCCCTTTCTCATCATGCCTTTCCCCCCTTGAATTCATCTGAACTGTGCCCCATGTCCACTTTTTACCAATGAAGGATAATTCAGTGACACACATCAAACCTCAGGGTGGGTTAAAGAGGCAGGAAACGGTGCCATCCACCCCATCAAATTCATCACCCGTCAATTTAGAGCAAGATTGCTCAGAATGATCAAAATAGCGGAGTGATAGGATCCAACACAAGTAGATGATTGCCTGGCAGTTAGGAAACCAGCTGTGTTAAACCAGAGACATTATAGGAAAGGAAACAAACCACTTGAAGCATTTTTAAAATAAAAGTCTTATGTATGACACATAACCCTCCCAGCCAATCGTCTACTCCATAACAGCGAAAGCGGGGAACATATCTAGCCAATCGTTTTGTTTCCTTGACACAAGCGCACGTTTAAGATTCATGACAGTTTCGACTCATTTGGTGGCGGGAAGGAGAAAGGAGTGGGTACAAACCTACTTCAGATAAGCACTGAAAAAGAGGATATCACTCTGTTTCACAGCATTATCAAGGAAGTAGAGGATTTACTAACCACCCGAAAGTTGGTGTCATGAAACCGTCTCCATGTGTACCTGAAGTACAACCAGTCAAAAACAACAACAACAAAAAAACTGTTTTAACACTTTTTAATTACTTTTTAATTACTATCAGATTTGACCAGGATTATATCTATGCCCTTTTTTATGTTCAGGTGACCATTGAAAGAGAAAATATGGCTCTTTCCCCTGAAATAACTACCCAAGGGCATTGCTTAGATGGCTATTGAGTGTCAAGCCTTGCTTTTAAGGATTTTGCTTGAACTTTGGGCAAAAACATATTACCTCTTAAAACCTTAAATCCAGTTTGTAAACATTTGTGGTGGCTCTTCTGTCTCTGACTTCAGCCTGGATTATTTTGAGGAATATGTTTAATGTTGACTATTAGCAGGCACTTGCTGTCAAAATAAAAGAGAAAGAAAGAAAGAACACAATATAATATTCTCAGTTTTCCTCTCTTTGATCTTTGGCCTTTTTCATGGTCAGATTAATTCACCCAGTGATGGCCCCTGGAGAGAATTTGAGCACAACAGAAGTGAAATAATATAATAAGCAGTCCAAGTAACAGTTTAGGCAACAAAGGAAGAATTTAAGTCATAATGACACTAAGTAGCCACATTTCTATGATGGGATAGCTGTCTCATGGCAGTAGTGGTGTTGTCAACATGCAAACCCTTGGCAGAACAGAAATACTGTTTACCAGAGCTTAGAGAGGTTAACATTCGACCAGGGTTGTCTTTAATTTGGGAATGCGTGTGTGTGTTTGTCATCGTGTGGAGTACATACACAAAGCTGGTTCTTAGTTCGCATAAACTACTACTCTTACCAGTTCTAAACTGACTTCATTAGCTATATTCGAATTGAGGACTTATTTTAGATTAACTTCAGACTTTGCACAATTGGCCAAGATTTTGGAATTGGCCAGGTGCCAAGAAAAAAAAAAGTGGGCTCAGATGCAGCATGGCTGATACACATACACTCACAACAGTCCTGTGTCACCCCAGCAAGCACGCACCATGAGAAGGAACCCGTTGTCTTTCAAGCCTCCTCAGACAGGTGCACTCCAGAGGCTTGCAGGGATCCTTCAAGGCCTCAAGCACCAATGGCAGTTCCCACTGTGGGGAGACTCACATCACGGGGCTTTGTCTCCTGATGTCCTGGAAGAACTGCTTCATTAGAGGTTGGCTAAAGAAAACCCTTCCTGGCAGGAGGAGATGGAGGTGGCTGCTGCATAAACATTAATGATGGCATGAAACAGAGAGCTGACTTAAGTGTACACAGCTGAGGGTCCTGGCACCTTTCCCAGCACAGTTTCTGGAACCTTAACTTCTTCATCCTGTAGCAGGAACCCACCCTCTCTGTCTGGAAGTTCAGGCCAGGTGGTCACCACATCGAAGTTGGTTATACTTGTAATGTGTCTTCTAAACACAGATATTGCCTATGTTTCCTCGAAAGTAGGCGTCCGTTAAGTTGGTGCTGAAGCGGTAATGTGGCAGTAATGTGGCGACCCCCCTGTCTTACGCGTTAGGAGGAACGTGATTAGTTGTGGAATGGCTGCTAAATGCTATCCCTCTCTAGTGCCAGCCTTCCCATAAATGGGAGACTGGTTCATGGTGCCCGACAATGAAAGGGCCAAGCTAGAGGAGCAGTGCACGCACCACCAATGGCTGGCCTATAATGTGTTTGACTCTCTTCCTCTTCTGTGCAGAGCTAGAGGAGGAAGACGGTCACTCCCTTGCTCACAAATAAGTGATGGCAATGTGTATTTGTCCTCATTGGAGAGATAAAACTGCTCGCTGCATCAGTGTGTAGCAAGGGAGGCACTGTGTACACCGATCTGAGCATGCAGGCATGGGTGGGCACGATGAGCAGATGTGCTGTTTCAGAAATGTGATTTGTTTTAATTAAAACATTTTCGAGACAGTCTATGTACACACAGCAATATTAGAACAAACTTCAGTGTAAACAGAGTTATGTGCATGTTGACCCACTCCAAATCTACATACACTAGCATCATAAAGTCAAATACTTTTTAACAGAGTAGAGAGTAACAGAGAAAAAGCAAATGTTGTTTCAGTATTTTGAATATTTTCTTTAATATTTGTCTTTCATTTGACTCACCCATTTTAGTCTTTTTGTACAGGTGGATGTTTAACTCTTTGCTTTAACTCAACTTAGTTTCTCTTTTAGACAAACAAAGAAAGTAAGAAGAAAGTTGCACTCTGGCATTTCAAATGTTCAACGTACTTGACTGTGACCTTCCCATATTTTAGAAAAAGAATAAATAAAACATCAAACTAAATGGGCCACATTTGCATCCTTCAAAACTGTGTGAATTAATGTGGCATGACCATATCCCCTCCACACTATGGAATTGGCTTATAACTAGTCCTGATTAAAGTCAAGAAGTAAGAAATGTGGTGTATGTACTGAATGCATGTGTGTGTGTGTATGAGTGAAAGAGAAGTTTTCAGTGGGTGTTTCTATCAGAGTTAGAGGATGATGAGACAAGAGCACAGACATATGGGTGGGCTGATTGTCTATGGGTCCGTTCAAAGGTTACATTTTCCGATTCGCCCTTTCAATGGAATTGGATTCATTATGACTATCTTATTCCACGGCTGTTTCTGATCAAAAGAGGACAGGGGAAAACACAGAGACGTAGGGAGCAGAAGGAAAACCTCAGTGATTTGCTATTATACATGCAATAATAGCTGCAGATTAAGCCTTAGTTCCTGATGTAACCTCGTCTTGAAAGACTCACCCAGATTGGAAACCCCTCAAGCCTCCCCGGCTTCAAATAAACTTACACAGCAGAAAGATGAAGACGTGCCTCTCACTGAAACATGAGGTAGAGGAAATGGAGAAACTAAAAGCACCTTTAAGAGATTGTTCCTTTATTATTCAAACCCCCAACAGGCAAAAAGAAAGAGCTGAAAAGTGTCACAAATTCTGATCAGACGTGATCAAAGTGCATTATAAACCACAGCAGCTAAACACAGTCTCATTCCTTGGCACTTCTGGGTCAGGGAGCGTTTTGCTGTATTTTTCTGTGTGTGTGTGAGAGAGAGGAAGTGGGGGGGTGGTGCAGAGAAGCGCAACATAAGGAGAGGGCTGGCAAGACTTCTGCGAGTCATTAGCAAGTGTGTTTGCACTTTTGCGCAGCCTCCTCTCTCTGCATTCTTGTCCATTTGTATATCTCATATTGCCTGAGTCCCAGTTTCTTTTCTTTATTATGAAACCCTTTCAGACACCTGAGCTTCCCCTGCTTCAATTCAACTTCTTGATTGGCCCCAGATGTCCATATGGAAATTATGTCAAACCACGAGTGCTCTCACAGCCCATTTCTTGCAATTTCTCTGCTCGCTCAAACTCAACTTCTCACTGCCAGGAAACATGCACAAGGAAAGGCCACAACAAACAAGCCAGCGGGAGAAAAATAAGCAGACGAAATGAAGGAAGAAACCTCAGCTCGGTGAAGGTCTTCCTGTATCATTGAGCCACATTAGGGAGGTGGCTGTGGAATAATGTGGTGCAGGTTGACACAAATTTAGGTAGAAGACACAGCAAAATGGTGCAAAAATCAACACCCTGTTATTTTCTTTGTTTGTTTGTTTTTTTTGTTGTTTTTTCTTTTACAGCATTACAGAAGATGTAACATTTTATATCAGCTCCATGAAAGAAAAAAATTGACAACTCCTGTGTAACAGTGGAAATGGTCTCTGTAAGGACTGCTTAATTACAAATGTAAACAGGTATTATCTTATATTCCTTTTTTTTAATTTGTCAGTGAAAGCCAAAACATAATTTCACCTAACGAAGAGGGCAGCTGTGGCTCTTCATGTGAACTCTGAGGAGAAGAAGCTTGTGTAAATGATGGGCTGAAACATAATGTGATGGCCAGAGACTGATTACAGGCGACACAGTGTGGATTTAGGTTGATTCATGCTGGGTTTGTATGAAAGGTTAATGAAAGGACAAATACTGCTGGCTCATTATGGACAGATAATAACATACAGATATTGATCCCACAAATCAAAGAGGAATCTCTCATCATGTAATTTACTTGACAAGTGTTTGCAAAAATACATCAAAGAACATAATGTGTAAATTGTACATAATTTACACAATATTTTCTGCAAGGCAAATGGGTTTTTAAAAATAGAATGGCGATTGAAAAGCCCTATATTTGCGTTTGAGGGCTCTGAAAGATTAAACTTTCCTGTCGACTGTCTGGATTGCTAAGATGTTGTCCACAGAGTGCAACGCGCAGCATGACCCTTTTTTCCACTGTGTAATATTGATGTGCCATTTGCTAGCCCCTCCTCAAGCATTTATTATGCACCCTTTCTTATGCAGACATGATCTCTGGACCCAAGAGAGGAATATGCTGCTTGTATAGTTTTATGGAACAAAATAGTCTTTGTCGTCTTTGCCTCAGTTCTTTTGCATGTTGTGTGAATGTTCAATATAGATTCTAAAGCTATGTTAAAGTGTCTCACTTTTAAATATGATACCAGCAAGGATGTAGTCAGAGTTAACCCTACTGTGCATAAATTCTCCTTTCAGATAAAACTCAGTCAATTAAATATAGGCATAAACTGCATTCAAGTATCAAAAGCAAAGGCTGTCATTTTTAAGAATATTATGCTGTCATGTAATGTAATCTTTTTCCTCACATTTTGGGAACTTTGACATGCTCCTTTGCATCTCATCCAGATGCACAAGCTGCTGTTTAGGGTGTGCGCCATGCATCAGTCATTTTTATCGTTTGAGTTTTAGTTGGCATCTTTTCCTCCATGTAATATTTAGTATGTAGTATGCGCACATAATCGAATTTCATTTCATACAAATTTCATTTAGAGTGTGTCATTTGGTGTGAATGCATCTTGTCATCTGTAAAGGGGACATAAAATGACAATGCTATGCTAATGCTAAAAGAAAACCAAACAAACAAACAAACAAACAAAAAAAAAACTGTTAGAAAACATGTTGTGAAAGCAATATTGGAAACCTGCCAGCTGTGTTTTTATCTAACTTAGAGGACATGCTGACATATGGAAGGAATGTTAGTTTGTGATGGGTTAATCAAACTTTTTTATTGTATTTTTCCTTTTCCATCAGACAGCTATTCACCAGTCCACCTCTCAGCCAGAGCAGGAATGGTTGGATACTGGGTCAAAACTTGCCTGTGATGTGTACGTGTATAAGTGTGGGCTTTGTTCTCTTACTGCATCAAAACTAAACGCCAGATGTGTCTCTGGGTTTGAATCTTTTTTTTCTATCCTGTGTGTATCCTGTGTGATTTTATTAGACCAGAGCAATAACTAGCTGCCAGGACAACAGAGGTGAACAACAACAACAGTTCCCTGCTACAGCCTTGTCACCTCCTATGGGCACGTTCTAAAGGTAGAGAATGATGAAAAGCAAAGTAACACCCCCGGGCCAACCCTTGAACACTACCTAGAGGCTAGCAGAGTACTGCAGTCTCAGCAAGTACAACTTGAGTGCAGAACACTGCAACCTCCTGCCTCAAAGTGAGGAGAAGGATTGAAAAGTTTTACTGCAAAGTAAGAGCTGCAACAGTAACATTCATTTTCTCTAAAAGTGTTAAACTAAACTGAACACTTTCCTTGTATTCTTAAATGTAACAGACTACTACTAATAGTATGGACCTTCACCACAGCTAAACATAATACTATTTCAGAACAGTTTTGATTATATTAAGCAGCTCATCTTATTTTGAAATGTTTATAATCAAGATTCTCCAAATGAAGTGTAATATTTGTTTGCCACTTGTACAATGTTTCACTTTGATGATCACTTGGGTGATTTTCTTTTTTTTTTTTTAAATCTCCATACATTTTGTTTTTACTCTTTCTGATTCTGATAGTTTCACCTAAATTGATGCAAGCTGCAAAGAGAAAATGACTCTGATTGAACTGCTCACAATTTCCAGTCATGCAACCAGTGGCAAGAGGTCACATAGAGTGTAGAGTGCAATGCGGCATTTTGTCACCACTGTGACAGAACTTGCACAAACACAATGAAGTGATTATAATGCCATAGGCTTTGCCATGCTCTTTGCTGTACTCTCCTCTGGTTGCCTCCCCTTCTTCAGCTCTGGCAAAGCAGTCTTTGCTGTCTGACATTAAACACATTACTACCAGAGTGCCAGCGCAGAAATGTCACCACAGACTCCAGACTGAATAACTCTGTTATGCTGCAAAGTACAGAGAGCTTTACCTGGTGGTTATAGGCTTAATCAGAACTGAGTGAACTCATTTGGCAAAGGCTTGAATGTAACAGATGTTCTTTTATATGGAAAAGTTGTGCGCAGCAGTAAGTTTAAGGGGTTGCGAGCAATAAAATCTTCAGAATCATTGGTCAGAGGTGTCGGGCACTACTGAAACTTGCAGAGTGCAAACCCCAGCCATATGAAGGATACCACACCCACTGTGGGCATATTTGGAAAGTCTGGAGCTAATGTGATATTTGGCTTAAATGAACCTCAAAGATATTATCTGTGACTTCTCTAGAGGCATTACTAATTAGAGGCATGTACATTTTTTTGTAATTTGTAGGTGTGACATAACTCGTGCTTCTCTCTGATGCAAACCAATTTAGAAATGATATTCAATTATTAATAGCTAATGTATGCTAATATATTCGACTGATTTGCATAAATGACAGATGCAAAGCTGTCACTTATGCACATTCAGTGAAATAACAAGACATCTGACTCTTCACACTGTCAGTGAAATGAGTTACCAATGTTGTGGCAGGTAAGATATATTTGTAATGTCAACTCTTTCTCCCTTCCAGCTTTGGATCTTTCCATTTCTTTCTGTACTCTGCCTGGATTGTGATATTTTGGGTCTGATGATGGCTGTGGTTGGAGTGTCGACAGAGTAATTAAAGGGATTGATTGCAGCAGAGGAAGAAGCATCGCAATGGGTGTACAATACACACTCAGTGACTCACACAGGCATGCACGGTTTTTCAGGAGATACATCACTTCCACTCTGTTTCACAGAAGTTTGAAATTACAGTGCTAAATGTACCAAGTCATCCCATATGCGATGAAAAGCATGTTAACTCGTATGATAGAATAACGATGTCAGGGTGGCAAGTTTATATGACGAGGCTTCCAAAATTGCAAGAAAAGATAGCCGATTTTCACTTTCGTTGTGTAATGAACATACTACTGCATATGTAAGATCACTGTGAAATAGGCATAAAAATGGTGGGTTTACTTTCAACACAAAAACAAAATTTAGAATATTAAGAACGCTTTACAGCACTTCCAAAAGTGCCTTTAAACAGGAGCAATTATTGAAAACAAGAATTGGCTTGTGTTGGGGCTTTGTTTTATTATTGATGTTATTTAAATGCTGTTAAAGCATGAAGCGCTTATTCTTCACTGCTTCAACTCTTTTACAGAATAAAATTGCACAGTTCAAAAAAGCCGTTATTAAGAGTCCTTTTTTGTGTGACAGTGTGAAAAAAAAATGATATCCAGTGTTTAAAGTAAGGTAATATAAGAAATATTGCATCCTTCTTATAAATTGCTCGATTTAATACAATGAGGTGATAACTTAGCCTTACTTGATCTGACCCATAACTTTTGATGACTTAAGTTAGCGAATTTTAGTACTACAACTACAACTGTTGCTTGTGACCCTAGTGGCCACTAAACAAGTAGTCTTGCTTTGCAAATTTGCAGTCTGAATCTGGTTTAGTACTAGATGCAGTCTTTAGATGCTATGTGATGGGAGGGTTGAGCTCAGCAGTGTAGTGTAGTGGTTCATAAATGCCTTTATTCTGGTCCAGAATTTTGGACCACATCCAAATGAACCTGTGAAAAACTTACCAGAACCTGATGCTTAAAGTAATATTTAAAAAAAAAACCTGCAAGGGACCCTTGGGCAGCCAAACTTGATCTGACCCTGGTTTTTAGACGTTATGCAAAATGCAGTCGACCCGAAACAACCCAAGTTGAGAAAACACCATACATCACAACATACTGACACACAGACCAGAGATGCATGGCAATAAAATAGATGTGATCACTTTGAAAATATATTGAACCTGGCCCAACTCTGATCCAAAGAGGTTGTTGAAAATTTAGGGGGATTTGGTGCAGCCGTATATGTTCTGGCTAAATGCTGATAAACCAATGCAGAAAAGCTGCTGTATAAAACAGGTGATACTGTCTCACTACTTATGCAATATTTCTAACGACTACCATTCTGTGTTTTCAGACTGAGACAAGAATACTTATAATTACAGTATTGCAGCCCATAGGTGCAGTAAAAGAAGTAAAAGAAGAAATGAAATAAGTGATGTCAACTACAGGAAAAATCTGAGTAAGTCCTGGGAGCAAGACATTTACAGGAAAAAAAAACAGCAAAATAAATTTCCCTGGAAATGACAAAGAAGTGGCTGTCTGATATAAAAAATATAATCCAGTGAGTCCAGTTCAGGTTATAAAGCAATCAGAGAGAACAGCATGACCAGCAGTTTTGAAAGGCTAAAGAGAGGTGAAGCAGAACAAGATGACGCAAAGGCCAGTTTCCTCAGAAATGAGATGGTTATTTGTGTCCTTGACTGAAGCTTTCAGTGCAGTCTGACCTGAGAGAGGGGCAGCCTGGGGTTGAGTCAGCACAGGCTGTTATAGGTGAAGTTGGAATTAAAGAGTTGCACAATGAACAACACTCTCTTAACACTTGGATTGTGTAACGTGATAAGTGTGTAACGTAAAGGCCTCTAATTACAATGTACTGCTGGAGATTTCTTTGGATGTTATAAAGAATTGTGAGTTGTCTGGTTGATAATGGAGATGATGATGATAGGGACAAAGAAAATGACCTTATTCAGAAGTCTGTCTGCAAATAACAGGTGGACAAATTGATGTGAACTATGTTAATTTCTGCTGGAGAAGTGAGTCCACTTTTGAGGAAAAAACAGGGCAAACATTCAAAAAAGTCATGGCTTTTTAAGCTGGGGTTTCTGTGGGACCTTAAAAAGCCATAAATGTAATCATCTGTATTTCAAGCCTTAAAATTAGAGACATGATTTTAACAGATCTTAAAAATAATTGGATTATGAAGTTAATTTTTATGTTTTAATTACAGTCTTACTGACAAGTAATCAGTCAGATCAGAAATCTTCAAGGGATACTTAGAAGTACTCAAAAATAAATGTCCAATGTCTGCTGATGTTTCTTGGTTGGGTGGAAAATAGTAAAACTAACGAATGTGTGTGTGTTTTGTTTTTTTTTGTTTTTTTTTTTTAACTGAAATCAGGAACACTGAAATTTCAGTTCTGTCATGTTCTTAACTGCTCATCTTATGAAGATGGGGGGGTTGTTACATTAACCTTAGAGATCCTGTGTGGTTTGACAGTATAAATTGAGTGAAGAATTAAACCATCAAAGAAGTGTCACTGTCCAAATAGCATTACAGATCAGTGAATACTGAATTACATTAACCAGTGCCACTCTCAGCGAAATCTAACACCCAGTCTTTTGAAGGTGGGAAGTGACAGCGAACGTGGAGCATGAACCATTCAGCATGTCAGAAAATACCAAGGATATTATCAAAGACATTAAGTGTCATTTGTATATCACAATGTCTCAAATCGTGGCAGAGAGAGAGACAGCTGTCAGTCATCTGAACTCGGAAATGCCAAGAACTGAAGACAACTGTGATGTGACCATGTCTCAATTCTGTCAACAGGAAGACAGAGCTAAAAGATCAGATGTAAAGAAGGCGCAAACATGCTTCAACATCGATTATTCTCCTACCTCTCTTGTCAGTATGTGAAGAAGACCCAATTCTCAATTCTCTGTGCCATTAACTTTATCAGCGACTGCTGAAGCCACTGATCTGTCAGAAGCAATTGTATTCTAAGAGGGTTGTTTCACGTCTTTGTATTTTCCTGCTGTTCTTTTGTGTTAGACAAGGCATGAACTCTGAACAGTTTGCTCAGGTGCCCTTTGATCCCACACTAATGAGATCCTTTAATAAATCACTTAGCTTCTCTTCTGTACCTCTTACCCTTTGTTTGAACATTTTTTTTCTTTCATTTTTCTTTTCCATTTTTTTCTTTACTTTGCTCTTTATTAAAGCTGCATTTAGTGACTTGTGAGCTCTGCGGGGCAGAAAAAGGACTTGATTATCGGGTACTTATCTATAGGCCTGCTTAAACATCTAGCAGAAACAGATGTGAAAGACTGTCATTCATTCACTCACTGAAAAAAAAAACAACAGAAAATGCCCAGAAAGTTCATTTATAGTTTTTGATCTTCATCAGTTGTAGTAAAGAAGATGTAAGAAATGAGCAGCAAATGGTTTCCGAATAAACAAAAAGTCATGTACATGTGAAGTCCTCTAACAGAGGGCGGGGGTCACTGTGGATGGATCAGTCAACATACTGGTGGCATTGGAGGAAAAGTCAGGGAAAAGTCATCTGAATCCACCCTCTGAGAAGATGACTGTTTGAAACTTTTTTACAATCAATCCTGTAAATATTGAGATATTTAACTGAATAAGTGAAACGTTTGACTGGCCGGCTGTACCAGATGAAAGTCCGGGGATTACCATGGCTTTGGGCCGTTTGAACAGAATCATATCATTTCTCAAACCGAATTAAAGAGCTGAAAGCTGAAAACTGCAGGGAGTCGCAGGCTAGTTCTCGGTGAGGCCAGTCACTATACTATCTCTGTCATATCACAGAGAGTAATTTGAGTCGATGTTAGTCTCAATAAATTGCTTAATGTTTTTTTTCTTTTTCAAAAATTAATTAGCTTTTCTCATTTAAATTTACTCACAGGCTTTTCACTAAAAAGTCACCTGTTGATGATTGCTCATCATAGGCTGATTTCAGTATTATTCTGCTTAACAATGAACTTTCTTTTCCCCTCAGTGTGTGTATTAAATCATTGATACATTGACTTGCTGCCAGTCATTTTAATTATTGTCTAAAAAGAAATGCTCATGCTCAGTGAGAATGTTGCAAACTAACTATTTGTATATTTGATGGTGTTTCCAGTTCAGTGTGGCCCCGTGAGTGGTGGCCGTTGAAGCAGCTTTGAAAAGTAGCATGCATAATGCTGGTATTTCAAGGGACATGTATGTGTCTGGAAAGGCAAAAATATTAGTTAAGAATTCAATCACATAGTGGCAATATTTACAAGTCAAACACATACTCATGTTGAAAATACACAATACAGGTCCATCAACAGATGGAGAAAAACAGACTAAGACCTTTTGATACTTTCCACAGCAAATTATCCTCAAAACACTTGTCATAGTGCTCTCTATGCAGAAACACAGAGATTGTGATGGCTAAACTAGCATGAAGCCACTGGAGACTCACATACACAGCTGGTGTCGCAATGACAACTTTGTCTAGCCTGCATGAACTTAGTGCCCTTGGAACATAATTTAGGTCCCCCCTGGGATGGTGCTGGTAGGGGCTGTGCTGCAACCAGGCTTACTTTGTGTCTGCAGGTGGCAGTGGAATTTGATTTTGTCTTTGCTTTTCTGTGCTGTCCATAGCGTTTATTATTCTGAGAGAAAACCGTATCTCAGGCTGATACATATTTCATGCTGCTTGGGAGTTCTCATCTGTAAATGCATGAGCCCATTCAATAATGTGCTTCATTTTTTGAGGGTAATATATTTTATTTCTAATCCCAAACAGTTAAAGTGGCTCTTTTTCTGCTCAGTCACCCTCCCATCTCAATGTCCTCTGCACTGTTATTCTGCATGTGTCCTCTATTACTCTTTATGCTTTTGCTGCCTATGTGAAGATAAAAGTGTATGTGATTTTGAAAGAAGGAAGGTTAATGCAAGTCTAAATGCTTGGGGCCTGACATCCTGCCAAGCGAAGGATACTGAGAATAACTAGTCAAGATGTCTGAATCCAGATCCACTTTTTCTACTCCTATGAATCAATCTGCAAAGTTAGCAAGGGTGGAACATTAAATTCATTGAGCTGCTATAACATTGCAGACGTGAATATTGTTGGAATATTATTCTTGCCTTTACTGATCTTAATACTGTATATCTGTGCTTTATTAGTAGTCTCATGTCTGCAGAAAAAAAATAAAAACGGATGTCCCAGAGATTTCACTGCATTATTACATATATGAACAAATAAGGCTGTAGAAGAGCTATAGCTATAAGACGCTAATGTCAATGGCAAGTCGCTTTTTTTGTGGCCATATTTAGACTTCGGACTTTTACTTGCAGTTCTTGAAAACAGGATGTGTATTATGTGTTTTATTAGTGTAAGCCCTCTTAAAGACAACAGCTGTTAGGTAGTGTTCATTGTATTTTTCTTCACTTTGCTAAATTTATCCCACTCGTATGTCTGCCACATCATAACTGGAGTCCGCAGAACCCAAACAGAAACACACTGAAAAAGCAGGACACTTGTGAGACATCATGGTGTCATGCTGATGGCTGGAGTATGCATATAAATCACTCCAGCAAGGTAATGTTGCTAACATGCTGATGCTAACCAGGTATAATATTTACTGTGTTCAAGGTTTTAGCATTCACATTAGCATTTTACTATTTGCTAACTAGCACAAACTGACCAAAACATCACCAATCTGACCAATCAGGGGACAGTACAAATTTTAGGCCAGTTTCCTACCTGCTAGTCTGAGCACCCCCACAAAATAAACCTTTTTAAACTTCTAGATAAAGTTTATTTGGCATTTGGGAAGTCTGGTTCAGTTAGTGGATTCTTGACATCACTAGGCCATTAATAAGGACCATCAATAACGATGCCAGACTGAGCATAATTAAACTGACCCTACAGTCTAACCTCCTATATTTAGGTTTGAATTGGAGACCAAACTTTCATTTAGATCATGACTGCGAACTCTTGGTTGCAGCAGCTCATTGTCTCACTGCATTAGAATTTCAAAGTAATTGAACAATGGAAGTGCTGACATGGATCCCATTGTAGTCAAAATGGTATCACACAGCAAGTGATTTTGAGTAAGACATTATTTCACAAAATGTACTTTAATTTTTCTCCTGCAGATTTACTTGTTACTGAGACAGCTGGTGCTATTCTTAATTCCATTTGTATTCTCAGTGCAAACCAGGCATATTTCTGTTTAATCAGGGTGTGTTTTCACATTTTATCATGTCTCTTTAAACAAAAACAAAAATTCATCAAAGACAAACTCATTAACATTTTCCCACCTTGACTCCTTTCCTCTTTTCTCTATAGCCACTTCTTTGCATTCCCATTGCCTCTCTTATATTTTATCCTGTTTGTTGGAGAGAGAGAGTGTTTCTTGAGGTAAACAACTACTTTGTGCCACCACCCACAGGTACCCATCCTTATCAGCGGTCAGCAGGGCTTTCTGTCCACTCAGCCCTCCTTCCCCCGCTGCCGTTCTCCTCAACCCTCTGACCTCCCCCACTCCCACTTCTTAACATCCCATCCTACTCCTGTCAAGCTGCTTGCTGATTTCATCTCGCCCTATAGCTGAGACCAGCTCACAGTTGTTCTTCTATCTCTCAATCACCGCATGTCTCCTTTAGTCCATACATCCCGATGATAGCACCAGCCCACTGGTCATAAAACGCCTTCCAAAGCCATTTTCCAACCTTAAATGGGGCAGTTTGTTGAGAGATTCAAGGTTAATCCTCCCCATCCGAGCTGTAGTGCTACTTGTTCTCATTTATCTATAGGATATTTCTTTATTTTCTACACCACTGCCAGTGAAGATTTCAGCAATACAATTGGCAGTTTTATTAAAGCGTAAGAAGCCTAAAAGTTTAAATAAAGGCCAGGAAAAGATGGGAGGGAATTCAGGGGAAAAAAAGAAAAAAAAAAGTTTTGCAAATAGCTTAAAAATAAGGTGCACACTTTATAAAGATGGTCAATCCACTCCAAATGCTATGTAAAAGGAGAAGGTAAAAATACTGTGAAGTTATCCGCAAAGCTTATTTTGTAGTTCATATCATATTAGAGCAAAGATACAAATTGTTATAGAAGAGCACTTATGGCAGTGCATAGCTCCCATTTGCTGTAACTGGCTTACTTTGTGTTGAATTGTTGGCAGGAGAACACACAAGAGGCAGAAATGTTATCGACTTTTGGCTACGTACATGCATGGAAATTCTAGGTTGGGTTATCAGAGGTGCATTAAACATCTGAGCACATGAAAGGATTCCTGAAAAACAACTGTAACCACGACTTAAAGCAGTATATAGAATGTCATGTTCTTGTGTGAAATTGTAGCCTTTTTCTCCATTTGGTGCACTGCATATGCGGAAACTTCTTGACTGCAATGCGACAAGTGCCTGGTAAGAAGAGGAGTCTATATTCTAAAACACAACTTGGGGTTTTACCACTTTTTATTCAATACTCTGAACACACACACATACACACACAAGCACACCCACACAGCTGTGTTTATTAACTCTGAAGAGCTGCTTCCATACATTTCAAAGCAATCTTATGGGCAGCATGAAGGGATCACTGATTCCCTCTTTGGTTCCTCTGTGCCCTGATTCTGACCTCACCTTTTCACCTCAGCTTTTAATAACCCATCACCTCTTTTGGCTCATCCCATTTTCCTCTTCAACTGAATCTCTTCTCACCAAGGCGATGTCTGGGCAGTGGAGCCCCTTTGCTCTAACTCCCATTGCTTAAAGTAGAAATAAAATAATGCACAAATACTCTTGCATCTGCCCATCAACACACAGGAGAAGAGATATTCCTATAATGACCCTGCAACCTCTCAGTCTCCCTCAGTACGCACACTGACAATGGAGGTAGCTGTGGAGAGTGATTTTCGGATTCAGCAGCTGACCTGATGAAGGCGAGCAGCTGTGGAGGTCACCGCTGCTAATTAATGAAATATGCATTTTTTTCTGCTGCGTGACAGCCTCCACCTGAAAGAACAACCACAGGTTTAGACCTATAAGCACATGCATCAATATGCAGTACACTTTCTGAATTCACATGTCTGCGCAATGCATGGATGTTTTTATTTACATCCTAACCTTCCTACAGCTCCAGGTTTGTTTATCAGCTGGCAGTGGCAGGAGTGCAGTTCCTCCATCTTCATTATGAGGAAAAGAAGCCAAATGCTGCTTTAATGGCAGTTTTTTTTCTCGCCTTCCTCCCAGTGCAACATGTCCTCTGCTGCAAAGCAAATTTACACATGGGGTTATGCCTTGGATCTCCGACTTGAGGGCATTTAGCTGATAAAGCCTCCAGGGGTGGTGGGGATAGGTATTATAGATGGAGAGAAGGTGATTTGTTGTTTGCTCATACAGGAGGGGAGTGTGTGACATCACTCTCAATAGGACTATTTTCTCTCTGTGGTATCTCCATACTCACAGTGTGGTTATGTATATGCATGATGGAGCACAAACACAGACATTCCCTACTCTCATGGGCCCCGGCTGAGGACAGTTGGTAAAAAGTGATTGCTGTTAAAAGGGAGTCAGGGAACATTCAGACGTGGGGAGGTAAAGGAGAAACAGCACAAACTAAGAGAGAGCATCAGGGGTGTAGAGAGCAGAGACTTTACTCACTTCTGCTTTTAATCTTAGCTAAAGTGGCAGAAAAAGGAGCACTTAAGCTGAGAGCACACTGAGAGTTGATATTAATGTCTTTATGCTTGAGAAAATTTCAGATGTAAAATCGAGACACGGTTATGTGGGGAATAGATGAGGTGCTATGTAATTAGCTCGTTGCATTAGTTTGCCTGGGGTGTCTGGTCTCTTTGCATTTTTCAGATTTATTTGGTAACAAGCATTAACAGTTCAGTTAAAGCTCTGGAGGATCAATTTGGATTTGTTTTTCCTTCCTTATTCTGGCATGTACAAATTGCAATAATGAATTTTCGGAGAAAATGCAGGTAATTTGGTATACACAGAGATGGCACGGTGTAAATGTTCATCAGTGTCACCTCCATGTTCAGTCATGAAGAATCCCATGGAGTGCATTACTTAATTGGTGCCCACAGGGATTTGACAAAAGTGTGGATCAACTCTGCCAGAAGATGCTATTGATATCAGTCTCTCTAGCCCAACAAATAGGAATATTATGGTGTACAGACATGATATATAATAAATTGGAGAAGGCAAGAAGCTATCAAGCTAATGAGGGTCTTTCAAAGCAAAGAAATCTTTAGCATATACTTTACTAATGAAAAAAAGCCTAAAATGAACCATCCATCTCTCGAGCACTGAGCAGCTAATGAAGATACAGCAGCTGCATAGCCATGTAGAGCCACAAGTAAACTATAAGTATTGAGTGAACTCGTTAAAAAATTATATCTGTCTAAAAATAAAACATCATATCTAACCAACAATCTGATGTTCATCCTGGCGTGGTTGACCTTAGTGCAGTTGGCCTTCATGATTGCACAATCATTGATTTGGAATTGTGAGTGACAGCATATATGTTGGTGTGTACATGCAAATTTGTGATTTAAGCATGCATGTCTGGATTTGCTGGACCCTTGCACATTCACGACTCCTTAAGTTGACTTGAATCATGTTGGTAGGTGACACATCGATTATTTTCTGTTTAAAAGGGACTAACAGCAAGTAGGCTACATTGTTTCCCAAAGACTCAATTGATGTAATACTTGGTTATCCAAGGCAAATCGTAATAATGAATTTTCCAAAGTATTTGTAATGTATGTTTAACTAAGTTTCTAGTAGACACTTTATAATTTCCTATAAAGCAAAATGTTCTCTGTGTTTTTTTAGTATGCTTAAACATGTATGAAACCAGTAAAATGTGAAATGCACACTATTTCCAGGGAAGTAACGCAGTACAGGCAAGTCAAGACACTCTTCAGTAACTATATGGTTTCACTTTGCTGGGCATAATACTTTACTTACTTTTTACTTTACTTTTTTACATTAGTTCATCTTTGGCACAGGTTAACATGGTTACATGCGTCCAAGCAGTAAAGATGATCGTCTGAAAGGATATACCCTGCTGTTTATTCACACAAAATGTTTTGAGTACTGCTAAGTGACTTTATGAAAGTGTAAAGTGAATGTATTGATATTTGTGAGTGAGTTGCGTTTGAATGCTCTGTCTGTATTTCTATCCATTGCAAATTAATAGTCAGTGATGCACTACTGTTCTTCTTCTCTACAAAACAGCTTGATTGTGTGTGTGTGGTCACACACACAATCAAACATGACACATGTCAGGCATGTTTTCCACATGTTTTTAGATATCAGCTGCCATGTGGCTCCTTACAACTGTATGACAGATTCCATTTCTCAGTAAAGAAGATTTTTATGGGTTAATATGAGGCATAGTTGGCTTATATCATCTGTCACTTTACATCCAAATTGCTAATTAAAGAACATAATTAGATTTTTTTTTCCTATGAAAGTGAAGTGTGAGATGGAAACTGTGTTGATGTGGTTTATGTGTGTGTGTGTGTGTGTGTGTGAAAGAGAACAACAGACAAAGAAAGCGAGAGAGAATATGCTTAAGAGATCTCCTCTCCCTGTCATCATCCAAAAGTCATAAAAACATGAAATTATGATGAGCTAGAGAAATTACACAATAAAATGGAGAAACATACACATGTACTTACACAGTGTTGGAGAAGCATACACACACTCTCACACACACACAATATCCAGCACTGTTGGACAGCCAATTACAGAAGCAGCCTGCGGGGGAGGAGAACAGGGAGAACAGGAAAAGGTGGGGAGAGATGAAAAGTATTGTAGCAGAAGAGAAGGCATATGAGGGTTGAAGGACCCTGATGCCCATCAGCTACTGATGTTAAACTCAGAGTCTGATCATTGCCTCTCAGCGGGCCTAGAGAGAGAGCTGCCGTGGCTTTTTCCCACTTCTCCTTTCCTCCGTCTTCTTTTCTTCAACTCCCCGTTTTTAATAGGCAGCCTGTTCTTCCCCGACTCCTTCTCCTTCTCTTGCAGTGTGTCGGGCTGCTGTGCACAGCAGAAAGGCAGCACTTTGATGGACATCCTCTGTCTGTTTCTCTCTGTATCTCACTGTTGTTCTCCCTCTCTTGGTCTCCTATCCCTCTCTCTGCATGCCACGCACTCATAACAACCCACATAATGCCCTCCCTCTCTTTCTCACAGCTCTTTGTCCTTGTTCTGCTTTTTGTGTTTTTTTTCTTTACGCTCTCATACTGTTCAGTAACATTTGTCTTCACGCCTCTTCAATTTCCTCTCGCTGTTTGATATCCAAGGGAAAAATAGCCAAATAAAAAAAAAGGCAAGACTGACCTGCGATGTTCAAAATATTTTCTTTTGAGGATGAGTGCAAGGACTGCATATGAGCACTGTGGGTTTTTTTTTTTTTGTGTAACTTGGACCTTCTCTGATACCTTCTTTCTTTTAGTTTTATGTTTTGTTTTGTTTATTTATTTATTTATTTATTTTATTTTTTTTAGATAATGTCTCAAAAAAATGTCTCTCTTGTGATCCTTTAGGCAAGCGTGGTCAGTGAAGGCAGTTTTCTTGACAAAGCCTGCTGCTCTCTTTTATGCATGGTTAAGGCCATTTTAATGCATGAATGGGTATCTATAATTACAAACTAGTAGAGTGTGAAAGTGTTTACAGTACACGTGTACCTGTGTTTACTTTGCTCATTTTGGCGTTGGCACTGATATGCCTGAGAGAAGGGTTTCATAGCCAGAAAGGGGCTCAGGGGGCAGAAGATCTGCTGCACCTCGCCTGTCAGTCTCAGCACCCTGTAATTTTGCTTTCCCCCAAAGCATAGCTCACAGGAGCAGTCAGCACCTATTAACTGAGGTGCTACACCACATGTCAGACACTGTTGTATTACACCGTGCAAGACAGTGTTGGTTTGCACAGAGAAGAAGTGGGGAGGTAAGAGAAAAGAGAAAGGAGAGGTAGTCTTGCCTGCCTCTCTTGGCAGAACTTTGTGTGTGTGTAGTTTTAGGAGGGTGGAGCAGTGACAACTAAAAGACAAAAGTGCTATGTTGAGAATGTGCCTTTGTTCTGTGGACAAAGTGGATATGTGTTAGTTTCTTTTAGAGCTGTAAGAGAAAACAGACCACATGCTCGAGTTCAACTGATGCATCTGTTTTTCTTGCTGCAGACCTGTTGCTGTATGTAGGCGTGACAGCAAATCATAACCACTCTGTCATTGTCAGCAATGAATGAAAATGGCCAGTTATACAGGAAAGCCAATACATGGTCTTATCCTAGTGAGGAAAGCAGCTAATTCCAAATGCCACTTTACACAGTCTGATTGAAGTCAGGTTAAAGCTACTCAACAGTTTTGTCTTTCCAGATGGTAACATTTAGGATCAGGTCAGATCAGGTCATTAGGATCACATGAGTTCTTATTCGATATCTTTTAATTCAGAGGAAATTCGTGAGAATGATTTTTCAATCAGTTCTTGGGCCTTCTTTCATGTTTTCACAGAGATCTTTCTGAAACGCTTGTCAAGAAGCCCCTGTCCCTGGAACACTTGAAACCATGCATAAAATCATGATGACTTTTTTTCATCTAATGTATAGATGTATGATTTCAGTTCGTGATCTTCTAGAGTTTGGTCTAGACTTGCTCTAATTGGAAAGTATCATGGCATAACCTTTGTTGTGAATTGGCACTGTATAAATAAATTGAATTGCATTGAATTGAACTGCAGTGTCTTTTGAAACTGAGCTAAATGATCCATAGCCATTGCTTTCTGAATGAAGTTGGAAAAAAACTGCGTGTCATCTATCCAGGGAGATTACTGGTCCCCGTGAATGTGGATTGTGATGCAGATTCATCATATTTTTCCACAACTGGCTATATTTTGTCACTAGTGAACTTTACCACCCTCTCCTATATTTTAAGATGTATAGACGGCATTTATCCCACCAAAGTATCTTGCAGTGTGGACAAAAGTGATAAATGGAGAACTGAAAAAGCTCATATGTCCTCATACACTGCAATAACAAGGCACTCTAAAGTCTTGACATACAGCAGCAGAAAAAGTTCTCCAACAAACGGACCTGATTAACCTGTGTTTGTGTGTGTGCGCACGTGGCTGTCAGCTGACACGGAATGAGATAAAAGCTGTGATGGCTGGTGGAAAACAAAGTTTCGACAGACCCTCTGACAGGGACTCAGAGAGACAGACATCCAAGCAGACAGCAAAACCGACAGGTAGGCACAGAGGCAGAGCTCGGGGAGGTGCTAAGTGACAGCTTGGGAGAGAAATGAGTGACTTTAGTGCATCGTGGCATTCATGTTCTCGACTGTCAGTGAAAAGGCCCCCTGGAGATTCAGGTGACATGGCAAACGACAAGAGAGAAGAGCAAATGAAGTGAGGGAAATGTCCAGGTATCTGGCAATTTCATTACCTGCACTACTTAATGTTGATGTTTAATACCATTCCATGTGATCTGAATGTCAAGATGTGTTTCGTGCCTGTCGAAATGTGTCTTCTTTTGTTATTTGCGTGTTCGTGGCACCATATATCTTGCATGTTAAAGTGTTTTTCTCAATGCCTACCTGCTCGGAGGCACTAAGTACCTGTCCTCAGGGACCCAATCATAAACTGCCGACGTACAACACTAGCAAGGGAGGGGATGGCAAAAACAAGGTGCTGGCATATAATGAGAGGCTAAAGTTAGGTTGGCCCTCCAGAGAAATAT
Source organism: Scatophagus argus (assembly GCF_020382885.2). Taxonomy (NCBI): domain Eukaryota; kingdom Metazoa; phylum Chordata; class Actinopteri; family Scatophagidae; genus Scatophagus; species Scatophagus argus. The sequence goes on from NC_058509.1 coordinate 14,043,032, forward strand.
GATGCGCAAAAGCAGAGAAAAAGAATGATGAGTTTAAGATGTCATCACATACAAAGTTAAAGTTGTATTTTAGCCAGTGACATGAAATCTGTCTATCTGACTTTCCACCACTTCTGGATTTGTGAGATAAGCAGTCATAGCAGTAACACAAATGCCAAAGCAGTGATAAATTAAGACAAATATCTACGTCCAGTCCACTGCTGTGCAGGGTGCTATAGTGAATGGAGGATTGCATTAGCTATGCAGGATAAATCTTCATTTCCACACTCCTGGAAAGGAACAAAAGGGTCTGACCTTGAGTGTTTTTCACAGTGGTGCGGCAGCGGTGGAGTCACGTTCAGCTGTGACGTTAATGGCTTACAGGCTACACTCGCATCTATGATGTATGTGTATAAAAACCTTGATGCATGATGGGATTAAGCGTCCATGCAGGCTGTCAATGGTCTCATTAACAGGTCCTCACAAACAGCAGGCATGAGCATATTAGAGTAGTGTCTGAGTGTGTGTGTGACACAAATGTAGTCCTATATCATCGATTGTCTATTCATGTTCTGATAATTTTTCAAACTGGCTCTGTTTCTCTCTTTGCTTCACTCATTGATTTGATGATAAAGTCTTTTGCTTCAGTCAGCCTATTACAGAAGTCTCATTTAGCTTTATGTTACACTGTGACTGCCTCCTGGCATGCATGCTATTTGCTTATTAAATTAACATGAGCAGAATCAGACGGCTCAGATACGGTCAACAGTTGTACGTGTTAAAACTCTGGGGGGTTCCATCAACTGCACGTTGACAACGCGCACACACTCCGTTTCACACGCACAAGCAAAGTCACACACTCAGACACACCACCTTCTGTTTGAGAAATACTGATATTAATGACAACAAAATGCTGTCCGCCGTGGCAGCTGGTGCCCTGAGTTTAGAAATGAACCTTGTTTTTTTTTTTTTTGCAGACCTTTTGTTTTTTTTAAACCAGTTATTCCTTCTCATAGTTATTTTTCATTCTGTTCAAGAGAAAAAGAAAAGCTTACATTTTAAACCACCAGGCAAGTTCATATTTGCAGGTGTATTGTCTTGAGATTGTAATTTTAAAAGCTATGCTATCATGTTTCATGTGGTTAAATATAAATTATATAAATGCACATATGACTTTGCCACCACTGGAAATCATTGGTGGTTGAAATCAATCACAATATTAACAATGTTGGACTAGTTACTTTTAAAATGTAATGAATTACATATTACTGGTTACTTTCATTTGAAATGAATAAGTTACTTTAATTTATTGCATCATTATCGCATACTTTTTGCATTAGTTTCCTCCCAAAAATACAGTTTTCAGCATTATAATATGAAAGAGGGTAATGTTTCATAGCAGGTAATCAAAGCACAGCAGCTCACGTTTATTGCAGTTGATTATAAATCCACTGGTGGGTGACATTGTACAGCCTGTTGAAGACTTTCAGTCAGAAACACAGCCTCTGATTGGTCAACAGACTCAATCTAAGACATCAAGTGATTGCCAGAGGACAACTAACAACTGTGTGAACAGCAACAGAACAACAACACTGAATTTTAATGACCATTTTACGTGAGTATATATCATGATATGTCTAAATATATACGAAATCACACAATGCACTCACATTGTTCAGTCTACATGAAACGTGTCCTTCTGTAACACATTACAAAATTAAAAAAAAAAAAAAAAAGTGTCCAGCAGGGCTTGCATAGCGTCACACTAAATCTCAGTATGCAGTGGTATAAGTTTAATAATCTGTCTGTTTTCAGAACAATAACTTTCTTTATGAGCTGGATAAACGGGCGTGCAGACAATTGTACATGAGATAAAGGGTGACAGTACGTTATATGTGTGCGGCTGAATGCAGGTGATCGAATTACTAAGCTAATGTTTAAGTCACTATCTGATCATGCTGTTAATTAATTTCATTGTGTCAATGTGGTGATGAAAACTGTGATGCACTGGCAAAGATTTATACAGGGTCAAAGTCATAATTAGATGTGCTGTTACATGTACACCCACACATACAGGGACGCATACTGTAAGTGTAAGAACCAGCCAACAGAAGATATATGCATAGTTACTAGACAATTATACTTGACACACTTCATTTCTGGTTGTGTTATAATTAACCTGCTCACATTAAAATGAAAAAAACAAAAAAAAAACCCAAAAACAAAACAATCCTCGCCATTACAGTTTTTCCATTGTATACACCCACAAACTAGAATTGTGCACTCAGTTCTTAAAACTCAGAACTTTTGCATCCAAAAAAAAAAAACTCCAAACTGATAGACTCTAAGCACAACTCCACTGTTTTCACTTTAAAAGAAATTCCAATCACAGTTTTGCAAAACACTAAGCGCAGATCACATCATTTACCACACTTCCTGAAAGACACAGGTCTTCAAAATGGTTTCACTCGATCTCTACTGTCTAGGCAGAGCACTCCAGTCATGCGTCAAAACGTAAAGGAGGCCTCATATGACCTCTGCTGTGTTATGGGAAAAAATGGAGCAACAGGAGGAGGAGGAGGAGGCAGAGGAATTGGAAAAGGAAGAGGGAGAGGAAAGCAAACCAATACTTCCAATGAAATCTGTGCAAGTGACCGTGTGCTCCATCATAGCGTTATAATGGCTGAAGCTGGGCAGCAAGTCGAGCTGAATGTGAGAATGTAGAGCTGTATATGTATGTATACAGGAAGAAAGCCATATCTTGGAAAAAAGAAAACATTTCCAACCAAGTAGGCCTCTCAGGTGTGCTTTAATTCATAGCTTGTAAGTGTAGAGAATATGCATAGCCTAAATGACGAATAATAATATTTTAGGTTTTTTATTATATAGTTTACAAATGTTCTCTCTCAGTCGCTTTTAATGTAGCATTGCAAAAGCATTCCTCGCAACGACCCAATGACAAAGTCCTGCTAGAAGTTTTGAAAACTCAAATTAAGTTTCTGACAGGGCCTTGACTTGTACTAAACATTTCTTTTCTGTAACCAAATTAGTTATATAAGCAAATTATTTTTTGCTTGTTAAAGTCTGTATAATAGATATTTTTGGCCTCTTGGGTGCAGAGCAACAAGATGTACACACAAGAGCACATCAGCAGATAACTGTCTACAAATCCAGCTCAGATCTGAAAAACATTAGCTTTCACTTGAAAATGTGTTTCTGGCCACCTGGTGAATCTAAGTCCAACATTCACTATTTTTAGCTCAGTTTTGGTCTCCCCCGACTGTTTCTGTAGCATCTGAATACTTCATTATGTTCATCAGCTAGTTGTTAACTTTGTCTCTCTGCAGTTTGGTGCCAGACAGAGAACATTTTTTTTTTTTTGCTGGAAATTGCTGCCTGCTGTGACAGGAACCGAGAATGATGACAGGGGCTAAAGTGAATCAAATTGAAACTGGAAGTCATAGAAAAACATCATCGAAAGATGCTGGAATGCTCTGTGCAGATGAGTCGAAATGCAGGCTCGACTGTAAATCACTGGCATGCTCATTACATTAAGCGACGTCCAGTATATTCCATTGTTCATATGAAAATTTTGATTAGTGCAACTTCAAGTAAATTGAGTCAGTTGAGGGCTTTGTAATCTACATCATGTTTTTCTTTCACAACCTAATTTACATTATTGACTCCAGAGTCCAAGTTTTATCTCACATTTTCCACTCAAGTTTTATGTCAAGAGGAGATGACAACAGAAGTGGTAGTAACCTCTTCAGCTCCACACATTGATTGACTGTCGGTGCAACTTTCTTTCACTTCTGCTGCATAATAACACACACAAGTGTGCAGGCCTTTGCAAAAATACACACACACAGCCACTGGGGCACACAAAGCCCTCGCAACAATGAATGTTTCAACAGTTTATCTGCACAACTCCTTTTCCCCTACTCAGCTGTGGGAGGAGAAGGCACTGCTTCTATTAACGAGAGGCTCTCCAAGGTTTCCTCACGCTTCTTCCTCCTCAGACCCTCCTCAGGTCTGCAGCTCAGTGGCAGGAGAAAGCACTGCCCTTGAAATATGTATGATTCAGAAAGAAAAAAAAAATCACAGGAGGGAGCAGGTGAAGAGGAGGAATAGGAGGAGGAGGAGGAGGTTATGGGGCTGGATGACACAGCACTGACCACACACATCAAGGTGACATGCTAGTTATTCACATTAGATCACATTTGATCAAGGTTACACTTTAGTTCCGCACATTTTCTGCGGTCTTCTTCTCTGCTTTCATAGCACGGGACATGAGTTGGACAGTTGGAGAACATATGAGACAGGAGGTATATGCAAACTTCAGACAACATGCCCTTCTTCCTCACGCTGTTCTGTAGTGCAGTGCAGCGCTCTGCAGACAGACTGGATCATACGTACACTGATTGTCACTTAAATAATGCAACAACCGGCATAAATGCAACACACTGAGCTGATTTTAGCGCACACACGAACCTTCAAAAACTCTTTTACATGGTTCTGGTCACTTATCAGTTCCCACCTCTACCTCCTCTATTGCTTCAGAACAAGGACACATATCCTTGAATTCCTTGAGGGATATATGATGCTGGAGCTTGTCTTTTTTTAGTAAGCTGATGGCAGAGAGACAGTTTTTCCTCACATAGTCCAAATTTCCTGAATTTGTGCTCTGAAGTCAGCTGTGGAGGCTCACATCTTAAGATTTTTTTTTTTTTTTTTTTTGTCAGTGCGACTTTGGTTTAAGCTGTGTGAAATACAGGGACACACGTCTACGAGTCACCACAAACATTTTTTCTTTCTTACTGACTCACTGTCATACAAATGTGCACTGGGAACATGTTTGAAGATTTTAGGATGGCAAGAAAAGTACATTTTCTAGGCTTACCCCCCCTGCTTGCAGGAAATGTGTTTGTTTTAAATGTTCAAGAAAAAATTAATAAACAACATGTTTATGAATGGTTCTTTTGTACCTGATACGGAAGTTACTTCATGGCAAGACTAGTTTAACTAGTGGTTTTTTTTGTTTTTTTTTTTCCTTCATCGAGACTGGGTGTGTCCTATTAATGTCAGTTAATAAACTGAACTAATAAAAAGTTTGGTCATCTGATTTGATAATGTTAAATCACACATTCCGGGTAGTGTGTAAATATACCTTTTGCTTGGTTTTTTAGCTCCATTTTGTACTTAAGCTGCTGTAAAAGAAAAAAAAAAAAGTTTTTTAGTGGTCAGAAAAACAGATTTCTTCCAGTCAAATATGTACTGTAGTTACTGCATTTGTTGTTCTTGCTGCTACATGGCCAGGAAATTGTTTTTCTCCACAAGAAATCTAGCTGTGTTAATTAGATCCCACTTACCCTCTCAGTTTTCATGATGTTAAGAAATCAGGTTATTTCACAAAGCCGACAGTAACCAGATGCATGTAAACACACTGATTGTTTCAGCGAGCCATCTGGCCCTCACACTTGCTGTCTCTACAGCATCTCCATCTGTTTAGAGCCAGTGAACATAGCAATGTTTTCACTGCCTGTAAATCAGATCTTCTCATGATGATGGACAGAAGTGTTAACAGTTTGAGGGCAGAGGGGGGCTGCTTTGAAAAGCAAGAAAAGCTGCGGCCAGCTACAGCATTTGTCAAAGTCCTAACGAAACAAAGAAAAAAAAACTGACAAAACTCTCTGCCCATCCTGTTGCTGAATCTAGATCTCCTTGTCTTAACCTTCACAGAACTACCTGGTTTCGTTTGACAGGTGAGTCCAAGGATAAAATGAACACACACTGGCTCTCTCACACACACACTTCTTGTCAGGACTCCCTAAAGGCCTGCTGTCTGTTGAGGGGCATATGAAGGTATAGCAAGAGTAAAAACCAAGTGTGTGTCCATGTGCATAGATGTGTGCGTGTGTGTGTTTTGCTTTTCCTCTGAGAGAGTCATTACGTGATTTTCCACATTGGGACTTGAGATTTTCTCTCTTCACTTGCCATTTCACAGACGGAGCCGTGACTTTCTTGTCACAACACACACCCACTTCTCACTTTGAATGAGTGTGTAAAGTTTGCATACGAGCACGGATATGCGCATGCACAGACATGCGCGCACACACACACATAAGCTATGCCTGTAACTTTTAGTAGGTCAACCCCTTAAGGGTGGCCCAAACTTACACTCAGGTAAGAACACAATGCATATTTCTAGATACATGCAGCCTAATTAGGCAAAGAACAAAAAGATCACGTTCTCATGTACCTAGGGTTTCTAATTAAAGGAAATACCTCATTTTCCTCTCATACCTATTCATGACTAAAATAGACAATGAAGGGGGAAAAAATCTCCAAGTACAAAGTAGAATTGTACTCTGCCTCAGGTGATTTGTCTCTGCCCCAGGGCTTAGGCCCACTCTCTCACAGGAGTTTCACAGATTTTTTTTTTTAGCTTCCAGAGTCATCTTAATATTCCTCTGTTTCCTCTGTCTGTTCATATTAAACAGGCAAGAGGATCAGAAAGCCAGCAAGTGAAACGAGCAGAAACCAAAGTGTAGTGCTTTCTCAGAAACTGATGTCTTTTTGAGGCAGAGCTCTGGGCAGCTTTGGCTTACGGTACGTTTTTATCACACACCTGTCAGCTCTGTAGAACTGTGGAGTGAGTAATGCCTAAGGTAAAGATCACACAGACTAGCAGGCCAGGGACGGGAAGTGGAGGGCCTGCGGGGGGGGGCGTAGGCGCAAAGCTCTGTTAGCTTGTAGTGACAGATAGTTAGCCAGTGTTAGCAATGCTTGCTGGGGGCAGTGAATGTGTCAAGGGGAGGGGTAAATAAACAGCAGCACCTGTGTGATAGAAGTCCTGTGAGATTATGTGTCTACAGTGAAAAGGCTGATGTACGGGACAGCTGGGACAGATTTGTGAATGGTTTTCGCACAAAGACACTTTGGTGCTGAAACATTATGAGACTAAAAAGACAAGATAAAGCGAACATGCTGCCTCTGGTGATGCGCTGTGTTAGAAATATGCCTCCAATATAACGCCCACATCCTCCAACCTACTGTATCTGCTTAGCTTTTTGTCTTTCATTGTGGAGCTGAGACCACAGCTATTTTCTTGTGAATCATCTTGTTACAACTTCACATTGTGTGGTACACTTTCTTCCTCCAATGTATTGTTTAGAGATGAACTGGAAGTGGAATCAAAGCAACACATTTTCATAGGAGATTGAACTCAGACCTAACTAAACTGCACTTTTTCATAATCACTAAAGCTATTTCTTCTTCTCCTTTTTTCCATCTAACTTCCCAGGTCATCATTGTTTTCATGACAAATACCCACAAACTGAAATAACAGAAGTTACAAGACGCTACTTAAATCACCAGTCAGTGCATTTTCTTCATGTAGATAATGCAGGCAACTCAACAACATTGCTAACCATTTGAATTTGGGTACGGCCATCAGCTCAGATTGTGACAGATTTGCTTGTCAAAGTTGAAGTGATATGTCAAGCTGTAAAACAAAGCCATTTTTTTTATGAGACAGTGATTTGTAAGCAAAAGGTAGAAACATATTGGCAATTTGCTTTTAGAGTTTTCTTCCTTTCATGTCAGGAATCAACTCTCATAATTACAAGACAAAAGCTTTTTTAAGAAGAAAATAAGGGTAGAGGAACACAGTCAGGAGAAAATGGGTAACAAGTGATCGATTTTCTGGCTGATCCCAGTATGAAGCATCAAAACGGGAGATATCGACTTGTCTTTCACCGATCTTTTCTCACCTACACAGCTGACCGAAGCACCTGAGAGATCAAGACAAACAGAGAAAGCAGCGGAGTGGCAGGCTTGATGTAATCTTAACTGCTGCTTCACTGAAGGCAATGTTCAGGTGTCCTTAAAATGACTTATTTATGACTCACCTGATGCAGAATTCCAGTCAGAACTCACTCCTAAAATTGTACTCCCTTTCATGGACTTGGCCCGTTTCATCTGAGAGAGCCGTCAAAGCTCAATCTTGGAAAAGTCATTTTGATTTGAAGCTGCATTCACTCACCTGTCTGTACTACCTTTTCCAGTTAATTACTACATAGACGATCCGGACAACAGATGAAAAATGAATGATGCAATCAAATGTCCCATCTTTTTTTTATCTGACAAAAAGAAAGAGTCCCAGGTGAATGGACTGTGAACCAATAGGGGCATATTGATCCAAGGCCTCTCTTATGAACCCATCAAGGACATCTGTCATGCCCAGGCATGTCAAAGATTGCTTTGATTTCTGGGATGTCCGGGTAAGAGTTGGACTTACATCAAATCTACCTGCAGTCTGTCTGCAAAATTAAAATATTATTATTCAAAGGTTTCAGACCAGAGGCCTTTATTGTTTTGCCACAAGCAGGATGCAATCAAATTAATTTCTTGTTTTGTGGGATAATGGCTCAAAAATAGTAGGCTCCGCACACAGTCTCAACATTAATAGAATAGAATGTCTTTGTTGTCATTGTACAAAGAATAACGGAATTGGAATAGAATAAGAAGATTGAAATGAAATGTTCTTTTCAGAAGCATTTTCATGGTGTGAACATTTCTTGAATTGACAAATTTCAAATTGCTCACTTTCGAACACACTAGCGCACACACACATGCATGCACACACACATACATCTGACTGTTGTTAAAATCCAGCCGTGGGCATGACAGTGAATCATTGATGGGTGAATGGGATAGTTGATTCTCCTTGGAGCTCGGTCTGAGGAATACCAAGAGCCAGCAATGAATTTTGAAATGTGAAGACGGAGAAGAGAGAGAGAGGGGAGCTTTACTTTCACACAGCCAGGGATCAGAGGCCTGCATGAATCAGTAATGCTCCACACACACAAGCACACCATGCACTCCTCCTGCTACTACATCATTCTCTCTCATTTTGTCTTTTATGCTTCATTTTGTCACTTCCAAATCTAGCGTGATGCCGTGTTGTAATGCAATGTTTTTGTGAAAAGACGCCCTCCTATCATTGATCAAAGACATCAAGATCTGGCTGTGCTTGATTGATTTGAACAGCTTAGCATCCTCTAATATGCAGCAGAAGGGTTGGCATCATCCATTTACACTTAAATGTGTGAAAAAGTGTTGAACAATGTGTACTTTACTTTTTTTTTGGTAGCTCAATGTGTGTGGGATGTGAGGGGGAAAGAAAAGAAAAAACATGAGCAACAAAAGCATAAAAAGCAGCTGGTTGAAGTAGAGCAGAACACAAAAGCAGAAAAAGATGTGAGCAGAAGTGTAATCGATAACAAACAGGTTCCCTTTTTGGATGTAGAAAGAGGAGGAAAATGAACATGGGAAAGCAGACAATAGGAAGAACTTTACTAGGAGAGTAGTAGGAGGTCGGAGGCTTCACTTAAAAGGCGACGAGACAGCTCATTTAAAGCAAGAACACGAGGCTGTACTCTTGGGAGCTGGTTGTCTACACAAGAAGTATACACAGGAATTCTGTGCTTCAAAAGCAGTTTGTAAAGAAGTTCCCATACTCTGGGGTATAAATCAATTACAGCCTTGTTCAATGTTCACATGCTTCCTTTTAAATTCAGAACTTTTTTTTTTTTAAATTTAATGACCATAGTTCATGTTTTATCATGAAGCTAAAAGGCAGAAGGATCTGCTATTTCCTGCTTAAGCTCCACTTTCATCTTCCATGAAGGGTTAGGTTATCATTTTGTTTCCTGTAACATTTGTCATCATCATTGAATTGTATCTCAAAAGGGATTTATGTCATCAACAAAGATGTAAAACATGGAAGATACAGCTGAATTCATCCAGCCTGTGCATAGTATTTTAAGTATATTTATAATGACCTCAACAGGGTTACAGTTGGAATGTCTGAGCAGGATCTATGGAAATAGCAATGGATAGTTGTTTTGCCATGTTAATCAGCTAACAAATATTACATGAGAACATGGTAAACACTAAACCTGATGAACATTGTTAGCGTTGTTGGTGTGAAACGTATTCACATGTTAAAGTTAGCAGTTAGCTTAAAGCACCACTGTGTGTACTGTGTGCTAATTTTCATTCCGCTTTTGTGTTGCAGTTTTTTTTTTTTTTTTATTTACTGGTTCTTTTTCTGTGTTTTGAAGTGTTCCTAGAGCTTTTTTCCACTACTTTAATAGCTGCTCCATTTTCTCTGTATTGTATTGTGGTACAATAGTGTCCATGATCAGCGCACTTTTGAGTATCTTATTTGGTTGCTTTTCCACTTTAAATATGCATACGATGCATAATATGCGTGCTTAAAATTAGCGTGGCTTTGGAAAGCAGCTATACTTATGTTGCTACATGTACCAGCCCCCAGTCTCATCATTCTACAGTATCATTCACTATGCCTGTTTAACAGCAAAGATTCAATGCAAGCTCAAAACAGCAACCTCTTCTCAAACTTAGTCGTGTCCAGTCTCCATCTGCTGGATGTAGAAGCAGAGAATGAAGAAAGAGCGGGGATAAGAGAGCCAAAGATTAGGGATGAGTGGCTGAGTAGATGAGGGATAATGGGTAACAGTCCGCTTTCGGAAGACATGGCATCGCGTGGGAATTCTGAAGTGGACCAATTCAGGCCGGATGAGAGAGGAAGCTGATTATCCACCCTCCTTTTGTGTGTGGGATCAGGATCAGCAAGCAAATCCTCCACTTGGTGAGGAGAGTGGAGTAAAGGGAGAGGATGCACAGGTGAGGTGAGGCAAGGTAAGACAATGAACAGAAGAGAGATGGGAGAAAAGGAGATGACAGGGGAGGAAAAAAGAGAAAGATGCAGACATGAAGCAAAGAGGAAGGCGGGGGTGGGGAAGGAAATATGAGGTGAGACCTGTGATTTCACCCTTTGTGTCTTGATGTGGCATATATGATGCAATCAATCAGTTTATTCTGATGCAGTTTATTCCTGCCGTGCATGATTATGTGCATATATACGATTATGCTATCATTTATGCAGTCTGATTTTTAAGCCTTAGTCGTCATTACCAACTCCATTTTATTGAAAATGCTTTGTCCTGTTCCTTGTTGTTCTTTTCACTCGTCACAGTCTCTGATGATTAAATGAACTCAGAAATATCTTGCTCTGACAACCCACACTGTTCTCTCATCATGGGAGCAGGAGATGCCAGACTAATTGCGTGCACTTCTGGATTTGCAAGATACTCTGTAAGGCTGAAATGCAAAGTGTTTGTGGGCGTGTGTGAGTGTGTACAAGTACATGTGTGTGTGTGTGAATGTTATTTGACTTGGTCCCAGGTTCTGGCTTTCCTGTGCCAGATATCCCAGCCTCTCTGTGGTACCTGCAGCAATACAGGAGCCATTAGATGCTCACTGAGTGATGAGGGAAAGCAGTTTTCATTAAAAAGACATTTGGTGAAGACTGGAGGCCTTGAATTGATGTGAAGCGAGAGACAAAGGCTTGTATTTGTCTTTTTTTTGGGGGGGGGGGGGGTGTATGAGTGACTTATATGTCAGTGTTTCAGACTGCAAAATCCCAAAAAATTCTGCCACTCAAACAGCGACTGAAAGCAAGCCAAGGTTTGATGGCGATGAGAGGGAGGCAGGTGTGCAGGCGTGCACGTAGGTTCGTGTGTCAGTGTTTCTGTGCTTGAAGAAGTAAGTGAGGGAGAGTGAAGGACGGTGTGAAGTCATTTTATGAATTTTTAGAATGCTGCAGAGTGAAACTGAGACATTTTTGCTAACACCTGTCTGTAAACTGTGGATTACCGAGAGCTAACAGAGGGGGAACTGCTTGATGCAGCCCCAGACCTCCTCCCACAGCACACCCTAAATGCGTGTCTCCCCTGGGATAGGAACCCCAACCCAAGGCTTGTTTCATTTGGGCCACAAGCCAACAGCACCAGTTTGTATTACTGTCACGTAGAGACATATTTAAAGAGTAGGCCTCAGACAGGATTGAAGGCTGAAACAATTTCAAGCTTCAACTTCAGTTTATTTTATTCATTTTAAGCAAGATGAATGGAACTCAACCCTAAGGTAGAGCTCTTCATTGGACTGAAGTATAATGAGGGTGGAGAAATGATGAAAAAGCTGTTTGAGTCATTGGAATTGCATGTCTGTAGCCGACGCAATACTAGATGATTCCTCCGTGTCACTGCAGTCGTTTTTCCAGTTCATTTTGTGTGTCCACCGGCAGATATGAAAAATATAGCTCAGCAGACAAACTGAACCGCATGTGTGTCTGCATGTGAATTATGTTGTGTCTACATGGGTGGATTGCTAAAGGGCTTTGCATGCCAAGATATTGTCTGGGAAGTTTGTTTTGATGATGCATTTGAAGCTAAAATGATGTGGAGGTCTGTATTTTTTTTCTCAAACTGTGCAGGCATTGTGTTCAATTCTTGATTTCTTTGAGAATGAGGCCACATTTCTGCAAGATTGACCCCCGTTTGATATCGAGTTTGAAGGTGGTTGTGGCACCTGAACAATTGCCTGAATGCTCATCAATCTGACTGCTGATTTCTGGCATGCCTAAAATGTTGGCTATTCTCTGATCTCATTCTCCACTGCCTCTTTTGTGTCAACATTTTTGAGGACATGGCATTCATTGATTGAATAACACCGTCAAAATTGTCACCTGACAAAACTAATCATGTTTATATCCAGCCTGAGCACCTAGTTTATGTCCAATTTTTGGTCCATACAGTGTCAGCATAGAAGTTTTAAGTTTTGGCCATCCAGAAAGAGTGAGTTACAGAAACTCAGTTATTGTCTTTTCTTTTTTTTATTTGCACCTACGTCCTATGTAAAACAGTGCTGCTGCCAAAAAAATCTTTGCACCACACTACATACATAAATAACAGAACAGAACACTTTTTCTAAAAATGAAACAAGGGGTTTATTCTCTGACTACTCATAAATGAGAACAGTCAGTGCTCAACATTCAGCAGACACTTGTCAACAATTTGACCTATTGGACTTTATGTTTTTAAAAAACACTAACATTATGTGCATCTGGGAGGAGGCCCTGGGGCAAAGGGACTCTCACCTCTCATGTCTCTCACCTGGCCTGGGAACGCCTTGGTGTCCCCCCCGGACGAGCTGGTGGAAGTGGCCAGGGAGAGGACAGTGTGGGCTTCCCTGCTGAGACTGTTACCCACAACTGGGTAAGTGGTAGAAAACAAGATGAGCTTATGGTGCAAAGACTGTACACCCATCAAATGAAATTACTCTTGGTTCAGATTTTACTATTCAAAACTGTCTTTTCTAATTGAATAAACAGACACCCATTTAAAAAAGAATAAATCATGCTTTGCCAGCGTTCATGATCCTAAATCCTTTATTTTTGTGTTTTGCTATCCCCTTGACTGAAAATACTGTATACATTTTTAAGCCAACTGTCTGTACCCTCAGTCATCCAGCTTGATTGACCTGGTGTATTTTTTCACTTTCTGGCTTCGATCATCTTTTCCTGACCACTTTTCTTTGACCTCAATGGAAATCATAAGCTCAAAAAAAAAAGTGAAGGAGAGTTAGGAAATCAGACTTAGGAAAAGACAATCACAATGCGAAGAAAATTGTTATTAAAATGTTACTGACACAGGTATGCCGTGGTGAAACTACAATGTGCCAAAAATTTACTCATGAAAGTGCATTTGTCAATGCTGAGCCACATGTATTCTTACCATGTTGTTACATGCAGGCCATATATATGTGCCCAGTGAAAAATATTACTTCAAATATTACTTCTTAAACCAGACATCATAATAAACATTGATTAAAGTGTGCCGTTACAGAGGAGGAGAGTGTGAGAATATGGACAGAAGATCATGAAGCCAAATTTCATTCTATTCTGCTGAGTGTATTAACTGTATTGCAGACTGTAGTGTGTTCTGTTCTCACCTTTCTGCATATTATAAACTGTAACTCTAACCTGTGTCCTGGCCCCTTCTCTTCACCTTCATCTCCTTGCAGTTTTTATGCAATGGCTCCATGTTGCTAACTGTCTGTGACTGCTGACAGGAGTCATTGAAGCACCTGTCCTTGATAATGAGAGAATTCAAACAGCTTTTATCATACCTGCCTCTTGGATGCTTCTCATTCACTCAGTTGGGAACCTTCTTGAGACTATTTGACCACAACCAATGTTAGATTAAACCCTCTCAAACCTGGAAGTAAAGGACTCCCTCAACTCTCAGGAAGCATGACTTCTTGTAGCTAGTGTTAATAGCTTCTTTTTCACAGGGCAACAGCTAGATAAATCCATCCATCTGTATTTCCATTTTCTATACTGCTTATCTGTGCAGAGTCACGGGGGAGTTGGAGCCTATCCTAGCTGACGAGCGAGAGGTGGAGTACACCCTGAACTGGTCACCAGTCACTCCAAGGGTAGAAAATCACACATTCACACTTAGACACAATGTAGAGTAGCCAATTAACCTAATGTGCATGTTTTTGGGACTGTGGGTGGAAACTTGAGTACCCAGGGAAAACCCGCACAGGGAGAACATATAATCTCCACACAGGAGGGCTCAGACCATGACTCGAACACTGAACCCTCTTGCTGTGAGGTTACAGTGCTAACTACTGCACAACCGTGCCGCCATCTAGGTATATTGTTGTTATTTTTTGCAAACAGAGATGTAAGTCCAACTCTTGTGAGCTAAGCCAACATGCCTTCAGCTGTGAAGCAGCTGGAAGAGCTATAGCACTACTGCAAGACAAACATACCACTGACACCATGACACCTGAACCTCTTGCCGTGAGAATGCAATAGAAATGCAAATGAGCCTGATTTGGAGCTTTATGATGTGTTAAAGAATGCAACAACATGCCAGTTAAAAAAAAAAATACGTTTTTCACTTTGCATGAAGGGCATCACAACTACTCAGTCTACTGTGACAAATAAAAATGCTTTTCATGGTTTAAAGTGTTTGGTGTTTTCACAGAGAGGTAAACTGGCAAGATCATCATCTCATCGTTATATCTAAGCAGGGAGCTTTGTATTTCCTTGTCAGTTATAGTGACTTCAAAGAGTTTTTAGTTTTAGAGGACTGCAAAGACCTTTTGTACAGCCTGGACAACCACATAGTGACAAAATGTTGTTGCTTAACGGACGCTGGAGGCATGAGAGTCTGTCTACATGGGGGCAATGGGTGAGAAACATTTTTTTAGATAGCTGGTGCTGAGGAGAAAAGATATGAACACAAGTGTGTGACAAATGGGTATACAATGAGGTGATGTGTAATATTCTTTTAAAGCACAAATACACACACATACATAGGGCTCTAACTGAGTCAGAGACATGCCCCAGAGAAGGGAGGTTAGCCAGACATGAAATTACAAAACAAATAGTCTTCCAGGCTTCCCAGCTCAAATCTTTTAAGTGGGTGTTGAGACTTGCAGATAAGTTGGATGTATGTGTGGTTGATGGATATAAAAGAAGAGTCTGATGATGCCTATGATCATGATTGTTATGATAATGATGCTGACATTAAGTTGCTATTGAAGGCGAAACCCCACAATTGTTGTTTTTGTTTTTGTTTTTTTTTTTTGATCACATGTTTAGTAATAGCTTGTGTTATTTTAATTTTGAGTGAAAAGCTGAGGGGGGTTGTTTATTGCCTAATGTCATGTGACTGTATGCAATAAACAATTATTGTTATCACTTGCGTTAAGTAGTTGTCTCCTGGTTAACCAGTCAACATGGCTAGTCGGACATCACTGTTATGATGCTTAATTTAGTATATAATAGATTTAATTGAAATGGTGTTTTCTGTAATTGATAATACAATTTCTGATGGTGGGTCCTTGATAATGATCATTATGACTGGCAGTCTTCTTACTTATGAATTTTCACATACATACAATTTACATACAATAACTTACAGTATGCCAGCTGTCGAAAGGAACTGACCTGTTAATGATGTTAATGATTTTTTTATTTTTGCTATTAGAGGTTAGAGGAAAGACAAAATTTGCTGTGGAAACTGTAAAGACTACACTACAGGTGACACAATGAAAAAGTTTTCATTTTACATATTTACATGCTGTACTTAAAAGAAAAAAGTTAGTTTATTTAAGTGCTGTAAAGGAAATTCTCAGTCCTCTATGGACATTAATGGATTGTTTTCTGAACAGTTCAACTCTAATTTACTTTACAAGCAGCCCAGCTACTGCAGCAAAAGCTACGACCGCTACGTAAGCTAACAGGAGAACTCCTCTTTGATATGAGGAGCAACACAAAGGACCAGGTGGTCAAAGAGAAACTCTGAATCTTTAATTTCACTTGAACTGCAGTAGACCTGTCTGTCCGCAGGCATCACCCTGCTAGTCAGCTGCCGCTCGTCATTTTCACTGAAGATCAAATATACCTGGGTAAAATTATTTATTAGCCTTGAGGCTAAGGGGATAAAAATTGGAAATGACTCCACTAAACCAGGAGGTATATCCTGCCCATGTGATCAACTGCACATTGAAAGCACAGGTGAAGTAAAAAGCAAGTGAATGCATTGCAAGTTAGAAGCTTTCCTATAAAAGCTTACTTATAGTATTGTGTTTTGTGCACTTTCAAGTAATGTTTACATTTGAAAATATGTAAATTGTAAATAACTACATTTGCTTAAAGACTCAGGATGACCTTTGAGCCTCTCAAGAAACGGAGGAAAATATAAATTTCAGTAAATCATAAATGATCTCAGAATTTGAAGCAAAGACAATTCTCATATAATAACCAAATAAAATTTTAAAGTTCAGCTTACTTGTGGTTTTTCAAAGCCTTCATCCACATCTCTTGGCCTTCCACAGTGGAAGGACAAGTTGTTGAGCTTATCAAATCACTTAGATAGATAGTAGATAGTTTTGGTAACATGATCATCTGCTTAGATCAAATCGTAACAGTAAAACATCTCCATGACAACTGAACATCTCTGTCCCTCGAGGAAGGCCATGAGATCAGCCCTGGAAAGGTCGACTAATATGGGCCTTTAGTTAGGTTATTATTACCCACATAACTCCAAAAATTAAAAATATAATTATTTAGGAGCAACATTTTTGCATGTTTTGTCCCTGTCTTTTGAGTACCTCATTTAAGGTTTTGTCCCATCTCTCCTCTCCTTCTTAGTATAAGTCAATTTATTCTCCCTCATTCCTCCATGTCCACTGATTTTCTGTAAGCTTTCTGTAGTTCTCCTCCTTCCATCCATCCCAAACTAATTCCCCTCCCTGCAGAGGAGATTTCAGCCTTTGTCCTGCTATGCGGCGAGCGAGACCCTGGACCCTAAGCCCTAATCTCCTTCATGGACTGTGTGGGCGAGAGACGGAAGAGGGAGCTGCTTTTTGCCCCTGGAGTTTAGGGTCTGAATGTAATGTAATTACTCATTGTGAATGACCCTGGTGACAGCTGGCTGTGGCCTCAGAAAGCAGCACAAGACCTCTGTCCTTTCTTTTGTGACACAAAAAGAATGGTGAGAAGACAAATAAAAGGGAAAAATAATTGTACTAGTTAGTTAACAAGAGGGTGAAGCTGTGTGTGTGTTTATGCGTGTGTGTGTGTGTGTGTGAGATCCATAGTGACCTCCACCCTCTTTTCACAACTCATTTCAGCATCAAATTACTGTCTTTATCATACATCTCACCACATAACACTAAGTACGAATGCCAGGCTGTTACGAGCAAGTTCTCACTTCAGTCTGCTCCCATGGGAGAGGTGAGGCTAAACAGGCTAACTGCATATGCATCTTAATTGAGTGTGCAATCTCAGGGAACTCTATAGATGGAAAAGGGAAAAATCTCTCAGGTGTGAACAAAGGGGTCAAGTAGGCGCACAAGTGTAGGCGTCTGCATGCTTATACACGTGTGTATTTGTTGTACTTGTTTGAGCGAGGATACATCAGTCATGGAAAACTGAGCAGTTTGTTCTTTTTAATTTAAAACCAACAAAATGGTCAAAGACCAGTCTGTTTGGAAAATGACAAATGCATTTAACAGCAGACTCCCTCTTTTGGATCTAACAACCTTTATTCCATATCACGCCTCAATGTGTCCTCCCAGCAGGACGTGTTGGGCCTGCAGTCAAGACATCATGTATCATTGACTGTCATCTTCAGAGCTTTCAACATTGAAGCTTCCTGATCTCCTCTGCCACACCAGCAAGTCCCCGTTGGAGGACAAAAGTTAACAAAAAGAAATACAAATGAATTAATGAGGGGTACAAATGAGAGCTTTATGTGCTGCTCAAGTGCCAGTTTACCCTTAAGTAATTATTTGGCTTCCGCTTTTAATGGAGGCATGAGCAAGCGAGATAAATCAGTATTCACTTGAGAGATACTGAAGGATTTGGGAGTGAGAGACAAGTTGACAGAGTGAGTGCTGATGAGCCTCCTGAGACCAGTGCATGCACACATACAATTAGACTCACAAATATAATGTATACTGTCCAGCACCGTGCGCATGTACAAATACTACTTTATTTCACTAACATACATGCAATCACTGACTTCCTGGGGCCTTCAGAATTCAAATAATTAAGCATGGTCAAGGATATGTAAAAACTGTGAAATAAATAAATAATCCACTGTGTTACATTCATGTTGTGATCAATACTGTAGATCAATGGATATTCTTGATATGCGAGGTTATTGAATATGTAGTTAAGACTGCAATGACTGCTGTGGTTAAAGGCACACAAACAAACACAGGCCCACACATACGGAATCAAACAGACTTTGATTCATGTTCATATACTGCAGTTGCTGTCACTCATCCTTCAGCTCGGTAATTTGTTTTGAAAAGGGATCATCTTGAAGGGGATACTTTGTCAGCTTTGAAGTTTTGACTGATATTTGCCAATGAAATAAATTGCCATATTTCTGGGCTGTGAACTGTTCATGATTGAGACAATGCAGTTCAATAAATCTGAAACTGGCTGACAGTGTTTTTTGATTTTGGTGTATTTTTTTCCAGTAGCACGTAAACATGATAATGTGAGGTTTGTCTGTTTGTCTGTCTGTCAAAACACTGTTGTATGAATATTTATGATCCAGCACTGCATTCTATTTATTCACAAAGCACTTTTTTTTTCAAACTATCTGGGTATCTTTACATATCCATAGATCAAGTAAATACATGTTATTTGAAGTTAGTATACGTTATTTGGCGTATCCTTCGTTGCTGTAGTTGCTGGTATAGTTAGTATGTTAGTATAGATCATGAATTAATATATTAAAACTGAGACTGAGAGACAATCTTTAAAAAAATATGCTCCGCAAAAGTGCAATAAGGACAACTTTGTTAGACAGTGAGGAGTACAAAGAGCATAATAATCCTCACAAGAAGGGAAAAAAGTTTTTAACTGTTTTCTCCTAGGGACACTAACAGGACTTCA
Source organism: Scatophagus argus (assembly GCF_020382885.2). Classification (NCBI taxonomy): domain Eukaryota; kingdom Metazoa; phylum Chordata; class Actinopteri; family Scatophagidae; genus Scatophagus; species Scatophagus argus. Next base: position 14,062,374 of record NC_058509.1, read on the forward strand.
CATTTTTAGTCTTGTTAAAGGAAACACGCCTCTTGATGAATTATACACAGCCTTTGTGTAACAGAACATGTACATGTGTTTATAAATGCCCATGTGAATGTGTGCACATGCACATGTACTTGGTGGGTATTGCTGGTAATGCATTCTGCCATTAAATCAGATGTGCAGGCATTAAAGTGAGGACAGAGTAAATGAGAAAGTAGGAGGAAGATGGAGGGAAAAGGAAATAAGATGGCATTTCAGCTGAACGTACAGATGTGGCAATGTTGGCTGTGTAATGAAAATGTTAGTGCAGTTGAGCCCATACACTGTTCTGTATTCTGGTGTGAAATGTGGTAGATGGAGAAGGGGGCTTGTGAAAGCATAGTAATGTGGCCTCACACTTCCTGCACCTTGGGATTTATCCTTCTCTTCTTTCTGCTGGATCTACATTTATATGTTTGTTTAAATGTGTCCATTCTCGTGTCAGGTAGTCCATGACGTGTGTAACTATAGTCAAAATCCCAGTGGTGAAAGAACTCATATGACATATACTCAGAAGAAAGTAAACGCTCACTCATCATTGGTCCATTGGGTGTCGAGTCTGTGTGAAAAGACGCTTGGATTATCAGCAGAATGTAAATGTGGGCCCCAGACAGCAGTAAACAAGAATGATTCAGAGGATATTTGTCTACTTGATCTGAGCCCAGCTGGTATATGGTACTGTACAAGCCTTTTTTCTGATTCATTTTGTCCTGAGTAATAGACTATATGTATTATACGTGATCACTCGAGGATAGCATCGGTTCTTACAGGACCTTGTGGCAGCATATTGATTGCAGTGGCAGATGATGGTGGTGATGATGATGGTGATGATGATGATGATGATGGTGGTGGGAGAAGCCTGATATGGATGACGTGGCATGCCTCAGGCAGTAAAGTAATCAGAGATGTCCTCCAAAGTCCCTTGCTTCAGTCTGCTTTGATCAGGGGACCCAGATGGATCTTAACAGTAGTGATGAGGGTGTGTGTGTTTGTGTGTGTGTGTGTGTGTGTGTGTGTGTGTGTCTCAGCATGGGTGATATAAAGACCAAATCACAGAGTGGTACACACCAGTAGCCCAAGGCAAGAAGCACACTTTGATGGAGGTAGCTCACACAGGCTCAGTGCTCCATCGACTGACTGACAGAAGACAGAGGAAAACACAGCAGTTGTGTTACAGCATGAGAGGAGACTGGGACCCTCCTTTCATCCCCTCAACATCTTCTGTCCCCGTATGACTTACTTCATCTTCAGTTTGACTGAAGAACTATTTCAGTCTAGACCGCTCTCATTTACACTGTCCGTGACATTTGATTTCATTTTCAGACGGATTTTCTCAGTATATTGCTATGAAGTTAGTGGGCAGAAACACAACAAGAAAATGAGCCCAGTTATCTGTTTGAGCTTTCATTTCATATTTCAAAGTTTTGATGCTATAGACTACTTTCCATGAAAATCCCTTTGTGTAGGCTTTGAAGAAGAGGCACTTGTATTGAGGACTTTTACACTTTATGATTTCAACAAATAGACATAGAGTGAAACTTTATTTTCTTTTTTTTAATATCAGAAAGTCTTCAAATGTGTAATGGTTTTGTCCACTGATTGGTATTACTGTAATCACATTACATTACCTGGTAATACGTTAGTGTTTGATTTTCAGCAATTACAGTTAATTACATGCTTACAATGGTGTTACTGCCTCAAACATAAAATCTCAGAAGCACTATGCTGCAGTGCAGCGAATGAAATCCTGCCAAGGACAGTGTTTGTACCTTGGCTCACTTTGTGTGTGTGTGTGTGTGTGTGTGTGTGTGTGTTTCACAGTCTCCACTTCACTGTTTGTGGAAGTGAAGGATAAGCTAACCAGAAAAACTAGGTGCTTTATAAAATGGAGAGGCTCTTTAGAATTGGTACACGTATATTATTGACTGTGTTATCAGTGTAAAACTGGACAAGTGTTCAGATCAGAATCATGTTTTCATGGTGAAAAACATTTGCCACTTGATCTCATGTTACTGCCAAAGGTTCTGTCATGGCTAATTGTGATAATCATAAATGCCTCAGCTACTGCTAAATGCATGTTTACTTTATATCACCAATTGTGAACAAGTGAGAACAGTGAAGGAAATGCTACCCCTCTCTGTGGCTTTGTGTGACGTAATGGTGCATTCCAACTCAATGCAAAGTACATTTTTGCCTTGTTTTATACATGTCTCAACTGAAATGTTTAGCCAGTCCTTGCTGTTGCACAAGCAGCCATTGTTCAGATAGCTTACCAGCAACGCATGCATGACTGTGTGTGTGCAGAGCTATGCCAGTATATGCCCAGATATTCATCTCACCCGAAAATCTGATCTTTTGTCTTCTCTATAAGTAGAAAGGTAGATGAGAAAATAATCGCCCAGACCTACAGTTTATATTTCAGAAAGAGGATTGGGCAGACCTGGATTTTTAGGATGAATGGCCTTGGTTCCAAGTCGATTTTAAGATTAAAGTGCAGCTTCACCTTCACTCTCAAGTTGTCTTGGGAAGCAGAACTCTTACATGATGATATTATTTTGCAGTCCGTCTCATATTTTTTGCATATTTAGTTATGGGTTTGCTTGAGGCCACTCTAAACAACTGACTAACAAGACTTTGTAGGGAACTGCTTTTCACTGTGGATGATTAACCATGTTGACAAGGCTCAGGCTTAAGGCTCCATGACAAATTCTATATTTTTATATTTAGATATGTTTTTAATCATTATTCTCAGATACTCATTATTCCCATTAGATGTTCAAAAATGCTGTAGACTTACCTCGGGGAATAAGACTTGCTCTATAGGATGCCTTGAGAGCCGAGTTAAGGGGGCAGGTTGAAACAGAGAGTGATTTTGCCTGTGAAACGAGGCCCTCACTCTCTCTGCCCTCATCATCTTCCCTCTGACCTGTTCCATCCTCCCTATCGCCGCCTCCTCACACTTACTTGAACCTGCTCCCTGCTTCTCCTCCGTCTCATCAAATAAAGCAGTGAGGCTCCCTCCACCAGACAAATGCCATTTCCTCCATAAATGTTGCCACTGCTCTGAGCTTTTCTTTCTCACACCATTTCACTCACAAGTCTTTCTCTTCGATTTTTTTTTTGTCACCTTTCTCTCATCTCCTGGGTGGAAGGCGAGGGCACGACAGGCCACCAAACAGACCGGGACATGCACTTCTGTGCTCAGCTGTTGTTTCATCCCTCGTGTCCTTGCCTGGCTAACCTGACAGCCTCCCTCCCATGTGTTGGGTTTCTCCCCTCTGCCCTTTCCTTCCTTGCTTCCTTCTTTCTCCCCTACTTTTCTATTTCAGTCCCAGTTGAGTGACTCCTGAGATGAGGGAATAATTAGTGGAATCAGTAGGCAAGTTTGCAGCTGGGGGGTTTGTGCATGCAGTTCATTCATTCATTCACTCATATCAACAGCCTGTAAGCAACAATTACAAGTGTTTTTTTGTACAGTAAATCCCAGGTGGAGCCTCACTCATCATCAATGACTGACAGAAAACCATTAACCCTCTGCTCTCCATTTTTCTCTCTCGCCTTTCTGTCTCTGTATAAACACGTTCTGAAAAGTCGCAGCGGAAATTACAGTCAAGCCCCCTCTTTTGTGGCAATTAGTCATAAAATGTGACATGCGGCGCACATGCTCTTCCACAAGTTGCCAGAACTCTGCTAGCATCATCACTCCAGTGAAATTGAGCAAGGAGAAAGGGAGTATATTAGCTGGATGATTGAGATGGGGAAAGGTAAATGCGCCTGTGGGAAGTTGATTGATCAAGCGGATAGTTTAATATCCTTTGTGATTGTGATTGCTTTTGTGTGTGCGTGTGTGCAAAACAGAGATGAGATAGGTGAGAAGGAGAGAGAGCACTGTGAAGAGGGCCAGCTGTTTTCAGTATTTTAAGTTTGAAGGATATTGGGGTCACAGAGTTTCCGCCTGAGAAGAGACAGGTTTTCATTATAAGGCAAGTGGGAGGTTGGGCCAGGTCATCTCACTCTGACTCACTCACACACACACACACAAACACAGGCAGATACACACACACACACACACACACACAGATGGTCAGTACTGGGCAGAGAACTCCCAGAGGTCCTCCAGGCTTTCCTTCCCTCGTTAAGTTAGTTTAATCAACAGGCAATTGATGAGCTCCATGTAGGTAATATGAACAAATGGTGGTAGATGATTAAAACCACCAAGCAGCTTTGATTACCAATCAATGTTTAGTGTGTTTGTGCATTTACTATAACAGGTTCATCTTCTCGCCATTGTATAGCTGACAGAACGCTGACTAACTTTACATCGAACAGCTAACAATGTCTGTCCATGTGATTTATATGTTGTGTATGTGGCGATGCCACCATCACGGAATCAAAGTGAACACTTTAACAATGACAGTGAAGTTTCAGAAGTTTGGGTTCATCACAGATAAAATCAGCCTAGACCAGTATTCTGTCTCAATCACTACTTTTGTTTATGAGAAAGTTGAAAATTAAAAACTTTTTGTCTGACCTCCACAGCCTGGATGTGGAAGTGCTGTGCAAGACAATTACATGCTTTCCCATCAGTTAACAACCATTTGCGATTCATACATTCCTGCACTGTAAGCACATTGAATACATCATTCATTAAAAATCTGAAACATGACATTGTAAAATAGGCTCCAGCTCCCCCGCGACCCTGACGGATAAGCGATATAGAAAATGGACGGATGGATGGACATTGTAAAAGTGAACTTTTAGGCAGAAAACATATACGGAGAGAGCAGCTAGCATGAGATTAGCATCACGGCATGCGACCGATTGCCAGCATGCATCTCAGGATGCAAAGCTGAGGATGTACTAGCGATTGATTCGAGTGAAATTAAATTCATGAGCAGAGGTTTGTAGATTTAACCTTCATCTTTGCCAAAGCCTCAGTTTCCATTCAAACTGGACATTTAGTTCAAAACAGCATGACTGTATTTTAATCTATGTGGTCTCCCTTTAATTTTTTTCTTCTTTTTTTTTTTTTTTTACTTAAATCGAAGTCCTTCACAATGCTGTATTTGCACAGAATCTAATGAAAGGTGCCAACACAGTAATCAGTAAGCATTCAACCCTGATTTGTCCATATGCATAATTTCTATTACATGGACTGTGCCAGATGGCCTTGTAGGTAGTCAGGGGTTGTTACTTGCTCTTTCCAGTTTTCCATTTTTCATACTGGAAATGATACAGCTGTAACAAAAGGCCACGTCGATGGGGGGGAAAGACCACAATGGAATATGACACTTAATTAGCAGAACTTTACAATATTTTTAACAAATTCTTTCTTTCTTAAAAAGATAGGTAGAGTGGACCACATACCCTGGTGTCACATATTGACACATGTATTTGCGGTGCAGGTGGGACAATATAGCACTAATCTGTTATCATTAAGTGCAGTTAATCGCCTATGCAAGCCCTTAAAGACAATCAAGACTGGGGTTACTTGTGTTCTCACCTCACCAGTATTGTTCTCAGTGTGTCAGGGTAGCTGAAAATGAAGTTATTACAGATATATTTTTTTAAATGTTATCTAAGCCAGTGTGTCTTTACTTTCTAACTTCTGAAAACCATCCTCAGCCTTTACACATCAAATGAAGGGTGTCTCATATCTTTCAAAAGTGGTATTTTGCTCGATTTTATGAAACGATATGTTTATGATTCTTTACACCTTGTGTTATTCATGCCAGTCACTTACATTGGTGGTTGTTGACAGACGTACAAAAACTACATAGCAGGGAAACGTGGAAATCTGATCACTGTGCCACTTTAAATTTAAATGGCTTCCACCAAACATATTTGTGTGAACACTTCATGCATAAGAGAGCATACACACCATGATTTTAAAGAGGAGATTGTGCAGTGTTGCATTTGGTAGCAGCCCTCATTAAGTTTGATAGTTTGGTTTATTGAGTATGAACTTGAATTTTTTTTTTTCATTTGTTGTTATCATATGTAGTTGTTTTAGGACACACTTGTCTATTCTCGTGTGTGTACTGTGATTGCAGTCCACTATTTTTGTTGTTGAGCTGAGAAGGCAGGTCTGAGCCTGCAGCGTTGAGGGCTAGATGGATGTCAGCAGTGTGGGTTAAAATGTGTTTCTGCCTGCTGTCCTTGTGTGATTTCCACAGTGCACTGAGCAGAGCACACAGTCCTGGCCAGGGGGCACCATTACTGCCGCCGTGTGCAGAAGAGACGTGGCAAATGTACCTGGATATGATCCACAGCGGGGCCACCGAAACAAGACAGGACTCCCTCTCTCTCTCTCTCTTTTTGTAGGGTCCCAAATGCATTTTGATCTCAGAACCTGGAATCTGTTCCTAACACACAGATAGTTTTTCTTTCTAGGTGTGGCTTTCCATGTAGAAGACTGTTTTAAGCCCAGTGAGCGAAGCATCACACATGCAGGACTGTTGCATATTCTCATTCCACATTCAGAGAACGAAAAGCCCTGAAGGCACTGGATGCAGTAATTGATGCATATCATTGGCCGCTCTAAATCTGATGTTCTCTCTTGGCCGAGTGCAGATGGAAGATTTTAAGCATCAGACTTGACACCTGTTTTTCATTACTGTAGCACTCGTGCAACTGCATCATATTTCTATTCGGGTTAGACAAACAACATAACACATCTTCTGTAAGCAGATTTATTTGAACCAGTGATCATTCTGAATTATATTTATTTGAAGAACTACTAGAAGTACCAATGATTTGCTCTAATTTGAGACATTTAGCTCTCGAGCAGCACACTGTTTTACTGTTTCCCTATAATTATGTTTTGCCTCAGATTCCACATAATGTGCCTACAATTGTTTGTCCTCAGAGTTTGGAAGTGGAGTTATTGTGGAATTCTCTGCATATGAGTACACAAGCATTCCCTTGCCATATTTACCCAGAAATGCTTAGCAAAATGCCAATGATTAACCCGTCAGTAATGGCGTAATTTTCTTGTCATTATTATTTAAGCAAAATGTCACGGACAATGGTGGGTGAAAAAAAAAGACCCTGAAGAAGTTACAGTCTCACTGACTGTGAAATTGAATCTGCAGAATAAGAGAGTAGAGGAATGAAAAGATGTGGTTTGAGGGTTTGGGACATGGTATTTGAAACAAAAAAAAAAGAGGAGTGGGAGACAGTCATTGATGCAGCTAATCATATCAGTTTGGATGCTTACATGGTGGAAGAAATAAGGAAACAGTAGGCTGACTTTGTTAAAAGAAGACCAAAAAGCACATTATTAGGAGAGGGGAGCACAACACTTTTACCACAGGACAATGCTGTCCCTACAGACACTGCTGCTGACTCAGCTGTTCCAGCTGTTGTGTCTGACTTTATTTACGAATGAGAACATGCTGAGAACAGGTTATTTATTGGAGAATCAAAGTGTAAAAGTGCTTGTTTCTTGTCTTTTCATCAACAGATTCTATTCAAATACTACTAATTTGCAACAGCAAGTCCAATTTGAGAAAAAAAACAGAAAAAAAAAATTAATAACAAATATCACAAAATGTTCATATCAAACACATCTGCAAAGTATTCAACAACAACCTGTTTCAACTGTAGTCTGCTTTTCATAACACTTACTTGGCTTAAGAATAACTTATCTAAATAGATTTTTGTACTTAAGTATGTTAGAGCATCAACTGAACATAAAAAATGCCAAATTACTGACAGCTTGACAATTTTCCTAAAGATGTTATGATTTTGCAGAAGTACGGTGTTGTTCTGATGACATGCCACTGGGAGCATGTTAATATTTTCTAATTGTTCTAATTGTCTTCTTTTTAATCTTTGCCAACATTTTCATGAATAATCAAAGGGACGTTGATTGCAGTAGCAATCAAATCGTATGAATGCACGCCTCCCTATGAAGATCTGGCATTCATTAGGTTGAAAATGTGCAAATTACACTGATGTACACGCAAAACTCCAGGGTGCCAATCCTGGTCTCTGTTTCAAAGAGACAAATAGATTGCCAACATTGGACAGGTGTCCATTGACACTCATAGCAGACACCAGATATGTTATATAGAAAGAGAACACCATTCAAAAATCTTCACCAAGAGGCTGTCAAAAAAATTGTTTGTTTGCAAGGTCTTTAAATCAAGGCACCAATTCAGCCATTGTATGGTTTTTAACAACCATTGTGGACACTTTTATGCAGTAGCAACTTAATTTACTGCGTACGAAGACAGAAAAATGCTAGTATATTAATCTTGAGTTGGAACCAATCTGTATCCACAAATGGAGATGTCACTGTACTTTAGCATTACTCCACCACCCAGATTAAGAACAGCAATCCCTCTTGAAATTCCATTTTATTTTGTTTTTCTCTGATAATACAAACAGTGGAAAACCAACATGATAACACTTGACAAAGAAGACCAAGTTAACTTTACGACCCCAGAAGTGTCAGGTCTGTGTGTAATAGACTGCTTGACATGTTCTACCAGTCGGTGGGCAGTACACAACTCTCTGCAGCCGGTAGCTGGGGAGGAAACACAATGGCAGGGTCTGCAAGAAAGATTAATAATGCTGGTGGGAAAAAAAAAGGATGGCTGTCTTGTCGTGGCTGGACACCCTGGAGGCAGGAGCAGACGGGAAAGATCAGGACTTAAGTGAACTCCATCTTGGACAACACTGTGAGGAGATGGGAAGCTGAAGACACCCCTGAGGTGTTACACTGAGTGCTTTAGGCTCTTCTTTGTGTCACAGCCATTACCCTGCTCAATGCTTCATGTTCAAATGGTCCCAGTAGCGTACTGGGAGGGGATTGACAGGACACTGAACTGTACTGTTGCATTCTTCTTCTCTACCAACACTTCCTGTAAAACGATACATATTATCTGTATGTGAGCCATCACAGGTGATGCTTTTCCTGTTCCTTCTTTATGACATGAAACAGCTTTTAACGGGCACACTCTGCAAGCATGTCACTGTGCTGTTTCTATTAGCTGACCGATTACATCATGCAGTATGTGGCTTTTGATAGTTTTTAACATGCAACACACATTTGTGCACAATTTACAATCCTGAACATATCATTAAATGCATTGTTCCTGTGTGCATAATGGTATTCCTGTACTGTGTGCGTGCTTGTGCGATTTGTTATTTATTTTCCTAGTGTACATAATTGATGCGAGCACATTGTAGAATCTAGCCAAGTGCTAAATTCATGTTGGTTTTTCTCATTGTTTATATTCTTTTTGTCATTTTTTATGCTGAATGCTTTTGAAACTGGGAATGCATGGATCATCTTGTCCTTACCTGAGAGATGAGTTTTCAGAGACAACACAGCATCATTGCAGATGTCGTCGAGACCGAAAACAATGCCTTGTAAGATCCCAGAGTTGATGTTTGCTGGGAAAAATGATCATTTGCATGTTGTGACAGAGGCTGTTCGGTTGGGATGTGATCTGAGCCAGCACTGAGCTGAAATCTAAGACACCCAGCAGTGCTTAAGGCTAAGTTAGTTAAAATTGCATGATCTGGTGATTTAAATGTTGCCATATGGTCTAAAATCTTTAGAATCAAGTATTTTTTCTGCCTCTGTTGTTCAAAGGAACTCATTCGCCTGCATTAAACATACCTCCAATGATGGGCCTTTACTCATCTTCTTCTCTTTGGCATAATATTCAAATTGAAGTTGCATTAAACGGAAAATTCCACCCTAAAATACTTCAACAGTAATGAACTGTAAACAGATTCAGGGAGTTATTTGGACATACTTTATCTTTTTATACCTAATTTTCTTGATATGTGTTTGCTCATGTTTGTGTTCTAGATTTGATCTTCTGACTAGCTTGTGAATTCTGTTTAAAGTCAGAATGAGTAGGATTTGTCAGTTGCTCTTTGTAAACACAACATTCAGCGTTGCCTCCCCCATTTGACAACAGCAGAAGCTCACTCCTGATGTGTGCTTACAATCTTGCACCTGATCGCTACATTTTTACAGGACCCTGCCCTGACAAAACTGTGTGCTCTTATTGGCTTGGGGCTACCCGGCCACTGCCCAATGTTTGATGCCCAGAAATAGCAAAATAAGAAAATACTGCCAGACGACAGAATCTCTGCAGATATAGACACTGCCACACACTTCTAGCCGGTCATAAATGGTGATAGAGGGGAATAGTTTTCAGCACATATATGGACAAACAACAAACCATGATGTTCTCTTCGTTTTTGTCTTTATCCACTTATCTGGGTCCAGCTCACAGGGACAGCAGTCTCAGCAAAGAAGCCCCGACCCTTCTCTCTTCCACTAGCTTGTCTGGTGTTCCTAGGCCTGACAAGAGATGCCATCTCTCCATTGTGTCCTGTGTCTGCCCCGAGGTCTCCTCCTGGAGAGGAAGGCCCGAAGCATGGGGAGAGTTTGGGGAGACATCCTGACCAGATGCTCTAACCACCTCACCTTGCTCCTCTTGTTTCAGAGGAGCAGCGTGTCTACTCTGAGTCCCTCCAAGATGTCTGTGCTCCTCACCCTATCTCTATGGCTGAACCCAGCCACCCTGCAGAGAAAACTCATTTATTCGTGACCTTTTTTCTTTTGGTCACTACCCACAGCTCGTGACCATAGGTGAGGGTTGGAGTGTATATTGACCGATAAATTCAGGGCTTCATCTTTCAGCTCAGCGCTCTCTTCACTGTAACGGACCAGTAAAACATCCACATCACTTCCACTCCATTTTTCCCTCTCTTGTGAGCAAGACCCCAAGAGATACTTGAGCTCTTTCTCTTGGGGCAATAACTCTCCTCCAACCTGGAGTGGGCAGTCCACCTACCTGGACAGTCTACTTGCCTCGCCATGTGCACTCTGCATGTGTTCTTACTGATGAATGTGGTGAACTCCCCTCATACATATCTCTCTATATCACACACATATGCAGTATGTCAGTGTAGAGATGCAGTGCGTGCTCATCCAAGTGCAAAACCTTTCTAACGTGTTAACACCACTTTGACTAAGTATAGGCACAAAATCTGTGCGGCTAGGCTCAGGAAAAAAGTCATAGTGTCTTTCTTTTGACACAGGATGTGAACTATGGTCTTCTGGATAAAAGTTGTGTGTGTGACCTTGAACATCAACCCCCACTTCTCTCGGGACTTTCTCTCTTTGTGAACTACCCCATGTTGTTGCAGCCGTTTGCATCGGAGGTACATTAAAACCCAATGTTTCTCATCCATGGGCACAAGGGTACCTTTTGTATACAGCCTTCATTGAACTGTGCATTCAAATGTTCAGTAGTCACCTCCCAATCTCCTACTTTTTCACTCCTTCCATAGGGGTGTAGCTATGGTGGTGGCCAAAGTGGTAGACAACTACTTTTGTTTTCATACCAAGCAAGTACACAGCCACAGATCAGCTAGCATTTCTAGGTGGCTGTTATCTGTAATTATAATTTTATCTGTGATCTCTATTTATGACAATAGCACTGTGCTTTCTGAACAGCTAAACTCTTGAAACATGATGACACAACAAAGTCAGACAATGTAAGGAACACATTCTCATCCCAAGTCATCATATGCTTTGGCACAAAAAACGAAGTGGTTAGGTTCTGGAAAAGACTGGCGATGTGTGTTTGCCTTCACACATGATGCAAACTCCAGTCTCTGGGGTTAAAGTGATGTGCCCAGCGACTCAAACCCAACACTCCACCCCTCCACTTTCTTGGTTTGTATACAATATTGGGTTGTGCAGTCACTCAGATCATCTGATACTGTAAAGAATGTGTTTCCATTGCAAGTACATTGATACCCAGTGCATCTCATCTATACTCAAATGTCTGAATGAGACCCTGGGGGACATGACAAAATGGCGGTATTTGATGCCCAGGGAATAATACCGGACTCACACACAAGATCATTTAAATCATCTTTTGGGGGCAGACCAGGGAATTGGCAGATATAAGCCGGATTTGAACCAGTTCATGTTTACAAGGGACAGTTTTGGCTTGAATAACTGAATGAATTTATCAATGTTATGGCATTTCTAGATCTCAAAAAGAGCCCTGTGAAGCTTTCTGGTCATTAAATAAAAGTTGTGTTTACATTTAGTTTTTAAAAAGAAATGCATGTTGAATGTATTTTCTTTTTCAACCTTTTTAAAAAATATTTTTAAAACATTTATTGCTTCCATCCATGTTTAACACGACAGGCTTGTGAACCTTAGCTGAATAGCTGATGAGCTGAAGGTCTCTTCAGATGCCACTTGTTGTTTAACACTTTTGTTGTTAAATGAATAAATGAATATTAAACTCTTGTAATGTAGTTGCTTTTCTGAGAACATTTACCGTTGTATGTGTGTGTTATTTGAATACAAAAGTTCAGAAGTGCAAGGATTGTGTGTAAATGCTGTTGTCCCCAGAAGGTACAGTTTTTACCCCTCACAACATGTGATGGATGAGCTGTGTACAGTGTGTGTTTGTTTGTTTGTTTGTTTATGCATGAGTGAGTCATGGTGAAGGGGCTGCTCGTGAGGCAGTCGTTCTGGCACTATGACAGAATGAGGTCGCACTGCTGCAGAATGACACGCACACCAAGTCAGCCTCTCTTTTGCGCAAACACTTCACCATGTCCGTGAATACGTCAGCTTGGATAATGGTGATGCCTTTGGCTGTGAAACACTGCCCCACTCTCAAGCGCGCACATAAACACAGAAGAGAGAGGAGGTACACAAACAGTGATATGGTTATGCATGGGTGCTAGCTGAGTCACAGTTTTTAAAAATAAAAGACCTTGTGGGTAATTTTGTCTCTCTAAAACCGATACTAATCTATATGCATTGCTTGAAGAGTTTACACTAAATGTATTGTGTTTGTTGGATTAAATGATAGGAAAAACACTGCCAAGATGGTTCCATTTCTCACAATATTTGGCACATTACAGAACAGGTGGAAAAAGGGTTTGATTATTCAGACTGCTGGGCTGAAACTACATCTGTTGTGTAGGTGTTTTTTAACACAATAGCATTCCGCATGTGGCAGTGGTAGAGTGTATGAAAGGCTATAACACCTTGCCCACTGGTCACTTTGAATTGAAAAGCACAAGGGAGGGGACAGGGCTCATCATAAAAATAAAGCTTTAATTTTGTGATAATCAGGCTTACAGGAGAAACAGAACAGAGCTAAATTCAAGAGGATGAAACTTCACGATATCTTCGAGGTATTGGTACTCTGTCAGTCATTAGGCGGTATTCACTGCAGCTGAAGCCAACTCACTTCCATTTGGAGACTACATTTTCTGAAAAAGATGCATAAAAAAGTAGCTGCTTTATTACTAAAGCATCATGAAGACAGATGTTCACATGTGGCTAAGAGACGAGTATATTTTCCATCTGAATCCTTAAGGCTTTTCTCTTTTTCGTAATTGTGGCTTTGTATGCGTGTGTTTTAGTGGATCCAGTATTGTTTTAACTCAAAGCCTGAATTAAACAAAGTACAGTCCCAATAATACAAGCAAGGTGTTCACCAAATGAATCGGTTAGTTTTCATTGTAACAGATTTTTTTGCTATAAATTTAGAAGTGAAAAGATATGCCTTAACACAATACAAACAAGTAAGCAAAGCAGCTAAATAGGATTGTCTTAGAACAAAAGTATTGAAAAAGAAAAGAAATTTTACATTTTTTAAAATTAAAACTAGTGTTAAATCTACACTCAGTCTCTAAGTGCAATATACTGCATCGTCAAGTACATTTTTAAGACCCCTTTTAAAATATTCTTATTTTAAAACCTGCTAAATGCATAATATGAAGCAATTTCCTTAAAACAAAGTAATTTCTCTTGAATCATCATCACTACATGTGTATGGTGGGGTGAGTATCTGCACAGATCCTGACTTCTGCCTGTATTTCCTTGTTTTCTCAGTCCTTTGCTGCATCAGGACATTTCTGAGTGTCAGCCTTTTGCAACAGTGTAGCCTCCAGTCAGTAAGAACACAAGGTCGAGACTCTAGAAAAACTTAGCGACCAAATTTGCTGTCTCCTACGTGGGGTTGAGCAGAGGCACAAAGTTAAAGGATGAAACCTGCGCTTAGACTGTATTCACACAAACTCTGGAGGCTTGTGTGGAGGTGTGGGCAGGACTGCTTTTGCCTTAGAATGGAACTGCTGTGAAACAATCAGAACATAATGTTTTATTTCAACCACCACTGCTCTCTCTCTCTCTCAAGAGAGAGCGTGGAGCCACAGATGAGTGATCTCTTTGAACTGTGTGTTTATTAACAGCAACTGAAATATTGTGCATGCTGTGCCTTGAAGTAAAAGTCCACCAGAAAAAGTGCTTTCAACCTATTTATCAAGCGAACGTTAGTGTTTGGACTCCTGAGTCCTTCTTGCCAAGTTTGAACCCCATGGATGTGACTTTGAACTCGGTGTACTCTGCATTGGGAAAGGCCTTGACTTTCACTGGAATGTAAACGCCACAGGTTAGCTGTTGGTATGTGAGTTTTCAGATAGAGAATAGACAGAAGACAGTTCTCCCACATTTCCACCAGCATGTGGATTGTGCAACAAGGGGAGTGAACACATTAGACATGGCTTACGCCAAAATGAAGGTTGCTTTCAGAGCAGCCCCCCACCCCCAACCTTGGCTCCTCAGACCATTTATCTGTTAGGCTAATTCCTGCATACAAGCCCCTGCTGATTAGAGAAAAACCAACAGTGAGGCAGGTGAGGGTGTGGTCTGAGAGGGCTATGGAGGCACTACAGGACTGTTTTGAGGCAATGGATGATGTCAGCGCCATAAAGAACATCATCACCTAAGCCGACCAAAAACCCTGGGTGACTGATGAAGTACGAAAAATGCTAAAGGCACGGAACTCAACTGTTCCATCAGGCTAGCAAAGTGTGCTCACAGTCAAGTCTTTTTCCACAACACCACTAACACCAAGAATATGTAGCAAGGCATACGGGCTATCACAAATTACAGGTTAGCCCCTCCGTGTGATGATGACGCGGACTTCCTCAACGAACTCCGTAACTTATTTGGGAGGTGTGAGGCACTAAATAGCACTCCCGTGGAGAACGCTGTTCCCCACCAGGATGAAAAGGCACTCTGTCCTAACACAGTTGATGTGCAGAGGACTCTGAGGAGAGTCAATACATGGTAGGCTCCGGGCCCGGATAACATACCTGGATGGGTGCTCAGGGTATGTGCAAATCAGCTGGCTTATGTTCTAGCGGACATTTTTAACACCTCACTGGATCAAACCAAAGTCCCATCTTGTTTCAAGACTGCCTCCATCATCCCAGTGCCAAAAAAAAACAAAAAACAAACTCAAATCACATCACTCAACAGCTACCAGCCCGTCGCACTCACTCCCATCATGATGAAGTGCTCTGAGAGGCTGGTAAAGGAGCACATCATCACATGACTGCATCCCCAGGGCTGCCACCAGCCACATTGTGAAGTTTGCAGATGACACAATGGTGGTGGGCCTCATCCAGAACAACAATGTCCTGGCCTGCAGAGAGGAGGTGGAGCAGCTGGTGGGCTGGTGCAGAGACAACAACCTAATCCTGAACATAGACAAAACCAAAGAGATTATTGTCAACTTCAGGAAGAACCTGCCCAGTCACGATCCGCTTCTCATCAACAAGGTCGTCAGCAGCACCAAGTTCCTCACAGACAAACTCACCTGGTCTGTGAACACCGCGTCACTGGTCAAGATAGCACAGCCATGTCTGCACTTTCTGCACAGGATGAGGAGAGCCCACCTGTCCCCGCCCGTCCTCACCACATTCTACAGAAGCACCATAGAGAGCATTCTGACCAGCTGCATCTCTGTGTGGTGTGGAGGCTGCAGTGCCTCTGTCTGGAAGAATGTGAAGAGAGTAGTGAGGACAGAGGAGAAAGTCATTGGGACCTCTCTTCCCTCCATTCAGGACATCACACCTAAGCACCGCATGTCCCATGCCAGACACATCATTAGTGACTCCTCATACCCCCACCATGGACTGTTCTCCCTGCTGGCCTCTGGAAGGAGGTTTTGCAGCATTAGGTGCTGCAGGTTCTGTAACAGCTTTTTCTCCCTGGTCATCAGACTGCTCAACTCTGAATGAGTAATAAATGTTTTTCACTACTGTTAACTCACAGGTCACTTTTAGTATTAGTATAATATATTTTATTTATTTCAATTCTGTGCTGAGCCAATTGCAACTAAATTTTGCTCTGTGTACACTGTTGCATACTGAATGACAATGAAGTCTGTCTAAGTATTTTAGTTCTTTTCATTGAGTCTTCAGTATGGAGCTTCTTAGTCTGAAAAGTGAAGTCGACACAGAAGTCCCTTAAACCTGCATGGGGTCTCATGATCAGCAGGGGGTCACTCCACCGCTTTCGTAAAGAAGTCATATTGTATGTAAGCTTATGAGAAAATGACCCTACTTCTTACTCGATTTATTACCTCAGTAAACAGTTTCCTAATGAGTCTTAATCCTTAGTTTCAAGTTATCGTCAACACAGCATGGTGTTCGTTTTGTAAATTAAGGTCCCATTTTGTGTAAAACAGGCAATAAAGCAGGATATTCTTTAGGGTGTGTCTTCCCTGTGATTGACAAGTTGTTACCATTGTTCTCAGTCAGATCCAATCAGGATAGAGTAGAAAAAGTTTGTCTCCTCACCAGCTCCACTCTCTCGTTTAAATATGCTTATTTCTGACACTCAGTGTTGGCAAACAGCTGATGGAGACCCATTGTGACTTTACTGGTATCATATCCTTCCCTTTTTGTGTGCCTTGTTGTTGTTTGTTTTTTTTTTCCTTTTAATTGTGCCATGCTGCTCTTTAGGCCTGTGTAGCTGTTATCAAAGGGTCTCTGAGACTAAGCCAAGTTCTGCTGAAAAAATACTTAGCAGCTGATCTTCAACAAATTGAAAGCAAAAGGAAGAGATACGAGAACTTTTGTTCTTCTTTGTATTTTTTATTTTCATTTGTGTGTGTGTGGCAAAGTTTGAAGTTCCCTTCAGGTTGCTCTCTATCTTTCTTCTTGCCCTATGTAGCCCTGCAGCTCTGCAGAATGGAATTGCATCCTAATTATTTTTACTTGTAGCATCTCTGCACTTCTGCACACTGTCAAAGTAATGCATAGATCTTATCTTCGACAGATACCTCTCTGCATATGAACTTGGCTTTGGGCAGACTGCAATAAAAGATCATGACAGATTTTTGCTGTGGAGAAGGGAGAAAGGGGGAGATGGTTAGCGGAGGAAGGAAAGAGGCGAGAGGAAAGAGGAAGGGATTAGGTCACCTGAACAGCTGATAAGGCCAAAAAATGTCTGGAAAATTTTCTCTATTATTTAATAACATTATTCTTTGCCCTTGTCTCATGGGTTTTGCATTTCATTACAAAGATAGGATAAAGTATTGAATAGTAATATGTTGAAGAGTAATGAGATGAATTTTAATGAAATGAAAGAGGATAGTTTTTCAGACTTTAAATGATCATAAAAAGGGCACAGGGGCTCATGGTGCCTCTACAGAGCATCAGGAATTCAGCAGTATTTTAGAGTGCATTGTTTTTCCAGAAACACCACTTCTTCAGTGTTCACTCAGTTAGTAAAAGGTTTAGCCAGATCATCTAAACCAGTTTGTCTGGAGGTAAAAGTGAAAAGGAGCACATCCAAAACATCTGTAAAAATTCCTTGTTGCAGAGGGAAACTCGTGGCCTAATTATGGCGTTGTAGGAATACGTACAGGCAAGTTGCTCTGTGAACCGTGCCTGGGTTGTAGCTCTACTGTTTTGTTTAAAGACTCTCTTATGGTCAGCATTTTCTGTATGTGGTACATATTCTCCATAGCATTGTGTCAGAACTGGAGGAAGGTCTGGCTGCACCAGATTCTAGTATAACTTTCCAGTATATAGATTGCTAGTTCAAAGTTTGGATGTTGTTGTTTCGCATATCTAGCAGATATCCTGCCAGTTCGGGCCTGAAATAGGTGCCCAATGGCAGGCTTACACCAACAGTTAACCGTACTGTATACCTATAGCAATTAGCTTTAAGAGAAATAATGTTATGATGACAGCCAACAGGAATGATGGCAACTCAAGTTTTAAAAAAACTGGAATCATTCTTTTCACATTGGTGTATGTTTTATGTATGTGAGGAACAAAAAGTCTTCTCCGTAAGGCATTTAGTGTGGACTTTAGTGTGGAGTATTTTCAAACCACTGATTTGATAAGGTAACTAGACTGCAGGCTATATTGATTCTCCACATAGTTTCCCATACATTCATTTATTCCCCGCCACATATTAATTTTGGATTTTCAGAGCTGTCTGAAGTATGCCATGATGGATTAAGTTGTTGATAATCTTCCGTCACTCTCCCCTTTCATGGAGAATAACATATGCTTTGCAGAGAAGTGCGCGCACGCACACACACGCATGCATGCACGTGCACGCATACACGCACACACACACAGAGCATTTATGTGCACCCGGTTGGTGTGATGTCATTTAGTACTATACCAGTTCTGATCATTTTATTAGATTATCTTCTGATGTGAAAATGAAATAACTGGTGAAAAAAAGATGTACTCACAAGTTGTGTTTTTTTTTTTGGGGTGACTATAAAACATCCTGCTGATGAAGACAGTCACCAGAGCAGACAGTACAGTGAGAAAGAAACAGGAGGATGCAGGAGGAGGCAAGAAGAGATATGTGTGCAGTCCAGGGGCATAGGTGTGCCGGGGAAACAGAGCTGAAGGGAAAAGCAATTAGGGTAAGTAGTTTGATTAGGTAGTTCACATGTAAGCAGTAAAATAAAATGGCCACATTAATGCCTTTAAGCTGTGGGAAACTCTGCTCCGCATTATTGAAGACAAGCTGATGAAACACAAATTAAAAAGAAAAAAAGCTAGAAGAAAAGGAAAAATAAAAGAAATATTTTATGTCACCTTCATATTCTTGCACAGAGCCAAAGCACCATTCAGGTCCAGTACCTGTCATTAATGCACATGCATCTATGTGTGTACAGCGTCCTTTCTTTCTCCGAGACGCTCTCCTCATGCTGCCAGGCCCCATCATACTCCTGTGTGCTGCCTTGGGATACAGCCGCGACACTCCTCAGATATTTTAGATAATTGAACAAATTATGTACGCTTTGTTGTCATGTTCTGGGCTAAGTGTGGCTCCTAGCATTTAATACTTGCCCTTATGTCTATTATTAATTGTGAAAGTTGTTGTTTTTCAATCCTGTTTGCTGTGCAGACATCATTAATTAGTCACCAGGCAGATCTGCCATAGGCTACGCTCCCTTCCAGTCAGCCAGCCAACCACAAGGAAAAAAACGCCACCCGTAAGAGTGAATGTGAGCGATTGTCTCTGTGTGTATGTGTGTGTATGTGTGTGTATTATGTGTTACATAATACCCGCACACATACACACATGCACATCATTGTGCTAGAAAAGCGATGAGACATTTGCATTAGTTGATGCCAAAGGGGCTCTTGATGGTAATTGTTATTTCCTGTTTGAAATTACTTTCAGGGTTTTGGCACTTTGTCTCAGCCACACGACAATGAAAATGTAACTATGCAGCATGTAAGCTAAAGAACTGACTCAGCCCTGACGCTGATCGCACTCAACATTTTCATTGTGATTTACCTCAGATGGACAGGTCGGACAATTCAGAATAATCCTCCAGTCAAACAGGAATCATTCCTGTCTTAATACTGCTGTACTCCTGTATATGACCTATATATAGTGTTAAGTAGTGTGGTAGTGGATTTAAGTTTTACATAATCCTTACACAGAGATGTAAGTGGTGCTCCCTTCACTCCACTGTCTCATCTTTCTTCCTTTTTTTCATTAATAAAACCTTTCATTTGACTAGATTTAAATTTCATTGAGCACTTGGTGCTCCTTCTGGTTTTAACTCCTGTGGAAACATTTCTTAGATGTTTTTAATTTTTTAAAATGTAAAATTTGTATTTTTATATATTCTTTCTATCTCTGACTGACTACATGTGGCTTGTATTGAGGAATTCTCACACGCCTGTTAAGATTTAAAAGTTTTGGTCAGTTTAGGCAGTAATACGAAAGAGAATACTGTAGTAATGCTGTACAATGCAATAGACTTTAACGCTGTACTTGAACATAAAATAGTAATGGGGGCCATTAGGTATGGCCAGTGGATAAGAAACGTTTATTGAACTTTAAAAATTCATATGGAATCACAGGGGCACCTCATAGAGGCTGCATTATTTAAGATGTCTCGGTAGCCGAGCAGAGGTCCACTAAGCAGAGAACAAATGTGATGGGTATTCTCTCACCACTAAGTCTGTGTTTAAATTAGAAAGCATTTAATTTTGTTACCTAGAGTGCTATGAAAGTGTATGGAAGATTGAGAGGGTTGTATACAAGCAGGGAGTTATATTGGATTGGGATTGATTCCAGGTGCTGGGAACCTTGGATTTCTTGCCCAGATTGTGTCAGTTTCCTGCACCAGGACTGACACAGCAAAACCCCATTCATCTATAGTGGTAAATACGAAATCATCACTGCTTTCTAAGGATTTAAACAAGGTGAACATACAGATACAGACTAAGTACATTAATTGGTCAGTACTAAGAATATCATCCCTTGTCTCTACATGGATGTTTTGGAGTGTTTGATCTGGGTTTAACTTTCCTCTTGTATTTTTTTCTTTAATGTTTACGTTATGTTACAATTATGTGTACATCTCCTTATCAAACAAAGTTCCGGATGCAATGTGTGATTAAAACAGACATTATGCCAGAAAACGCATAACACAACTATGTTAAAAAAAAAAAAAGCTTTCCCCAATTTTTATCTGAAATACTTCTCTGATAATTGAGCTTTGGATTCATATAGCTTCTGGGGTGTGAGATGGAATTGGTGAAGGAAGTTATAATGCCCCCAAACTAACTTCAAGATTAAGATATATTTAAATCCCACTTAGTGTCTTGACTCTTTGTGGCCCATAAGAAGAAATTCCATTAAAATGCAGAAAGAATATGTCACTTTAAGCTGTTACAGCACACAGGAGGAATTTTTTCTCATTTCATGCAATCATCGATAAACAATAACCCTGTGGTAAATTCAAATGAAACTGTCCTTCAGTGTATGTTGTGGAGCACCTTGATTTCTTAGCCCACTCTCTGTGGCATGCATTTTCATACCCAGTCTCTCTGGATAAAATTTATTGCAGAAATAGTGAAATTTGAAAAGCTTAAAGGATAATTTAACGCTGAATCATATGGCAGATACCCACTGCTGCATTCTCCAAGGGCTGAAACTTTTAAGTTCTGGCCACACCCCAAGAAGTTTTTCACCAGCTGCTGAAAACACAAAAAAAAAGAAAGAAAAAAAACTCACTCTGTAAAAGTAAAAATTGGCAAATGTCTATGAACAAGCCTTGAAGACTAAGCAAACAGAACAACACATATTTTCTCAAGAGAAATAACACAGATACAGCATTTTTCAATTTGCTTGCTCACTACTTTACTGGTTGCAATCACCATACCACAGGTGTGGCAGCAACAGAAGCAACAAGAAAAGCTTTCAAACTGTGAAAACAGTTTCTCCCCGGGCATGGTGTTAAATGCTGCAGACCTTAAAACCCTAAAAGGGTTCATGCAAGAAACCCATTGGGCATCACGCCAAAGCTTTCAATCATCACTTAAGACCCACTCTGTGGATGCCATTAGATGACGGATTCCAATTTTCAATTTCAAGCCTTGCTGTCTTGATGGCTTGTGTCCAGAGGGAAGTGTTTCTCATGCAAACAGCAGTCGCTCCTGTTAGTCATCTTCAGAGGAAATAGCAGATTTTATCATTGTTCACATCCCCAATTCACAAGGAGAGGCCATGGGCTGGATCTTTGCAGACATTTTTTATCACAAAACTATAAAATGGGCATAAAAATATCAGCAGTCTGCACAAGGATTGCAGCTTCACACCAGAGCCACGAAACAAATAAGTAGTGGCATACACTCAAATCATTGTGATACACTTTGAACTGACCTTCACCTTTCCTTATGTGTGTCATTTGTGTCATGCTGTCAGTGATATGTAAGGAGTTACTTAGTAAGCATATAAGCTTGAATTCAATGAGAGATAATGAATTTTTCTCTGCGCATGCTCACTTGATATAAATCTCTCTCTCCTCTTCTTTCCTATTTTGTGAAGACAGAGCAAGCGATCCCCAAGGAAAGTCATATGCAGCCGGAGGGCTGATTGTGCTATTCAATAGAAGCATTATTACAATCAGTCCATGGCTGGCGTTGCAGACAAATTACTGATATGGAGTCTCAAAGAGAAGGAAAGAACCAAAGAAAGGAAACCCAAGGAGATGCTGTCAAAGCCTATCACAAATCCTGCCTTCACCATTGAGAACTTTTAATTTGTTCAAACTGTCATGGCTGACTGCGTTTCAAAACCTTTGTTTGTCATCAGAAAAAAGTGAAATACATTTGGATTCCTTGTGATACCCAGTACACAGATGTGGGAAAGTGATTTACTTTTTTCTCAGTCTGTTATTGAGTCGATGAGTGTACCATAGCAGTTAGTTTAGGGTAGGTATACAGAGCTGTGTGAATGGCATAGGGACATAGGCAAGAAGCGAGGGGAGAAATTGGATTGTCTGGCAGTATTATAGCAGCTATCAAACCCCACTGCTGCAGCAGCACTCATAATCAGAACTGGGGAGGCAAATTGACTGCTGAATAGATTTTGAGTTTAGCCTCTAGTCGAGATGTCCTCTCAAAACACAGAATAGAATCCTGGCTGGAGGTTTGTGACATTGCAGGTTTTTTTTCCTTGTGTAAATTATTCACTTATAATGGGGATGTCTGACCTTTGACATTGGAGGGATGTGTCATTCATTTACGTTAATGGCCTCATCCTGAGTTGGAATCTGTGCTCATAAACAGAGAGATAGCACCAGAGACACAAGAGAGAGTGAATTCATTACCCCATTTGACATTCACCACTTTAAGGGGTTATTTCTATTAATTCAAATTTGTTTGACAATTCCAAACAGGATGAGAACAAGAAGCAAGCATGCCCCACACCATGAAATTACAGAGGTAGGAGCCCAAAGAATTCTTCACTAATCAAATCACCCACATTCATTCCAATGAAAGTAGCCACACATGTTTATGCTAATGTACACAATATATAACAGAGGAAGGACTGCTTGTACTAATTTTGCTAATCAACTCTGACACTAGCTTTGAATAGTCGAGATGAGTTCAGTGCTTGGAACATTGCTTCCCATGTTACGCTGAGTAGATCTAAATCAAAGAACATTACTCACCTGTGGCTTTATCCAAATCATGTCAGGGGTTTTTACTCTCCAACATATTAAAGGGGGTGGAACCAATTTGCTCCAACTAGCACTGTCACTTGTCCTCAAACACCTGACTGAGCCAGTTAAAGGGCCTGTCTATGGATATTTAATGTGGCAGGATGAAAAAAAAAAAAAAAATTACATCAAAATTAGAATGTGGCCCCAATTTCCCTGGATGACAGTGTTGGTTTTCTACCTTGGTGGGCAGTGCTGTTTATACAAGGCAGACTACCTGCCATGGGACATCAAGGGTAATAATGCATTGGCATCGCACCAGCTCAAAGTAGATCTGACAGCAAGGGCACACAGAGCCATTACTGCTTGTCGTGAGGATTTATGGCATATTTAGGAAAATGTGATGGGTGCTTATCATTGCAAAGTTATGTCTGTCAGAGAAACAGGCCAGAACAAGCAAATTAAAAAAAAAAAATGTTGTGTACCGAATTACAAAGGAATATTTAAAATAAAAAATGTCCTACTGATATAAAGAAGTTGGAGATGGTTCTCTGCTGTCGCAAAGTGTTGATTGTTTTCTTGGGTTGCTGTTGTCCCTGTTGACAGTTCTAACAAAGCCTGTTGAAAGCCAAGCCAGCATACTTGAAGTGACATGTTTCACACCATGTTTGTATTTTCACGCATCTAAATATAGTTCCATCAAGTTCAGTACTGTCACACTCCTAAAAGTTTATGTGGTGACTGATTGAAATAAACAGCAAGTTTCCACAACTTTGCCTTATTTTATGTAGTTGAAACATCACTTGAATTAGTTGCCACTGAAGAGGCTGTAGATGTGTTGAAAGCTGTGGATTTCAGCTGCAATCAACAACAGTACTGTTTTGTTGTTCATTTTTCTAAAAATGGCTAAAAATGTTTCCATATAGTGCCCGGACTACAAGACGCCTCCTTTATCATCATCTTGTTTGAACAATGCTTGGCTTTGCAGGCTGTCCTCTTCAGGTCATGTGTCCATCAACTATATTACTCCAAGGACCAAGATTTCTCTTAATATGAGGGCCAGACGTTCAGATAAAAAATATCTTGACTTGATCAGCCAGTTATTGTTTAATATTTTAACTTTCTTACAGAGTAAATGGTATTTTTATTTGTCTTATTATAGACTATTAAAAACCATGAAAATCTATAATGATAATTAGTTATTTAACTTGAAGATGTTCTCAGACCTCCAGGCAGTTGGTCTACAGTACAAAACAGTTCGACTAATGAATGATCTTAACAAAAAAAAAACTCTGAGATCTCAGGAAGCAAGCAAAAATAGTAGTTTGATAATGAAAACAACAGTTGGCTAATGAAAATAAACCCAAGTGATACCTCTAGCATCTAATAGACAGGCTTGATGCTTTGGTGGGCCGGATGTGACCACCAGCTGACGATCACTGCTATAGGTTTTGCCATTAACTAGTAAAATATAGGGACCTTAAGACTTTAAGGGTAAGGCTGATGACAGTCTGATGTTATATTTTTGTTGTTGTCATTTTTGTTGTAAAAAATGTGTTTTCACTTTACCCTTTGTTTCTTATTCAAGGTGTGAAACTGTGATGAATATATATTTTTATTTTTAAACAGACTAAGTATTTTCCTGAAACAACAGTTGAATGTTGTATTTTTTAAAAAAAATTTTTTAGCAAATATTCTTCACTAACAGGAGTAAGCAGTGCATTTTTATACGCTATTTTCAGCTGTGTAATTTGTGCCCTAAGAATTTTAATCTGATAAGTTCAGTTTCACAGTAAACAGCAAACTGTGTTCATTGTGATGAAAGAGCATAAGACGTTAAGAAAATTTAGAATATCAGTAGACTCATCCTTCAACAAACTGGAGTGTAAAAATCACTAAACTGTGATGTGAATGATGCACACTGGGCCATATGAGCAATGTCCTGCATAATATCATGTTGTCAGAGAGGATTTTTTTCATCTTGGCTAGACAAATAAAGTCATACTTTATTCTAGTTCTCCAAATGCATCATTTATGCCATTCTATCACTGTTTCCTCCTCACTACTCTGCTTCAATTTCTGTCCATATTTGGGTCTTATCAGATGATTTCCGGAGTCACTCGAGTAAAAATGAAGACATTATGATACAGACAGGAGCAGCTGTGACTATATGTTCTCCCCGGACATTGTGTAATCTTGACATAGGTTTTTGCACTGACGGTTTATGTTCATGCTCCAGTGCCTCTTCAATCCTTTAATCAGCGGTCCTTAGTAGGGCCGCTGAATGTCATTACGAGCTTCTCTGAGCCACTGACAGACACATGCTGGGGAGCAGGAATGACCCGGGCCCCGAAAAAATCTCATTACTACCAAGTCACACATCTGAGAGTGAAACGGGATGACCAGTCTCACACCATCTTCATTACATACCCTGCTGTGTCATGGCACCATCAAGAGGGCAAACTGTTTGAAGACAAATGGTCAGCCATTCTTCTTCTACTTGTCAGACTCATTATTATAGTTCAGGGGAACTTTACTTCCTGTGGAGGGCTAACTCACACTCAACTTTTAGATAAAAGTACAAAAGCTGTTTTACCTCCTTTATCCTTCACAAGTAAAGATATTCTTTCACATGCAAACTGTTTGAAGTAAATTATAAGCTGATTGTCGCTTACCTACTGTTAAAATGTAAAAGACCATAATTTTGCAGATGCAGTCCTGTGTTGTTGGTAATTCTAGGTCGATGACTGGGTCAGGGCAGAGGTCACATTTATCATCAGCTGTTATTTATTTTTAGAATCACACAGTCAGAGTTCTCAGCAGTGTGTTGACCTGTGCAGTGCCTCAAACAATGGCAGTAAAGTTCTACTTTATTTAAAGTGAAGCCTTTTGTACAGCTTGAATTAATGAATCATGTAATAACTAATATAATAGCAACACTTTATAACTCCTAGTCAGTTCTCATGGAGTAACGAATAATAAGGTTAATCACTAGTTGATTAAATTAATGAGTGAGGAACAAGTCAAGAATTGCTTGATGATTGATGAAGCATTAATAAGTACTTGCCAAATAATTCCTAATAAAATGGAAAAAGACTATATAGTAGATAATGATGAGTTATTAGAGAACAGACTGGGAGACTACCATACTATTAAATCATTAGATAATGACAGGTTCATAATTATCTGTGAAGCAATACTGACCCCTTTCGTCATCTATGGTTCTTGATTAAAAAAAACAGCCTCTTTTTTTGTCATGCAAAATATAGCCAATATAATAATAGCTAAATTGTATTATTTTTGACATTTACCTAATTTGGTAAGCAAGAACACAGAAATGTCAGTTTTAACTGTGAGAGGGCCCATATCGCTCACAAGCATCAACACACTTGGGGGTGATTTGTTTATTCACTTTTGCAGAAAACTGATGGGAACATTGATACAACTCATGTCTGTCAGTCAGACATTAAATGAACGGCGGGGTGAAAAGCAGCAATTTGCTGGCCTCTCTGGCTAAATGTTCAAAAACTTGTTGCACCTGTAACTACACCAAAGAGTGCTGTCCCAGAGTACACATGTAAGGAGAGTTAAAGCACTGGAGGATTTAAGTTACTTTTCCAGTCTGAAGTCATGGCCAACATACAATTAGCTTAGCTTAGCATAAAAGACTAGAACAAGGGGGATACATCAAGCAGCATTTCAAGTATTTCAAAATCTAAATTTTGCCAATTAACAGTGTATGCCGGAGTTGTTTAGTCAGTTCTCAAACTGAAATATAAAAACAAGTTGTGCTATCACTGGGAGTCGTATCCCTGAGTTAAACTGATCACCTCATGGCTCTGGCTGGCGTACAGACCTAAAAGTGCTGTCATACATGTAGTTTAGGTCCTTTTTGTCGAGATCTGGAATTTACTAAATGAGAGAGACCAAACCAAAGACACTTTTGGAGAATCAAGTCAAATGTCCAATTGGATTTGTTCCTAAATATATGCCTTAGCAGGATGTAAGCATTAGGACAGCAAATAAAAAGCGAACACCTTGAAGAGTGTTAAGGAAAACGGGTGAGGTTAAGAGCAAACAGATTTAAAATAAGAGCTCATAGAAGTGTGAGAAAGGATAAGTATTATTGACATTAGATGAAAGGAACAAGAAAGCAAATACTGAGTAGACGTGCTGGGGAAACAAAGTGCACGGAGGAAGCCATTGTTTCTCCTTGTCATTGTCCAAACCAAGAGAATGACACATGAGTGAACTGCAACAAATAACACTGTTTGACTAAAAGGAAAAAGTATGTGCAGGATGAGAGGTTTTTAATGCTTGTGAGGATGACAGGAATGAAATATAACATGCATATAATGTGATTTCATCACAGTCTAAACAGAGCTCATTATCATGTGCATGTGAAGGTCTTAATTACTGTTTGTGCTCATTAGTTGACCAGTTCTTCTGTTAGCTTATGTGGTCCCACACACAAACTGACCAGGTGTGGTTTTGATAAAACATTCTTGAAAAGAAAAAAAAAATGCTAATCAGCATGCTAATCAGGCCTATTTCAAGTTAATCATGGCCTAATTAATCTTGAGTGGCTCTGATCAAAAGGGAATGTGGTGGGTGTTGCATGTTGAAGGGTGCTTTGGTACATAACGTGGTGACGGAGCAATCTGGAGGCAGCGGATGATTACAGTATTTGAGAAGATGACGGCTGCAAAATGAAGAAGTGCTGATGAAATATGATAGTCATCAAAGAGATTTCCTCAGTGTGCTCTCTGCAGTCCTCTGGGATCGTTGGGTTTTTGTTATATTTGCTAATTGTAAAGACAAACTGACAACTCTTTGTAAACATGCCAGTGTTGAAACTGAAAACACATAGTGCTCGTATACTGCTTTAGAGAAAGCAATCATGGTGTTACTCCCAAATGCAAAACAAATTGCTGAATTAATAACTTTAAAATGGCTCAAAATATTTCATAATATGACTCCTCCCAAGCAAAACTAATACCAATATTATGGCCATTGCAAAAGCATTTAGTTGATTATGATGCATGAGGAACATATTGTTCCTGCAGATGTTGTGGAGACTGTTTCATGTTTTGCATATTGACTGGATATAAAGAAGGACAATGTGAGAGCTCTTCCACAAGTGAAGCCTTAACACCTTGATCGCCCCTTGGTGGCAGGCTCCAGTACAGGTCATACACTCCTCCCCCTCAACAGGAACAGGAAACTTTGACCAAAATCAGAACTCGATGTATACCTCACATAAACTTTTCCCAAAGATAGTTTCTGTCATTTTAAGTATTTTTTATCATACTGATGTATGTTCAATTGTTCAGTGCTCTGATAAGACTGGTTTTAATTATTTGATGCTATAAAAAAGGGGATGAAACGTCACGACTGAATGCTGGCAGCCGCTCTCAGTTGGATGGGTGAGTGTGGGGGCGGGAACTTGATCCCTTACCTCCACCACAGCATCATTACTGGATAGGCTCCACCTCCAAATGATGTCATAGACGCAAGGAGGAGGTGAGGAGGTGTCGCCCATGTTAATAGATGTCCATTTTTTTGCACATAAGCAAGAATGCTTCTACAGTGATGTGGATGCTTTTATTCTTTGGACATCATCATGGGTAAACATCTACAAACTCCAATTTCCAATCAATTTACTGCAAGCACAGTGGCACAGTGAGAAGTATTTCTACTAAAATAACATTATTTACACCTATAAATGTGGGCATGAATTCCTCTTAACGAGGTTTTTCGGCTGGGGGTGGGCAGACATCCTTTCATAATAACAGGCATGATTAGTCAAATCAAAATCAGTTAAGTTTGAACATGACTTAAGTTATTGATTATTAATTTTGCTTTATCTACAGTAAAACGAAGTTGACAGCTATCAGGATAAAGAATGTATTCAAAGGTGATGCCACACTGCACTCAAGGTTGTGGGTGTCTGCTTACCTCTACTACTAAACTTTGTTCGTTCATATCTTGCTATGGGAAAAGAGTCAGTATAGGGTACTGTCTTTATTTCTTGGCACAACACATCAGGCATTGTTTTTACTACATGTTTTTTTGAATTCTTTGATACATTTTACAAGTAGATTACTTGCTGTTTGATTATTAACGATGCATTTTCCATCAAAACTGTCAAAAATAGCACATGCATTGCAGTATAGACAAACAGCAGCTTCCAGTCACTACACTGAATTAGCCAGCAAATTGCCTTATTTATCCACTTTTAAAAGGGGGGGAAATGTCACTTGTGATCTCCTTAAGATGTCATAAGAATGGTTTAAGAGATCTGTGTCATTCGTAACTGTGAATGTGTTACTTTGGAGCAATGTGCTGCGTGTTATCTGACATTGAAACAGGAAAGCTGTTTGCCAAAGACTTCTTTTATCCTGGCAGTCCTTTTATCCATGCAATCTCTTTTCCTTTCTCCCTTCTCTTACGTGCTCGCGCATGTCCATCACCATTTGTGGTTCACGTTTAGAGCAGTGGATGTTTAAACTGCATCTTTATTCATAGGGGCGCAGAGTGTGAAACAGGATGAAGAAGTTGACCTCTCTTTGAATAGTGCTGAATTTGCATCTGAAAGAGAGGTTTGTAGAGTT
This sequence comes from Scatophagus argus, assembly GCF_020382885.2. NCBI lineage: Eukaryota > Metazoa > Chordata > Actinopteri > Scatophagidae > Scatophagus > Scatophagus argus. The sequence goes on from NC_058509.1 coordinate 14,092,318, forward strand.
CAAGTGAAGATAAGAAGAGAATAAGAAGTGCTCTATTTGCAATGTCTCCTCCCACCATTGTGCCTTGAGGCATCTGATCTCTCTGCTCTTGTTATTTTGGCCTGTAGGAGTTTTTCCTTCATACTTACACACACACACACACACACACACACAAATACAGGCACGTGTATGGGCGCACGCACACTTCACACATAGTCTTTGTTTGACGTCATGTCAGTAAACACACATATGCATGCATATTCAGTCCTGGACTTCCCCTTGGACTCTGTAATAACCACTTAAGAATTCAACAGAGATATAAACTGTGCTGTGCAGTGACTGTACAGTAACATGGGAATTACAGTGGAAAACAGTGAGAGAAGGAGGAGGAGGAAGGCATGAGGATCGAGAGAAAGGAAATCTCAGCAAAAAAGCCTGAGTGCCCTGGCGAGGGATCAGGACTGAACTCAGTGCTCCCTCCATCCATCCGGGCTTACTGCTTTTCATTAGTCCTCGCCTCCATGCTGGAAAGAGCACTCAGTGTATGAACTGCATTTGTGTGTTGATGTGTCTGATGTGTCTTCTGATGTGCCTCCCGTTCTGCTGCAGCTAATACGCAGAGCAGGAGCTAATGCTTATTTTTGCTAAAGATTAATATTATATGATAGATATAGAACAATATTTCCTAGTTAATCTTTAATTAAAATGACTTTTCAGAAAGTATTGATTAAGGATATAAGGATAGAAAATTAAGAGAAGCAACCAAACCTAAAATGTGCATTTTTTTTTTCCTGGATGAATTGTACAGAAAATTAATTGATTAACACAAAAATAGTTGATTAATTCATTTATTTAATCAAATAATTCTATTAGTACTAGAGTATGCACTGCAGTTGGTGCGTGCAGTACTGTAGTAATTATATAAACACTGTATGAGTCCAGGGCGGCGCGGTGGCTTTGTGTCTTCCTAGCTTTGCCGCTTCACAGGAAGATGTTCCTGGGATAAAATCCACCTCCTGGCTGGAGTCTTTGTGTGTGGACATGTTCTCCATGTGTGCGTGGGTTTCCGCCGGCTGCTCAGTTTTCTTTCCACGGGCCAAAGACAGCCAGGTCATGTGAAGTGTTGCTTTCCAAAACTGACAATTTGACTGTTATTGAATGCTCATTTCTCCTCTGTGACTGACCTGGTTTGCAGAGGTAAGATGGGATGAAATTTTCTTTCAAGCTTTTTTCCTCCCCTGTTCTTAAAACACTTTTTATGTGTGTCTCTGAGTGCATGAACATTCTGGCTTCTACTGTAGATGTAGTCTGATAACACATTATACATGTAGGCTTTTTGAACCTAGTTTGACATTTTGGCAAATACTCATATTAATTTTCAGATTTAGAATCCCATAAAAAAACTAATATCACTCTTAGATTTAAATATAAGGTTAAAGCCAGGAGCAAGTTAGCTTATCTTGGCACAAACACTGGAGAAAGGCTGGCCTGACTTTATCAACATTCTCATTTGTTAAACCGGTACTAAAAATGAAGCATAAAAGTGACAGCTCTGTTCATTGACTATTGTAATGCACACTGACCTGCAGTAGCATAGCATTTCAAGCACACAGGGCTAATGGCACTATAAGACAATAATGATTTTATCAACCTCTGCTGACTGTCTGTCTTCTGTCCTTACAATGAAACCTGCGCATGCAAGACCTGCCCTCGAAGTCATGCGTAAGTGAACCAACTCAACCCCACTCCTTCCCAGTTTCAGGAAGAAGCCTTCAGAAGTGGTAACCTCCAACCTCTTGGCACAGCACAAATCAACTGGCACTCAGTATATTATCTGTATGAATCAATTAAATTTTACGTCTTTAAGAGCCATGCACTCTCGACCCAATTACATCGCTTTACTTGAGAGGAGCTCGTTGCATCATGATCGTACCATGATCCGAAATTTAAAACTCCAGAAGCTGAGGGATTCGCTGTGCTTAAAATTTATGATGCCACATCAACAGATTCTGTAACTCATTCAGACTCCACTCTCATTACTCAGGAGCCATCAAATCTTCTGGTATGCTCTCACAGCCATCTGACATTGTTATTCATAAAATGTGTAACTATGAATCGTAGGGTGTTAAGTGAGTGACAGTTTAATTTTCACCGTCTGCATTATGGGCCCCCCACCCCCTCAAATGTTGCGGTTCACCTGCAAGGGCGTCTGTATCTGTGACATTTTCATAACAATATATCAGCCTTCTGGGTTAACGTTAGGCTACTCAAAATTGACGTTTACGAGTTGCTTGTTTATCATTCCAACTTTTTTAAAACTTCATTTTCAAGAAAGAGTTTTAGTCTGCATTTAGGCAGAAAGCATCAAGTCAAGAATCCACTGGTCCAGTAATTTTGATACCTACTGACTTTTGCATTGGCATAAAGTGTTGGAATCATCTAACTTCTTTTTTCTAAGAATAATAAACCACTTCTCCTGTTACCTCTTTTTCTCCAGTTCTTCTTCTTTCTCCAGCTCATCTGCCAAGTCCTGCAGTAGCAATGCCAGAGAGGTCAAACAACTGTTGAATTTATGCTGATATGATTGAATACGACACAGCATGATAAAATACAGCTTGACGTGATGTCAGCTTCCCGGTTTTCATTTGAGTTGAATATCTTAACCTTGCCTGTGATTGTAGAGCGGATGCTGAGGAGTATGGGAGATGGAAAATGGTGAGGCAACAAACAGGTGGCTCAATCTTTTGACTGCCTCCACATCAATCTCATGGTGTCCTGCCCTAATTAGACTGCATTTATTTCCCACACCTGCTAAAATACCAATTCTGCTATTCTTAAATCATCTTGTTTGTGTAAGCAATCATTTGGTGTTTAGACACTTAAGGTGATTGCTCATGCAGTTGTTTGCTGGTTATTCTGAAAGCGCTCTGGAAGCGAGTATACATTTTTCAGGAGAACGACAACATCAGAGATAGGTAATTAAAGGATTATGTGAGCTTAAGTGAAGCAGAGAACCTTGTAGCAAGATCTATTACAACAAGAACAATTTCAATCAGTTCACAGCAGTAATTTGCAGCATTTTTTTATTTGATGTACCCCCCACAGCCTTGTCAGATAAGCTCAAACACTTCTACATCAGGACCACCCGCATTTAAAAGTGTATGTTTGTACAGTTTTGTTTCAGACAACTGAACTATATCTGATGTTTGGGTTTTTTGGTTAAGCTTGCAATTGTGCTATTACTAGTTGGAGTGACAGAAACTTATTTATATATTGTAGTAGCAGTGAAATACAGCACAATAGCAGTTTGAACCATTAGTCAGTTATGTTTGGTTAATTATTTGTTATACCTTTGGCCATTTATTTCAATCATTTATCCATCCCTTTAAGCTCATCAGTACCCAATCTGTACTGGCTGACTAATTTGTTCTGCACATGCACAAAGTGATCCTGTCAGTAAAACCTGTCAGTTTTAGCAAGCTATTTCAACTGTTTACCCATCAGCTTTAACTAATTGTTTTGGCTAACAGTTAATGTCTCTAAACAACTTTTCTTACAGCTGACTCAGTATGTGGAAATATCTTTTGATATGATGTGGTGTTACTTAACAGTCTCTCTAAGTGCACCTTGAGGTAAACATACCCCTGATTGGAATGGATTGCAGTACTGAGGGTCAAGAGCAGCCACTGTTGTTCTCCCTGCTGGTTCTTCAGTAATGTTCTTTATACGTCAGCTTCATTTAAAAGCTGCTTGCAAAAAAAGGACAAATGGTGGGCAGAGTTAAACTATCTGCCTGTGTATCCAGCACAGCGTGAATAATAAACATTGTATACTCTGCATAAACATGATTTTAAACTAGCCCTGCCTTCCCAGAGCTGGGAGAGTCTGTGACTTTGGGATGTGGTGCTCATTTGTCATGTAATTAGAACATCTTGGAAGTTTTTGTTGTTGTTTTGCGTTTTTGGTTGATGACAGCAAGAGTTTTCTGTAATATAAACATCGTCCACCCTCCCATCTTTTAGACACACACACATACCCAGTCACACACGGTCGTATGCACACAAAAATAATAGCCACAGGCATAATGCCTAGAGAATATGTTTATATTTCAGCAGATATGCATTATACATCATGCTGTGTGTTAAAAAAACAAAAGATAAAACAGAGCTGACAGCTGAGACACATGCTGAATATGCCCTCCCCTCTAAATGACATGTTAATTCATCTTTTCTCAGTCTCCATCAACAGACATGGCTAAACTAAATACAAGAATAAAATCCAAAACCATTTCGTAAATATCAACAGGAATGACAAGGAAGGATGTATATTCCTGGCCATATGTGTAGGTAAAAATAAATCCATCCCAAAATATGTTTTTTCCTCAAATAAAGACAGAAGCCATGCCTCTGACGGTTAAGGGCCTGATCAACAAGAACAAATAAAGACCTCTTGTTATGAACTGCTGTTAGCTGACGAGCAGAATGCGGTTAACTGGAAAGAACCGAAGAAAGAATGTAAGCTTGGACAAGGCTTTCAGAGTAGATTTAATGATGGAGGCAAGATATTTGTGGTTAGCCGGAGCTGGCTGCAAAGACGTCTACAGTGCAACCTGCACACACCACTATGGTCCAGAAAGACCCAGATCCACCCATATCTACTACTACTATGCTGATAAGACTGTCAGCTCTAAAAGGATTTTAGAGGAGCGACAATGGACATGAGTGCACTTTGACTGCATCCTGCAACAAACTGGATGGGGATATGTCATTGTTAGAAGGAAGCAAAGAAGCAAATAAATGTTTATATTTGTATAAATATTGAGTACTGGTACCTCAGATTTGATTTGTTTTTGTGGTACAACTACAATAGGTTCAAAAGAAAAGTACCCGGTGTGGTTCAAACGGATACAATGATGGCATTTGTTTCATTTATTCTAATCCACTTTGCTTTGTTAAATGCAAGACTGCTTTTAATTTGAAACAGATACAGGAAGTATTGAGTTTGTTTGAACAGCCTGATGCAGTAACACTAACAGGGTAAACAAGAGTGGATCAAAATGAGGATTTGTACTAAAATATGAGCAGTTATACAAAACCTATCTCAAAGGTTTTACCTTTACAGGCCTCCCTCTCATACAAGCCTGCTTTATGTTAAATACCTGGTTCCTTCTACAGTCGATATAATTAAAGGACCCAGTCACAATTTTACACCTTCAATTCTTTTCCCCTCTTTCTTCCCACCTTCCATTTAAACATGAAAGGTAATGAGAACATGGGGCTCAGGAAGAGTAGCAGTGTAAAGCTTTGAGATATTTGGGATGTACAGACAGACAACAGCCTTCAGCTGGAGCTTGTCAGCCTTCATACATGATGTCAATCCCATCTTATCAGAAGCCCTGAGAGATGCAGCCTTGCTGACAGAGAGTCGGGTCAGACTGGCTCCAGCTTGTTCTCAGACTCCATGCTGTAATGTCTTTCTAGAAATGAAGGAGCTTCCTCAGGCTTCCTCAGTTCCCTCCGTGTATGGGCCATGAACTAGTTTGTATATTTAGAACTGTTTTGTCATTTAAATTGGAGGAGTTGTTGGATAACTATGAAGCCATGTGCAAAACCAGTGTTTCAAGCTTTCTTGTTTATTTCTTTGATTCATTCAGCAGAAGAAGCAAACTAAATAACAAAGATTCTCTTTAATCTCGTTATAAAATCTCACCTTTCTCTTTGTTTCTGAACTGGCCAAATCAAACGAAGCATAATGAAATTCTGAATGTTTTCTGATTCATTGTGGACCAATAAAAGCAGCAAAGAAGGAACTGTGAAACATTCTTAATGGGTTACCAAATCATCTTTGTAATTGGCATGCTTTCTGTAACATGCAGCAGGTTGCCCTAAATCCCCCATTAAAAAAAAACAGTTTGAAAACATAATTACACATACAGATTCTCAGGGGGGAAAGATCAATTGCTTTAATTATGAATGATTTTCCAAGATGTAAACAGCAGAAATTACACTGATGAATGATGGAAAAGATGCAGCAAGAGATTAGCTGTGGCAGGTCGACAGTAGTACATACCTCAGTTTAAGACTTAAGGTTCAAAAGTGGAAGTGTATTCAGGCTTTGCTAATGAAAAATTTTAAACCAGGATTTCTGGGAATTAGGATGCGCATCTTAGTAACACTGTCGAATATTCAGTATTCAGTAAAAATGTCCTTGTTGTCAAATTTTAAGTCACTCTGTTCTTAGTTTACCCAATCAAAGCATAACAGCAGAGTCATTCCCCATTGTCTTGTTTAAACTTAAACGCTGTCTCCCCCAAAAAGCATGTTGCCATCTCCCCTCTGAATCATTTCCCATGTCTTCTCATGCCTATAGTTGTTCTAAAACTCCTATAACTTCCTACTTTTATTTTGTCCTTCTGGCACTTCTGGATTATTTACAATTTCAGGGCACTGTTGCTCTGACTGTGACCTGTATTTGTTGCTAGAAGAGGTGTAATAATATATCTTTGCTCTGTTATATACAGATGAAGTAGAAGCTGTCTGCTCAACTTTCAGGACAGTTTGACCACTGGAGCTGATTTACTGCCTGTGTCTTTTTTATCCAAGACCATATGCGTTTCTGAATGTTTGCCGTGCTAACCAGCACCAACTGTGCGTGACATTTCAGAACTTCAAACCAGGAGCCTCGCTTTCACTTCAATGTCCTTCCTGATCCTGTTGTTCATCAAGCAGGATAGTTTGGCATAGCCGCAAGTTTTTGGTTAAGTTGACACATTATCAACTCAAGATGATGTGCCTTCGTCTCAGGTTTTTCTGCCTCATGTGGATCTGTCAGGTTTTGTGTGTGTTTTTCCACTGACTTTATTCATCTGGGCATATAGTAATTTCTGCATTTTACTGGCAAATAATTACAAACATTGTATTAACTTTACAATCAAGACCTTCTAGCTTTTAAGAGAGAACCATAATCCTCTGGCCTTAATCCTGTTTTGGTTGCTTCCCTGTAAATCAAGGGCAAAATATTGATTCACATTTGAAGCATACACAGGCCTGGAGGGAGGACTACCATACTACTTTTCTCTTCTGTGCCTCATTTTCTTTACGTTATTGTGCCATGATTGCTACTTGGTTGATTGATTGCTGCTGTTAGCGAAGAACGTGATTTGCAACACAATAAGTTGCTTAATAACCACTTTTGCAATCGTTTTAGAACAATTTTCTGCATATTATGTGAACAACAAATTAATTTATATTCAATATCTGTATTTTCTCTGTTGTTCAAGTGTCACATTCATTGAGGGCAACTTATAGCTTTGATGACCCTGAATACTTTGTACAAGTGTTGCTTTGCAGTATTACCAGTACGACTGCAGAATTCCTGGTTTTACCTTTCCATTGACATATAAGTATAAAAAAAGGGCAATTACCTCACTACTTGTAAGGCATAGAGACATTGTGGGCCGAAAGGTTATAGCTGAGTGGTTGTGGTCTTCTGAAAAATAGTCTAAAGCCAGAAATCGATATGAGGAAGATGAATTGGGAGGGGAAACAGAAGAGGGAAAGTGAAGAAATACAGTGCATTCACTCTGACAAGAGAGATTACACTTTCTGTTCGTCCTGCAGTGTTACAAACACACACTTGGGAGTGCACTTGGTATATACAAAAACAACTCTGAAAGATACCTGTAGCAAGCATTTTGTGATATTTGTGATTTGTTTCTGTGTCAGTTCTGATTCTTTATGAAAGGAGACTCAGTCCTCAGCCATGTTAGCAGCTGGGACTGTTCTCAGGCTCAGCAGCGTTTTAAGCTATATGTGAATATCAGCTGGTTAAGAGGTGCACACTGGCAGTGCTAACGTGTTGTTGATGTTTAGCCGCTACAATGTTTACCATGTTCACATCTTAGTTTAGCTTGTTCACATGTTATTATTCACTACTAGCTAAACAAAGTACGGTACAGTGACTGATGGAAATTAGATTTTTTTTTTTGTTTTCATTTGTTTGCTTTTTTTTTTTTTTTTGCTTTTTTTTTTTGCAAATTTCAAGTCATACACCAAAGCACTGGACAAACTGCAGTTGTGATATCATTATGTAGGATTAAATGATAAGTGATCAGAATATTTATCATAATTCATCATGAAGGGACATACACGTCCCAAACCAAAGTTCATGGTAATCCATTGTTGTCGAGACATTTGACTTAAAAACAAATGTAAACATTGTTGGGGATCACAGCAGATGTTAGAGTACCCTAAGATATCTGGGAAGCAGACATGTCTACCAAGAGTCACACCTCTAGCTTGACCCAAAACCCAAGAAAAAAAAAAAAAAAGCAAAACATTGAAAATATGATTCATTAATATTGTTTGATTGATTGAGTGGGCGTGCGTGAGGTTATAAATGCATAAAGAAGGACCTGCAGTTGTTGTCATTCTGTCATTCAAAGATATAACTAGTATGTATAATATTTCTGCATGTTTTTTCAAGTATAAACTATAAATGATGTATATAATTATAGCATAAAACAGGAATTTTATTTGTGCTGTTTAGATATTGTATTTTCACCTGCTTGATTATGACCTTGTCACTTCATACCAAAGCATGATACAAATTGGTAGTTGGAGCTGGTTTTTGAATCCTTAGTTACAAGGCTTCTCACTTGTGATATGCATATCAAAGAATCAATGCTCTTGCACTTTCCTTTGAAAGAAGTGTGAGCAATGGCCCTAGAGTGGATACAGTCACTGTTGTTATGTGTGGTGCACTTTTTATGGTGTCTGTGCTAAATACCTTTTAGCCACAGATACGCGCACGCACCACATCATCTCTGTTCTTTTACTACATCTTTAGTGCTTGCTGCGTACAGTCCCTTAAACCGGGATGAGGCGTGAAGTGATGTAATCAACTATTTCAATTACGTTGATTAATATGCTGTGAGGATCCCCAGAGAGCAGTGAGAGGAGGGATTTGGCGAGAAAGTGGTGATTAGTTTTTAGTGTGTTGTGTGTGGCTCTGAGATTGTGTTTGTGTCTATGTGTGTGTTGGGGGTGTTTTGGGGGTGCATGATGGAATGGGATAATATTCAAACTTATTGTTGCCATGACGACAGTGGCCTTCATGGAATGTAAGGTTGATGAAGGAGCTGTACTGAAGAGCTGAGTGACAGTTTGGAGGGTGGAAGTATTTTTGTCTAAAGGTCTCATTTTATTTATTTATTTCTCTCCCACTCCTCAAATCATGTCTTTGCTGATTGAGTGAGACCCTACATGACTTGATGTGGGTCTGATTGCGCATATTAGTATTCATAGGCTCAGAATGTTTCAAACAGGCGGTGTCTGTTTTCAGCATTGACCCGAGGTGTTTCTCAAGACATTGGTTTGATTTGAGAATCAAATAAGCAAGATCAGATCTGTGTGTTTGTGTGTGTGGATGTGTTTTAGGGGATTCAGATAAATATGCAAACATGGCCAGCAGATGGATTTCGAAGCTTCAGGAAAATGTGCCAATCTGGTCTTCTGCTAGTCACTAGTGTGACATATCTCAAGATCATATCTTTGTGTACTTTGATCCTTGAAGGAAATCTTCACATTTCCATGCTGTAGGATCATGCACAAGGAGGAGGGTTGTGCGTAGTTGTGTGTCTTAGTCTGTATGGTTTCATCTGCCAAGACAAGGCGGGCAGTTTTTGAGGAATGGCTGAAATGAGGCTGGAAGAGCCTCGTTATCCAGAAATGGGGTTGACAGGTAGCACCGTGGGACAGTGATAGGGGACACTCATTCTCCCGAGACACGCACACCCCACTCTGTCATTTTGTCTGTTGTCCTTCTTTCTTTCAGATTTCATGTGACTACCTCATTGTTCTCTTCTATACTACCTCTCACTCATTTGCTCACTTAAAAGCTTCATAGTCCTCACTTGACAGTAATTTCCAGTCAGTTTCAATCATTAATATGTGGCAGACTTACTTGTCGACTTCAAAGTGATCACTCACACATTGTCCTATATCCTCTCTATCTAGATAAAGTGTGACAGGAATTTAGTATGCAGACACTTAGCTTCTGGTGAACTTAATGTTATTTGTATAAGATATGTTACTTTCAGTGCAGTGATTATTAAAGTCAAATGTCAGGAAGAACTGATTTTGTGGCACTTGGCATCCAATAGCGCACAAAGTTAACTAAGAACAGTGCAGTCACCAGAAAATACCCAGTTATCCCAGTTATCTGTCGCAGTCGTGAGGGTAAATATGACATTTTGCTGTCAGAGGTCACAGGAGGAAAATGTAGTCAAGCAAAGACACAGTCAGAGAAAAAATGCAAATAAAACCTCAGTGCAAAAAGTTATGTGCAGAAAGTGCATTTCAGGGCACACAAATCAAATATCTATCCTTGAAGCAGATGGACACATTCTGGGCTTTGCTTTAAAATACAGATGGGCATAGAATCCAATAAAAGTTAACTGAGGAGTGAAATACAACACTAAAATTGGAGGTAACAGCAAGAAGACTCTGACCAGTCCTGCCTGATACCAGATCACACTGCTGATGTTATTGGTGCTCATACACAAACATTGTTTGATTATTAGTTCACCAGAACAACTTTTCTTTCCTAACAGACCAGGCTTCAACTAGACTTTGTTCTTAATATAGCTAACAATTATTAATTAATGCAATTAATGCAATTGCTACACCTATCAGCACTGCTTTCTTTTGTTGTTTGTCTTTCATTTTGACACTGGGACTTCCAGTCCATACTTCTTGCAGATATTCCTGCAATAACCACTTGGTTATGGCGTTCCATGTTTGCTGTTCCTGCCTGCATCTTACGCCTTGCTGTTAGGTGCTGAATGATCTCAGGGGCATCTTTGCACAGCCTGCACTTTGGGTCCTGTCTGGTGTGGTAGATCCCAGCCTCTGTTGAACTTGTACTGAATGCCTGCCATGAGTTGTATTACTCTCGTGAGGTATCTCATGACCAGTAGGGAGTATATGTTGAATGTCTGGAACTTGTTCTTCCCATTCAGCTGACTTCTCAGGACCTGCCTTACTCTGTGTAGGTATTTGGTTGTGGCTGACTTGTGGTAGATGGTATTTATAACCCCCTCTGTTCTGATCACTTTCCTTCTCTGTTACTATCCAACCACACTTATCCAAACTGAATGACATTCTGATGTCATTGCTGTAGATCCTGGTGATGAGGATCACAAGTCAGTGTCTTGCTCACTCTTGGTGTACAGCACCAGATCATGGAGCCAGTATCCATATCTACCTGAGGGGGTTTATATATGTATATATATATATATATATATATATATATATATATATATATATATATATATATATATATATATATATATATGTGTATGTGTGTGTATATATATATATGTGTATATATATATCTATATATATGTGTATATATATATCTATATATATATATATATATATATAGTCTTGCTGTCAACAACCTCTATCTCCTTTGGCCAACTTACTATATATTGTATATATTAAATTTAGTACCCATTCCCCTATAAAGTAATCATAGCAATAACAAATCAAAGCTTTTAAGCACTCTGATGCATAAATCGCAGCATTACTACAGTAGCTTTGTTCAGCTGCAGATACTGTATACTCTCTGATGTTGATAGATTTCTATTGTTTTATGGTGCCCAATGCAACACTCTACACAGATCCTTAAGTCTGTGCCGGTGGCAGTGAGATTGTGTCCAGAGCTGGATAAATACACCTCTCACAGCTGCCTTATCATGGTGGTTATAGACCCACGCTTATTCTGCTCCTTGACAGCTACCTTTAGAGCTAACTAATAGCCCTGCCAGCCACCTTTAATTGGAAATCTATGGCTGCATTTATTTTAGAGCACAGCTGACAAGCACAAGTCTCTGTGCTTATGTATTATCAAACTGCAAACAATCAATTACTGGTAGACAGGAACTGATATTTCATGGGTAGTACCTTTATCAATACATAAGCAGGCTGAGAGGACAGGGCTGAGGAAGAGAGACTGGGGAGCAGATGTTAGAGTGCATCAAATGAAAGCCAGGCACTGCCAAGAAGTATAGCCATATGCTGCTGACATGTGAGAGGGCAAGAGACAAGGACTCTTAGGACACTTCTGTTGTCTAAGAATAGATCAAAACAAATGATTTCACAAAAGTGCCTGCTGGGATATATACCTTCACCTTGTACAGTAAGTAAGACAAGTCATAGGTGTATATGCGTCACTCAGTCTGAGATAAAAATGGGAAAAGGTAGAAATAATTTAAAATCAAATTCCCTCACATTCCAGTCTGATTATTTGTCTAGTTTCATATGTGGAAACAAACTGGGGAAGGACAAATCTTTTTCTTCTTTTTCTTTTTCTAGTCCGGGTGTAAATGTGTGGGTGCTCAGTCTGCTCCGAAACCTTGCGTAATGTAACTCCTGTAGTTGTACACCACAACCAAGCAGATTAAATTAGATACAGTCAAGACAAAAAGAGTTGGATGCAGAATACCAGTGACTGTTTGGAGTTTTTAAAAAGTTATTTTCATGAATTACATTGCAAAAATATATCCTCCTATTGAGTGGATTAATAGTACGTGCTAGAAGTAATACAAATATGGTTAGATAAAATAGCATTATAGAAATGGTTGTAACTGAGTCAGATCTTGGGAATTGATAAAAAGCTGAAAAATAGTTACTAATAAATGGTTAAAATGATTAGTTCTGCTGTTCCACATGATAGTGTAATGATTGCAATCTCAACAAATAAACAAAATGTTTATGATAATTAATTAATTAAATAAACAAATGATAATTCAATTCTTTGACAAAAAATACTATATTAATATCTGCTTTTACAATTATTAGCATTGATTAACAACCACTAAAACAAGTTGGAACATGACAGATGACGTTGATGAAGGAGTGTAAGACTGTGAGGGTACATTAAAGAAAAAAGTTTCTGAATCACTGCTTTCGAAAACCAGATAAAGCCTGTCCTGAAGGAATACGTCTAAAATTTTTATTTTAAAAAGGCCAGAAAGGAAGGTGTGCGTGCTTTGAGGTGTTCTACATTCATCCTCACCCGCTGATACACAAGGACACCTGCGTCTCAGTGCTGTCTTGGAGAAAGATCAGTAGGTGTTTTGGCCTAACTTGGTGATTTAATGCACTGTGGATAGGGGCTTTACTTTATGTGCAGTGTGTGTGCTTGTGAAGCCATGGCTGCCTGCATTTCCATGTGAGTGTTGTGTATCTAAGGCTTTGTGATTTAAAGCTGTGCAATCAGGGGCCAATTAATCAGATAGTGGTGTCACTATGAGAGGCTTACGAACTTGTTGCCCTCTCCAAGGGGAACGAGACGCAGAACCAAGATTTTACCCTAATTATGAACAAGCTGCTTCTTGTGTTTCCATGCAGCGTCTAACCTGTCCAGTAACAAGATTAATGAATGCATGCAAACACATATATGCACAAATGCCTTTTTCCTGTTTTCAGACAGTCAGCCTTTCATTGTGCATTTGATTTCAAGGTTTTCTGTAGAATAAAACTTCACAATGCACAATGCTGCCCCTGAAAACTATGAAAACAAAATCTCTCAGAAATCTTTCCGACTGGCACAGTTTATTTTTTATCCTTGATTTTACAGCAAAGCAACGGCCACGTTTTCAGAAGGCCAACCATTTCAGTAGCTGTTCCTTTGAAGGAGCAAAGCCACTAGGTCATCACAGAATTTTACTTTTTCTTTTTTTTTCTTTTTTACTTTGACATGCAGTTTGTCAGTGGGGACATGCACGTTTGTCAGGCAGCATGAGGCTTTTGTGAAGGGATTGATGTGAGTGATGAATTAGCATAGTAATTGATAATTATTTAAAGATCAGTAGGGCCATTGTTTCTTAGACGGCTCAACATGTTTTCCCTCAGGTTTAGGTCAGCTCTAAAAGGAGAAATATAATTGAGTGCCTTGTGGCATAATTAACAAGCTCGCACTAATTACAGGAAAATGAATGAGGAAGGGGGCCGCTCATGCGCACGTTCACCAATTAAACTATTTTCATTTATGTTCCCATAAGTCACCTTTGAACATAAGAGACTAATGATCAAACAATTCATTAATTAATTGATTAAATTTACTGTTGATCTGTGAGAAATTATTACAATTTTGATTTTTGATGAAGACTCTTGTGGAAACAAACAAATATTTATTGTTTTCCTGTGTTGATATCATTGTGAATGCCTTTTCTTTGAAGTTTAGACAAAAGAAGAAAAAGAAAATGAAATTTGAATTCATGGAGTCTGTCCTAGAAGTAGAAAAATGGCTCCAGTCAAATTAACATACGTAAGAATGAGAAAGTTACAGAAATCCCTACCTTGGAACATAAATTTATGCAACAGTATATCACATGGTTCACTCAGTATGTTGAGATGTGCTTAGTAAATGAAAAAATTAAAAAGCTCTAATATCTTAAATGAGACTCAAGATCATCCATCCATTCATTTTCTATACCGCTTCTCCATCAGGGTTGTGTGGGTTGGAGCCTATCCTAGCTGCTTATGGGTGAGAGGCGGGGTACACCCTGGACTGGTTGCCGGTCAGTTGCAGGGCTGCAAAGACAAACAATCACACACTCATACCTAGGAGCAATGTAGAGTAGCCAACTAACCTAATGTGCATGTTTTTGAGACTGTGGGAGGAAGCCGGAATACCCAGAGAAAATCCACACAAGCACAGGGAGAACATGCAAACTCCTCACAGAAGAGCTCAGACTGGGATTTGATTTGGAACCCTCTTACTGTGAGGCAACGGTGATAACCACTGCACCACCATAAATATCCTTTGTATAGTTAGTTTATTATTGCTAACAAGTTTAATCTAAATATTCTGTACGTTTCAACTCTTAATAGGTGATGCTATAACAGGTGATCATTAGCCACATAATGTGTGAAATAAACCTCAGGAACAAATTTCGCTTTTTACGTTTGCTCGCTTGATCATCAGTGTTTTCTGATCTAAAAAATGTAGTTACTGGGTTAATGAGATCTTGATGGCAGAGAGGTCAATAAAATGCTCCACTTTGACATGGGACACCATTGTACATTTGTCATTCCTTACCAACGTTCAATGTTGATTTCTTTTAATCAGGGCTGTGATCATTCCCCAAGTGTAGCCAAGTAGTTATTTCAACCATGACAAAAAGGTTTCAAGACCTTCACTAAGTTGTTATTTTAAACCTGAAGAATGATTTTTAATTTGGAGAACTTGTTGCACTAAACCTTGCATCCTCGCTTCTACACCCAGAGACACACAGTAAGAGGACTAATCTACATGTACTAATTTTGTTCTAGGTTTACTCCAGGTCACTCATCTGATGTTAACCATTTTCTTTAACCATCTGTTCACCTGCAGTGCTTTGAGTAACTACATTTTTGTCAGTCAGACCTTTCTTTCTCCCTCTTATTCTCTTTCCATCTTCATCTCCATCTCATCTATTCCACCATCCTTATAAGTAATACCCAACCTCTAATTCTTTGCCCTTTCGGTTATTTCCTCTTCCAGTCAGGCCATCAGTGCTTCTTGTCTGTCATCTAATCTGGCAGAGGTGTTATCAAGCTAATGACAGACACAATTTCTTCTGCCTCTAATGACGAGTAAATAATACCATCACATCAAACCGCCAGATGAAAGGGAAACCGCAGTGCAGATAAAAGAAGAGAGGGAAGCGATGCAGCTGTTTGTCAACTAAGGACAGCGGTGTCTGTCTATCTTTCTTATCTCTTTCTCTCTTCACGACATGTTTGTTCTCCATGTGCCCGCCTCTGCCTCTGATGTCAGATGGAATGAAACCCGGGTGTTCGTCATTGGGATCCAGGAGACCATCGGAGTGCTCACCAGGGGCTCCCATGCACGCAATTTCCATTTCAAAGCCATCTCCTTTTACCGTTATAATTCCATCTTAGGCAATAGTTAAATGAACATTCCTAACTGCTGACTAGGACAAAGATATTTTGAAAAAAGAGAGGGAGATGTATGCATCGGTAATGAAGTGGGGAGAAGGTAGGGCGAGTGTCATCAAAGGTATGGTAATGCCTATGGTAAAAAGGATGGGAACTTGCAGGGCCTCTGGAATAAGGGGCTGCACGGGAGAAAGTCAGCAACTGAAAAGGACGTCTTCTGGGTAATGGTGTGGGGAGGAAGGTGGGTGGGGATGAGTGGAAAAGGAGGAGATATTTATACATTTAGGCTATAGATAGGCTGCTTCAGAAATCACCTGAGAGATGCAGTCCCCCTACGGAGGGGCATCTGGGAGTTTTACAGCTATTTTATTCCCCTTCGCTACAACCTCGACCACTTTGAGTGCGCAGTGTAGTTCACTTGTCTAAGATAAATCATTGATACTCCGGTCGGCAAAAGCAGATAAAAGTGAATGTTTTTAATGTTGTTAGGGAAGAGTTCTGATGCTGTCAAAGTGGTGACTGCACTTTAAAAACTGTAGACCTTAATGAGAAATCCCGGCACTTTCAAAAAGTTTGACAAGGACTACCGAGTGATTTAGGAAGAGACGTTAACATTTAGAGTCTAGACTCCTCCTCACCTCCTGTCTTATAATACCAATAAAGTTTGGTCGCCTCCTCGTCTTACTTTCTCTTTCTATTTCTTTCTTTTTGTATAAGCCTTTGTTTCTGCTGCTATTATTTTCCAATTTAAATCATTTATTTATCATGGCCAGACGACTGAGATTGGACTCAGGTTGCAGAGAAAAATATTGGGGGTGATGAAACATTGACAGCTGTGTCTGGTGTACAAAAAAGTCTCCAATAAAAGATTGAACAGCTTACTATCTTTCACATTTATAGATCAAGGAACAACAAGAAGTGTCACAATAATATTGCTGGATTCAGCTGTAAGGTCGCAAATCTCTGAGGTCTGTTCTCCAAGAAGAAGGTTTTTGCACAGTGTGCACAATCATAGCCAATTGTGTACCTACAGTACGTGAAATAGTTACTTCTGTAAAGTCAAAGGAAGGTAC
Source organism: Scatophagus argus (assembly GCF_020382885.2). Classification (NCBI taxonomy): domain Eukaryota; kingdom Metazoa; phylum Chordata; class Actinopteri; family Scatophagidae; genus Scatophagus; species Scatophagus argus. The sequence goes on from NC_058509.1 coordinate 14,109,320, forward strand.
AAAAACAGGAAAAAATATACAGTTACATGAATCTGAGCGATGTCACTACAGACACTAAGTCAGTATCCATCAACTCTACATTCAGGTTGCAATAACCTCTGACGTGACAATTGCAAGGCCTTTCATCTCGCTCAGCTGGAGTTATTCTGAGTCAACAAACACAATCTGTTTCTCTTCTCCTTCATCTCCCTTGTTCTTTCATTTTTTCCTCACGTCTACAATTAATGCATTTATTTCGAGGCTTCCTCTTGTTCTTCAAAGACGCTCACCGGGGACACAGCTGTCTCTCCAACCATCAAAGTCATCCTGCACTCCTCCTTCTGCCCTCTACCTCATTTATTTTACTCTCTCCTTAAAGAAATGACAAGGAAACAGCGACAGTATGGAAGTTTTCACCCTGTGTTTCTCTTAAATTCTATCCACCATGAAGACACACACATAAAGACACATAAATATAACACAAAATTCAGCCAGATGCAAAATAGGCAAGACCTGCTTCTCTACTTTCCTGGTCTCCATTTTGTCTCGGTGTCTGCAATCGTCCTTTCATCTTCCCCCGGGATGCTTGCTGAGTGATCCAGGTGCACACAGCAAACACTTATTCATCTCAGAGTTATCATTTCAGCCATGATACCTGACTCTCCAGCGCCACATTGCTCTCCAGAGCAGGGCACTCTGGGATATGACTAATACTTTCTCCAAGCGTTGCGATTTGTCTAATCTGCCCTGCCTTCTGGGATGTGAGTAAGACTTCCTTGAATATTTCCTGAGCTCTCCCACAGCTGGTTTCCACCTGGTTGGCTGGCTGATATCTCCCGCCCTGCTTTGTATACAGTTCCACCGTTTTCTCCCCTCTGTATTTGTACGTGGTTTCCCCTTGGATCTCTCTTCCTTCATCGCTTTAAACACAGATGCAGAAGCACACATGTTCACAGCTGCAGACAGTGAAAAGGTAGTTGGAGGGAAGTAGCGAGAAACATAATTCATGGCACCTGGTAGGAGCAGCACATCATTATCACTAACAACTAAGGCTGCTGTTTACTCTGCATGTTTATATTCTGCTAGTCATATTATAGTCCTTCTTTTTAAGCTTGTTATTTCCAAATAAAGAATACATTAAACTTCCAGGTACAAAAGTTTGTCTCCAAGGAAATCTCTCCTTTTATTCATCCAAATATAGCTGCTTAAAAATGTTTTCCTACAGGCTTATTTAGTTAATCAGGAAAAAGAAAGTCTGTTTTCAGGAGGGATTTCTTTATATACTTGAGGTGTTTGAAGGTTTAAATTTCATGAATACACACACACACAAAGCTATGCACAGACCAGCGGGGGTGGACATACAATGTAATGCAATGCAGTGGCCTAGAAATACATGATTTGTGGGTGCTGGATCCTTCTGAAATTCGGGATGGGAGCGCTGCTTTTCTGCCCCCATGGAGTAGTCAAGCTGGGTCCAGTTGCTTTGGGTGAGGTCCCATTGTACTGCTGTGAGTCTTGGACCTATGGTAGCATGATTAACACCTGCTTGAAAAAGTCATGGAGATAAGAGGCTTCAGAAACCTACAAATTGTTAACTAAAGCACTGGGATTGGAGAAATATTTTTGCTTATGCCAGTGGGACTTCACTCTAAATTGTAACCTGGCAGCTATACAAACTACTGAAAGGACATAACTTAAATTGAGTGAGATCAGTTGGGGATGGCAGAGATATGATGCAGTTCTTATGGACCTAACTGTTGCACAAACTGTTTGCAATTTGCCATTTGTTTCAGTTCATAATGTTAACAAACACACAGAAAAAATACTGCCAAAATAGAAAATAATCATTCATTGTCTAAATGGAGTCACTAACAACAATCCAGCTTTTCAGTATTTATGTACTTCCTTCTACAAAATTGGACATTGTTACTTGTATTGGAAATCTAGTGATGGTTCTTGGAGTAAAAAGTGGCAGTTGCTGAGTATTGATATATTAAGATGTTCAGCTTGCTACAGTGTGATATTATAGTGTATGAATGTGAATTTGAGGCTGTTTGCCGGCTCATCTGTTTGGAGCTGTTTGTTTGCTTGTGCATACAGGAAAGGTCAGAGTAAATGACCCATGGCATCCCTGCAGGGAATTGGGTCATCAGACATATGCACACACACACACACACACATAGATGCACATGCAGCCTCTAAAGACATCCAGACCTGTGTGAAATCGCATCTATAAATCTCTAGAAAACTCCATCTGAATTTATGTCACTTAGTCCAGCTTCAGATATATAATCCTCTGTGCAGCAGTAACAACATATGGCCACAGCGCTAAAAGCTGGTCATGTTGCTAAAAATCACCTGGGAGAAACATATAGTTATGAGTCATTGCTGGGATTGGAGAGAAATTCATCCCTGTAAGTCTTTGAAGTCATGAAATATTGAGTGTGATGCTATCAAAGTGCAAAGAAATACAGGTCTCAGGACAGAACAAGAACAATCTATAAAGAGATTCACTTTTGATAATATCTCCAAGCAAGTGAGGAATAGGTAATAAGGTTCAACCCCAGTGTCAGATAGAGATGATATCAGTATCTTGCATCAAGCCTTCTCTTGGCTGCAATCCCAAAGCTTGCACATAATGTTTTTTTTTACTCCCTTATTCATCCCACAAGCACATAGTTAAATACAAGTTGAGTTATGAATGTAAATATTAGCCAGAAGCATTGCAAAATTAACATTCAACAGTGTTGCTTAAACCTAACTCTGCGTGGGTATTTTCCCATCACCTGAAGGGTCTGATATCAGTGATGTGCTCTTGTTGAGTGGTTCTCCACTGTAGCTTGACCGCTCCTATTCACAATGGCTTGCAGGTATGGCAGCATTTCATCCATCATTTTTTTTTTCCTTTTTCTGTTTTTCCTTTTTTTCCTCATTAATCCCCATTATTGCTTTGGGAGCTTGAGCAGTGATAAAATTGATGTGAATCATAACCTTTTGTACATTTCTTCTGGTTATAGTGAGAGCTCATAATAGTGAGTTGGTATCCAGTGATATTAAGTAAATTATTTTTAGCAGGGAGATGAAGAGTTTTATTTCCAAGACAAGGGCGACGTGAAAATGATTATTTTTACGTCTGTAGGCTATGTAATGTTATTATTCTTCATGAAAAATCATTGGTTGTCCTCTGTGTTCAATGCTTTATATCTTTCAGTTCCTTTCATCCTTTATAAAACTTTATTTATGTGAAGAAGTGAAGTGATAATATAAACTGGAGGATCACAGTCAAAGAGTAATTTAAAAGAAGGAAATTTTTGACCCTTTGTAATGCCTTTCTTCAATATTTAGCAGTAGTTCCTCTAGCAAACACTTACTTATTTTGTACTGATACATAATAGTACTCAAGTGCTCCCCTTTCTCAAACATGTCTGGAGGAACACATGATGGTAAAGTTCTCAGGAGGATACATCAGGTGGGTGGATGGATGACCCAGCTGAGGATCAGGGTAAAACAAATTAATCAGGAAAACATGGTTGACACATACACTCGCTACTGTTCAGTGTTAGTAATATTTCAAGTTTACGACAGTGAAAAGCAAACACTTGTTATTTATTTATTTATTTATTTATTTTTGTTATTCTGATGATACATTTTCATAACTTAATAATTAAAAAGAACACATCTGAAATGAAATGAATATTTAATCACACTGAATCAAACCGCTTTGAATTGGAGTGTATCATGTTGTTACACATGTATTTGTCCTATACATATTACCCCAGCACAATTTTGAGTGTGTATATGTAGTTGAACTCATACACGACTGGACTCAAGTGGTCAAAAGCTGTGTCCCTAGCAGGGATTTATGGTCAGTGGTTAAGATTAAAGTGAGGTTAAATCAAGGTTAGGGTTAGGGAAGTAGTAGTAAGGGTTATGGTTAGTGTTAGTCTCCTGTGTCCAAAAGTGACAAAAAGCTATAGTGTGTATGTGTGTCTGTGTGTGCTGTCCACCAGAACCTCTCTGTATCTCCTTACTGAACCCAGTAATCCCCTACCCATTCTTTAAAGAGAACCCAACAACACAAACTTATATCTTCCATGCTGTGCCGACTAGTAAAAGCCACAGGGAGCGTCTGACCTCATGCCAGCTCGCTCCATCACCACAGTCTGAACTGCAGCAGAAGGACACAAAGTCACTTGTTCCCCAAGGCTGACAGCCTTGCACCCACCAACGCTCACACAGACACACAAACAAACACGTCAATAACCCCTGCTTATGTCCAGTATGATGGGACTTTGGTGTATGCTGCCAAAATGCCATTCAGTCTCTTATGACTGCCTCCTCCCGATGAGTGAAAAGGTCATCTTGTAACTTTTTTTGAAATATAGTCAATGTGAAAAGCAGCATTCATTTTTAATAACTACCACTAACTTTCAATTAAAACATTAAATGTTAAAATGTTTAGACTTTCAATTTATTGTGCTGGAGAATTTTTGTGATTACTAGCCCCTCGTAGGGTCCTGGTTTGAGATTTTGCGGGCATTTAGCGATATTGCTAAAAAGCGCAAGGGAGATTCATTTCTGTGACAACACACGAGGAGGACACTATTCAAATTTTAAAAAAGGACTTTTAAAAAAAGACAAACGCAATCATGCAGTGACTCCATTTTTCCATGCACAGGTCTATTTTTTGCAGCTGCACTTTGGCTTGTGGCTATAAACAAACACTTTTGCATCCTGGTGAGTTAAATGTTGCAGCTGAGGTTGTGTTTTTACACCTCATACGGTTTGGTGGAATTACGATGCTTATTTGGGCATGAAATTGCATTTGTATAAAATCATTTCATGCTTGTTCATTTTTACCTTTTGACTTCCATAGATGTTTTTCATATAATGCAATCAGCAATCGGTTTACTGTGTAACTTTCAATTCAGCTGAATCAGAGTTTATGTCAACAAGTGTTTCTCATCTGTAGTCTTTAAATTTATAGTTGCATTTCAAAGCGGAGTGAATAGTGTATTTAATGAATGACTAAAAATGTCTGACGCCGGATCAGACTCTAATAAAATAGCTACATGACCTGCAGATTTATACAGTGAAATAGCAGCAGTTTCGTGCATTCTGAGCTCCATGATTTCCTCTGGGTTAAGAATAGAAGATTTTCCACCATGTCAGGGGGT